>NC_143443.1:15542200-15850100 GCF_987193195.1 Phasianus colchicus
TATGAAAGCATAACTATACTTTCTGCATTTTTTTTGTGATCTCTTCCATTATGAAACCCAACTCATTTTGACACAATTACATAATTAATAGAGTTCATTTATAAAGCTGTCCAGAGTGGTATCAAGTCATTTACCAGAGTTACAATTAATTTGTATTAATAAATTGATTTTATTCCTCTAAAATCAGCATTTAGTGTTATTTCTAAAACCAGGTCCTGCATGTGCAGTTTTGACTGCAGCTGCTGATTTTCACAAGTGCACTTGTTTTTCATCAGCAGCTCAGTTAAGCAGTGTAAGAACTATAATCTACACACCACCCAGTTACTTGCTGCTTTTTAGCAATCTTGTTGATCACACCACTGACAGCATTTCACCTTTCCACGGACAGTGAACAAGCCTGAGCTTTGCACTTACCAATATCCCTTTAAGTGAAAATTATCCAGCTCTTTTGCAATAGTTCTAGCCTCTCTTTAATTTCTCTTCTCTCTGGTAGTCAGTGAGCTCATATTGATTAATACACATTTGTCAAACACTATAATAATTTGCCCTTACTTACTGCTCTCTTTAAGTCTTATTTGAATTCTCTCATACTTTTAATCTCCATGTACAGTTTACTATACTAACACATCTGTACTATTTCATCTCCTGTTTAGACTCTTATCATGAGCTTTCAAAAGGCAACCTCTAGTGTTGGAGAAGACTGAGGAACCTTGAACCCCTCAGCAGATGGAGAGCAAACAGAGGCCACCTTAGCCCTAATTCTCAGAAGGCAAGAAGCCCCTTAAAATGCCAGAGAAAATAATTGCAACTGCTGTTCTTTTGTTTTCAAATGTCTTTTTAAGAGGAGATTTGTGAGTAGAAGGTATCAGCTGGTGGCACAAGCTGTTGGATAGGGCATGAGTGGAGAATTACAGCCCTTCAACTTGGTAATTTGTAAGCTTCTGAAGGCTCACCTACATTCTGACCTCGTTGAGGTCTTGACAATTAAGAGGTCTGTGAAATAAAACTGCAATCATGGATACCAAGAAAAAACAGGAGGGAGGAGGTTAGTTTTTGCTAAGGAGGAAGCAGCTCCTAATGACTTTATTAAGCACATTTACAGTGGAGCAAAGCAGGCAAAGAAATCAAAGAGTTTGAAGACATTTGTGTAATGTATTTACATGTACTTTAAATTTTAAGAGGAAAGTAAGGAAGCTATAAGGGGAAAAATTACAAGATCAAGAGATGATTCCTTTGGTTTAAGGAAGAAAAAAGATGAATTTATATAAGAGAAAGAGGGCTCTAAGGAAAAATACTAGTGAAAAATGATGGTAGAGGGTGAAATAGAGGAGACTGTAAAAGAAAGTAAAATGCATATGTGCTTTTAGGAAGAATTAAATATGTAATAGGAATATAACAGTAGAAGAAAGGTATCTGGTGGAAAGAATTTTTTCAAAAGGTAGGAATATCGAAACAGGCTGGTTTGGAGACTTGTGTCTGCTTATACAGTCTTCTAAAGTAACTAATATCATCTTCTAAGAGAATTAACTTGGTGCTTTTAGCCAAAATCACTTTCCATACTGAAATTTTTCAAAGAAGAGAATAAAATAGTTTATATAGTGAAAGAGCTGGGACTTTAACGTTGGGAAGGCTTAACTTTTCCAGTATACATCTTTGCCTTATCACTGTGTTTTATTTTGAGGGTACAACTGTGACGTTTTGGAGCAGGTGAGTATTTACAACTTAGGACTGCAGCAGTACTATGTCCCTCAATTTGCTGTCAGGCAAATGGTATGAAATGCTGTCATCTCCTATTTCTGCTCAGCGTGTACACAATATTGTCAAAGAGCTATAATGAATAATATTTACTTGTAGTGACTCAATACACCTGCACCTACAGACACGGCTGAACAGTAGGTTTGTGGACTTAATGCCTCTTTAAGGTGCCACAAATTCACAGGATACTTGTGAGTATCTTAGAAAACACTTGAGTCTGATTCTGATAGTTGGGCAGGTCTGATCCTTGTCCCTGAACAGTCATAAAAAAAGCTGGGACCATCACAGCCATGAACTGAACAAGCATAAATCCACTGACAACTGTGGATCTGTGAAGTGGATCTCACTGCTTTTAAGACTGAAATTTATCCCAGGGTATCAAAACTCTTTGATTTGGTTCCCTAACCAATATGTACTTCATGGAAAAGCATCATCTTTAACAGGAAAAATTATTTCCATGGCAGCTTAGATACATCTGCTCCTTTAATTCCATTTTACTTAATCCACATTTATAAGATGCATTTAGTCACATAAACTGTGGAATTAACTGCAAGACAGAAATGGAGATAATATTAAGGAAAAAAAAAAGGCACAACTGTTCTTCAGTGACAAAGATTTCTGAGGAATTGATTTTAATTTTTTTTTAAATAAAATGAAATTATTTCCATCTTTAATTCAGATTCAGATAACAGCAACTTCTCATTACTTTTATAGCAAATATCCTCCTGATTTTTGCTCTAGTCACTCCAATTCTTTATTTTACCTTTTTATGCTTTCTCTATATAAATTACAGAATCCATTTTACAAGATTTTGAGACCTGATGGAATTTTTCCCTTTAACTAAGAAAATTAATTGAAGCTTTAAGTTTTTCCTGAGATACTTTCTTAGCAATGTGATTTTCATTTTTTTGCCTTCACAGCACAATGGGAAAACAACACAGCGGACACTTATCAAATCTTTGTCAGGAAACTTGACGTGAGAGTTGTTGCCAAGCAAGGGGGTAATAAGAGATAAGATCATAATCATTGTGCACTTTACTGATATGCTGTAATCAAATGTGGCAGATTTAGGATGTTCAGAAGGAGCTGTGCTAGAATCTCTAAGCAAGCACTAATGGAAAGGTTAATACGATGGTAGTTAGCAGACACCAGCAACAGCAGTTTGTCACTAGAACTGAATTTAAACCAGGCATATTCAAAGTCTTTAGCTCAAGGGGGCAATAAAAGTATAGAATGGGTAGACTTAATACACTACTTCCTTTCCTTTTTATTGTCTAGCTACCAGAGGGTACCAATAATTTGTTATGCTTCATAATATATTTGGAGGCATCTGTGAAATTCATTCATTTGATAGAATAAATTGAAAGTGTATTTTTATGCTAACAATACAGATTATACAAATGAAAATTGACAGTGATAAAATGTCTGGATTTCTACAAAGCAGCCGCATGAATTTAGCAAACATAAAATGAAATGGGCCAGCCCACAGCTTTAATATCTAAAACACTGATGGCATTGATGTACCTGCTGGTGCAGGGCTCTAAAGAGATCTAAATTGCAGAACAAAAGCTGCCAGTCTTTCTTTCTTTTTTTTTTCCCTACGCAGCCATCCACACACAAAGTGGCACGTTCTTAAAGTGCTGCAGTTTGAATCGCGCGGCTTCTATTATTTATGCAGAATGGGTGTTGAGCAGTCAAACTCCTATCTATTCTTCCCCACTGCAAACAAATCAATTAAGGTGGGTCTTATTCCACTGAAAAAAACATGTAACAGGATTTATGTGCATTCGGTTCTGCAATTTAGATTTCAGTGAGATCGCTTACTATCTGTGAAATTAGTACAACTGTTGTCACATTAATTATAGTATTTAAAACCTGCCTATTTGAATTCAGCATTAGAGACCAATAGCTGATAGCTCTCCAGATTGAGTTATCTGAATGCAGCCAATGGGAGGGGCAACAAAAAGGCTTAGGCACTCAAATAAATACCTCAGAAAAATGAAATCAAAAGCTCTGAGAATCGCTGTAAAATCAACAGTGTTTACTTCTAGAAAGTAGGGAATCGAGCATTTTTAGAGCACAGATGGAAAGCACCAACTTGAATCTGTTTTGAAACAGAAATTCCACACCACCCCTTCGAAAAGCAGCGCGGTTTACATTAATCAGTACCTACCAATTTTATATACAACCTTTCTACAATTCATTTGCATAATGATAATCCGCATATGGCAGGGTTTAAGATCTTTAAGCGGTGTTATATTTCTCTATTTAGTCTTCCCTCACCACTGCTGTAGCAGTGAATCCTTGTGGAGTGTAATGCAGCTAATGAGGTAGCTTTTTAACTGAACAAACTGACAGGTCCCATATCTGCAGAGGCAGCTTGAAACCGTGCCCAACCTCTCGGCTTCCCAAGAGGCTTTTCAAAATTCAATAAATAACATCTGTAGGCGATGTTGGGTGCAGACCTAGCAGAGTGCGTCATAACACTGAGCTGGCAGAACAAAGAAACCATGACGACTGCCAAGTTTCCATGGCAACCGCTGCGAGGCTTGGAGAGTATAATAGCACATCAATCATTGTCCAAAAGAACTTCATTATCAGCACGAAAAAAGCCTTTAGGATCTGTTTAGTGTGCAATTGTGGGTTAACTCACCTCAAAGCCTTGCTCTCTAGCAAAAGTGGCAGCTTCCTGAAATAATAAAAAAAGAACAGTTAATTATAAAGTGCTAGATAATGAAGAAATAACACATTTTGAAACTCATTCAGCCAGTTTTCCTTTTACACGATTATCTCAATATCCCCACATACAGTTGTTCTATTCTGATAGTTGCACCCAAAGCTTCCTCCTCCTTCCCGCAGCCCAACAGCAGCACAATGTCAGCACGCTGCTCAAGTTCAAATAAAGAAGGTACAATATATGGTATTTTCCAGGTGAGGAAAGTTACTTCTGGACACAGGACTTTAAGTAGGAAATCACAATTTCAAATCCAGGCAAATATCCTTCAGTCATATTTTGAATTGGAATTACAGCGTTATCTCCACTGATGCACTTCATGGGATATGGGTTTTAAAGCCATTTTAAAAAAATCATTTGTCATCTACAATGCATAAAAAAAATAGGAGTACAAAATGTGTTCAAACCCTTGTGGTGGAATCAGATGAGCATTTTAAAACACTCTGATGTCTTAATCACTGCTTTAGGCAATTTAACTATGTTCTTTTCCTCAAAGAACAGAGGAAACATTAGGGTATCAGAATGTCCTCATTTCTTATTTATATTAATTGGAGCAATTAAAATCTCTTTTGAAATAAAAGCAAGGAGACAGGAGACAACAGCAGTGTTTTTCCCTTGTTCACTTTCTACCTCAGCATTGCAAATACAGTTGACAGTGCTCAAAGTCTTTACATTTTAACTTGCAATCTTCCAGATTATCTTTGCCAAGTGACATTAATAGAAGGATAAGACTTGAGCCTGAACAGAGAGCTGATCCAACTAAACAAAAATAACTACCGTACCGCACCATTTAAGGCCAGTGTCCCTGTGACAGCTTTAATACTGCAGAAAATACATACTTGTGGATCTATATGATTTGCCAATTTGGGGGCAATCTACGAATCCGAAGTGGGTACAATTGATTATAACAACAGTAACTTGAGGTTAATAAAATGCGATCAGCTGAAAAGCACAACTCCTCAGGCTGCTTCACTGCAGAAACATAAGGCTGACCGGGTTAGCCTTAGCTGATGTTGACAGAAAAACTGAATCATGGTCCTGACAATTGGGTGCGGGCAAGGTTAGCCACTTTGACAATTTACTTACAATTGAATTCCTTCTTGTACATCACACAGTCAATGACATTTGCTAGCCTGGCTGTCAAGAAGGAGTGTAGGGTTCAAAGATATCATGCAGTGTTTTCCTAAAGCAGCATGTGATTAACAAAGCCTATGCTCATATGAAAAAAGGAGCCTGTGAGCTCCCACTATACAGTGATGCACTTACAATGAACCACAGCACAATCAAGAAAGCCTCAAATGAGACTTGGACACAGAAAAAAATCCCACAAAAAAATAAAATAAGAGGAATAAGAGAGTGATAAGGAGGATAGAGAATAAGAAAATAAACTAACGATTACATACTGCAGCCAAATAACTTCTGTAACCTCAGGTTTTTGGTCATGTGAGTGAAATTGGAGGTTGCACTGATCTGTCCTAAGGGATTTCTTTAATGCCCAAGGCAGCAGGACATTAACATCTGTGTTAAACTATTGTTTGGGCAGGAAACTGGACACCAGTACATTCTTACATCTGTGAAATAAAAGCTATTCCAGTTAAGTAGTACTTCCTTATGTGAGAGACTTTGAGAGAATTCATCTTAATTTTCTGTTCTGGGGCACCCATGCATAGCAGATGTGGTTTGAAAGACCTGGCTCTTCCACAAGAAAGTACAAACGGATTGCACATTTGGCAAAAAGCATCTTATCTTAGGATTTTCCTGCTGGAGCTTCGTCTTTTAGCCTGGTCTGTTGCCCAGCGACATGAGCAATGGTAGCCAGCACACAATCACAGGTTGACCCCTAATGTAAGGTGTCTGTACGTGCCAAAGAACAGCAGCAATCTTAATTTTCTTCTCTCCTGTCAACCAAACCCCACAACACCTCCTGAGCAGCTTCCTCCAGTAAGGAGCCTGCTGCTCCCTGAGAATCAGTCTCCCAGGATTACAGGCAATGAGAATTAAGGCCCTTCTAGAAAAAAAGGAGAGAAAAGCTCAAAGCACATCTTTAGAGGCTACGGTTTGGTGTTTGCAAAATGGTGAGAAATGTTCCGCAGGCCCTGAATGCAGGGCCAGTTCAAAGTAAATTAACCAGATAAAAGCAATGAGGAGCTTTTAGTATCTATTCACAGTAACAGTGAGAACAGGAAACAAGCGGACCCCATCTGTGCAGCCTTAGGGCACCTCATACTGAGCCTCACGTACCTAATAGAGTAGTCAGGTTAAAATCGAAGTGGCTGTAACATGTGGAGACTGCTGGGGTTACGGCGGCCAGCCAGGGCGTTCCCTGATGCAGGTGATAATCAGTATGATAATCACTGTATTTACAGGCTTTCCATTTTATATCTGACATTGGAAATCACGGAGAAGGAGGGATTAAGGAAATAAACAACCTACACAGAAGCATTACTGCTCCCCAGAGAATGCAGCATTTCCATTCATGCATGACATGCGACAACAGCAAAGCAAAACAGCAACAGAACAGAATTTTCTTAGGAAGCTTCATTTCACGTCAGGAGTTCTTTTGGTTCTGATAAACTTTAGGTGTTATTCATTCATTACTCCAAGTCAGCATTTTCAGATCTATTTTCCATTTGTGTCTATAGTGCATCTCACTTCATAACATCCTCTCCACCACCTTTCTTCTCTTAAATAATAAATATATTTTAAAGCTCACACTCCTTTTTTATACAGGCTCTTTATCTTCCACAAGAGCACATTTGTTGCTGTACCACCTAAAGCAGAAATGGGATTTGTTAACAGTTACGAAACATTATTTGGCTTCTGCCGTTTTGGAAAAAAATAATCCCAAAACATACAGTCACATTGAAGTAAACAGCATACAGTGTCATTTAAAGGAGTAACACCATGTCACCAAAGTCAACACACACCCTTTCTTTGCACAATAACGAGCAGTTTACACAGGAAAGCAAGATAAAGAGATAACAATAAAAAAGACAACCTCCTTCAGTACTGGTCTTGCTGTTACATTTGACTCTCTTGATAGCTGAAAACTATTCCCTTTTTGCACATATTTTGTTCCTGTTGAAGCTCCAGCATTTAGTAAACGGAACCACCTATAACCTACACTCCAGTCAATTGTAATAGGGCTTGTTAGAATTTGGGGCCCTTTTATCATCAGCAATAGAAGCACCTTGTTCACAAGTAAACCAAAATATACCCTCTTAAGACAGAAGCCATTAGCTTCTTCACCCTCAGGAATTAACCACTGTGTCAGGAGAATTTTGGGATTAAAGAGTTAAGTTGGCTTCACTTCAATAATTTGAACGTTCATTTTGCCAGAAGACTCGCTATGTATTCATTTTTCGTAGGTAATAATTTTTTGTAGGTTTTTAATAATAAGCTGGCCAAATTATAGCCAAAATGCTAACAACATGCATATTGGGTTAAATTGCAATGAACAGCATTTAAATTCTCATATTTCTGAAATTAGATGACAGAAGACCGTTTCAGAAGCATCACCAACAGTATTATCTACAATACACATTTTAACCTTTATACAGAGGAAAGGAGCACTGTAAACTAAATTTGCATTTCACTGCTGAAATCAACATTATCTCATAAAGAAATGATAAAACAGCAGGACAGCAATGATACCTTTGCACACTGAATGCACTTCCCATAATTACACAAGAACACAAATGCAGGAGACGCTGGAGCTAATTGCACGCCTCCCTCCTTCTTAATAGAGAAGGCATCTCACAGAATAACCTATAACTCACGTGTTACAGCACTGCCCTGTTCAGCTCCCTCTAATTCTCTCTCCTTAACTTTCTTTGACAGCCTCCCATCCTTGCTATTCTCCCACCCTTCCAGATCATGTCCCCAGCTACAAAAAAAAAAAAAAAAAAAAAAAAGGAAATGAAAGAAAAGAAACAAAAAAACAGGATGGAGTTCCCATTCCAGCAACCATAAATTTTTGATTTACCCAAAATAAGCCCCCCAAAAACAAGCCCTGTTCACATTTCCAGGAATACAATCTCCTTTTTCTGCACAACAAATCCGTGACTCAGTGTCTTTACCCCATCCCATAAATCAACAAAATCTTAGCCACCACAGACTTATACAACATGAATAACTGTAGAGGGAAGAGGGAGATGCCTGCACTAAATTAGAGGCATCAAGAAAAACAAGTAACAACAAGAAACAACAAGCAACAAGCAAATAACAGCAAACAAAAACCAGCAAATGACTATCTGGACCATCCATGGCCTGTTTGCATTTGCTGGAACCACTTCTACTGGTGCCAGCCATGTTTGATTACAAGCTAAATAGTACCTCTACCACTACGCTTCTTTTTCTGCTGATATCTTCTAAAAATCTATCTTAAACATTTCTTTCTTCAGCTTCAGAGTATTGCTGTTGCACAACTGCCTTATGAACAGATAGTTTGCTTCCATTTACACTGTTTCCTTTAACACATCAAAGGCAATTATATAGCCACTTAGTACTATCAAATCACTGATGAGTTCATCTCTAATCCTGCTATAACTTTTTGTTCTTTGTATTCTTTCTGGCTTTTCTACAGCCTGTTGTGTTTGCTGAAACGAAGTGTTAGCAGTTGCACAAATCTTCTCTAACATTCAGACCCTGTTATCTAAGTGAAACAACTGACAACAAAGTAAAATAAGCAAATGAGGATATAGGGAAGACTCATTCAAGTGATGTACACTGATATCTACAACCTAATTCTGCACAAGATTGACTCAAATAATAGAGACAGGTGTTAAAGATTTGTGTTTCTGAAATAGATGCTTTTATACGTGATTTCTTAACATAAAGTAAAGCTTTCTAAAACAACAATTGAAAAAAGAAATAAAAAATGTTGTTTCTCTCACCATACTACAGACATGAAAGTCTTCTTTCATTATAATAAAATTTCAAACACTTGCATTTCTAATTCAGCTTTCCTTAGGCAGACGCATTTGTCCTACCTATTACCCTGTTACTTTGTCACTTTCACATTGTCATCTCTGTTTCTAACAAAGAACTTTCTTATAAAACTCTGCTCTCAGAGCTATACTCTGTTTTACGAACTCCATAGGTCCTGAGAATCTCTGGTCTCAGCAGTATGCTTTGTCCAGTAATTCTGAATACAAGCCCTTAAAAGTCATCTTCTTTTGTTAAAAGCTCCCTCTTATTATGTGAGATTAGTTATTCATCAGCCATACAGTCATGAAGAATACTACTGTCAAGATCACCATAAGCCCCTGCTTTTGGTATTTCTTTCACAAAACACTCACCAAAGTGTGGGAGCTAAGCTAGTTTTTAAGGACATGGACTAACGAGCAGTATCATGCCATGTTTTGCACTCCTCCAGCTCTAGGCCAGTATACACTAAATATGATCCTGGTAATGGCATTTGTCTCAAGGCACAGATATGACAGTGGATTTTCAGTCGCTGCCTTTGGATTGTAACAAAGATGTCACACATTCACTCACTAACATCGTGACACCACTCTTTTCTGAATATGCAACAAAAAGCCAAACTTGAGCCATTTCTTGAGACATTCAACATCAGGCTGGGTGGGGCACTGAGCAACCTAATCTAGGTGTAGTTGTCCCTGTTCATTGCAGGGAAGTTGGGCTAGGTGGTCCTAAAAGGTCCCTTCCAACTCAAACAGTTCTATGATTCCATGAAATAAAGGTGATGTCAAAGCTGGGGTAATAGTAGTCATGACATATCTAAGTAATCAGAGGCAGACACTGTTAGACTACCTGAAGATCCATTGAAAATTGAAAACATGACTTCAACAAATGGCTGTTATCATTCTGCTATTTGAAAATGAATTGATAGAAAATCTATAGAATATACTTCCAGCTGGATCTTTAAGCTTTAGAGCCAGTAGTATACCGACTGCAGCTTGTGAGAAGTTACACAGATCCCTCTTCAATTCAGTGCTAAATAGCTATCAATAGTTACTCAAAATTCTTAGATTGTCCTATCCAGCCTTGCGTGTCATTATAATCTGATTTAAAAGTCAGCTATCACTACATTTTCACTATATAGAAGCAGTGCAAGCTCATATGTCTTTATTAAAAGATGGCCATTTATAAAGGCCAAGAGGGGAATGCAATTTTTTTCTTTTTCCCTGTCCTCCAGAAATGCTTGCTTCGATATGGGTTACATGAGAGTTTGAGAAACAGAAGTCTAAAGAACCACCCAGCATATTTTCTGAAACAAATGCATACCTGATGAAATTTTGCTACTGCTGATAAAGTTTGCGCTATACTTGGGGATATGTTACAGGAATATAATGCTCCAGTATTATTTTCCTTTGATAAGCACTAATTCTTGATTTGGTCATTAGGATACACCTGTTCACATTTCAGAGAAGATCAATAAAAGCTGGTCACAGAAAGGACAGACTCTGCAGACAGCCTGAGAACCAGCAATGAGAATCAGCAGTATCTGAACAAGTATCTATCCCTCACTGGGCATTACTGAAGAAAGCACAGCTGGCATCAGTTGCATGGGCAGATTATTGTAAAGGAACACCAAGTGTTTTTTTCCTTTCTTTACTCCTACCATGACTAGTCCCAGATCTGAAAATAGCTTTTTTTCCACAAAGGATAGCAAAGATATCCTTGCTAAAATATATCCTAAAATATTTTCTCAGTTTGCTTTAGTAATATGAAAGATACTAGCAACTATAACTATACTACCTTCACACTGTGAAAGTGAAAATGTAGTGAAAGTGAAAATATAAATTAATAATAGTGAAATGAATAATCAGAACAAGTAGAAATGCCATATGGGATTAAAGTTGTAATGTTCAGAGGGGGTTCTGGCATTCTACCAGTGGGTTTTGTCTGAAAAATCAGTGTGAAAAGAATGAAGAAAGGAAATACATTTCTTCTCCTGCTTGGGTTCACGCTGGAGCATCTGTTTATACAATTTATATTATATACAATTTGTTAATATTCAAGTTATTTATTCTCCTACTTATGTTATTACCAGAACTATAGTTCCTGCTAGAATTTTCTATGGAAAAAATCATCCTGAGTCGGAGTGTAATGCCATAACAAGGTCTGCCACAGCTGCAGCAGTGATATGCCTCTGAGCCATTTTGAAATTTTATGACGGATAAAAAGCTATTACTTATATCTCTACCCTACATCCTTACCTAAAGAACTGAACTGGTTCTGACTGTACATTTCTCTCTCCTCACAGATTATAAGCCCCAAATTAGTGAACTTCCTTACACCATCTCTTTATACAAATGTGCCTATTGCTATCTTAAAAATAAAATGCATCGTGATCAGAACAGAGAGACTCCTTCTTTAATCATCACCAAAGGAATAGAACATAATAAAAATGAAAACAAACAATAAAATGAATTTAATAGCTAGAGGATAAGAGCTTTATACACATATAAAAAATAAAAGATATGTGGGATCTTTTGAAGCCTTTAATACTGTACATTATAAGCTCTTTGTACTAACCTTCTGGCTCAAGGATGACAAACAGAAATAAAAGATTGCATCATTTCCAACAAGGCCTTCTATGATTGCAACCACTCAGAGTAGCCTGAAATCACTGACAAGATATTCTCATCTAGCAATTTCAGTTGAAGAGAATAATCAGATACTGTGCTAAAAGTGCTGGGATACAACAGGACATGTCTATTCTAGCTAGAAGGTTAACACATTTTTAGCAGTAGAATTTAGCTGTTTTCTGTACTTTGTTTTGCATGATGTCATGCACAGACATTTAGAATTATAACCAAGAATATGGCATTGGAAACTCTATAAAGAATAATCATCACATAACTCACTTCATGTGCTAGACTTGCACTGCTTATTAACCTTTGCAAGAAAAAAAAACAACTGCTCACTGCGATCTCCAGCATTAATGCTAACTTTCAAACAGATATTAATAATATGCATTTTACCCTTCGATTAAGTTTAACCCAGTTGTCTTATAGCTTCTTATTAGAGTCTGTTGTGCTCTTTCACACTAATATGATAATGCATTTATCTGTGCTCAAGAACCAGATATTCAAGTTTTCTCTTGCATTTCCCATGTTAGCTACTGAAAAGAAAATCCTTGTTACCAGTCTGCACTAGTTGCTCTCTCACAGCACGGTCACTCCTGAACTGCAACACTGCAATCCGACCATGGGTAGGTCACTGTGGTTCCAAAAGAAGAACATGAGCTCTAATTCCCGATGTGACTAAGGCACTTTTAGTCAGACAGGTTGCTAATTTCTTGAATCGTTTAAAAAAAAATTGTAGTAGTTATAATTAGTATTTGTCTGCTTCTGACCTATAACTGCTTGAGGATGAATGCCTTCTTGGTATGTTGGTCCTATTTCTAAAAGAAGCCAACCTGAACTTGAGATGGCTTTAGGCAGAGCAGAGGATGAAAGAGAAAACAAGCAAGATAATTAGAAAGACCAGAAATTCCACAATATTTTGAAGAATTATTACAGAATCCCAGGTTGAGATTGGAAAGTGCCTTTGAAGCTCATCTAGTACAACCACTCTCTCACACAAGGTCAGCTGAAGCAGGTTAGCCTAGACTGTTTTGAATATCTCCAAGGACAGACTCTGCACTGCTCCTCCAACTTCTTTCAGCATCTGACCACCTTCACAGTAGAAGTTTTTTCATTATGCTTAAGGAGAGTTGCCTGTATTTCAATTTATGCTCACTGTCTCTCGTTCTGTCACTGAGTATCACTGTGAAGAGCCTGGATTCATCTTGATTATCACCTCTCACTAGGTATTTAGGTGTTAATAAGATCCCTTTGAACCTCTTCTTGAGGCCCTTAGCTTCTCTTCACCTACTTGGTCTCCAGCCTGTCTTGATGCATGAGGCTATTTTTTCCCCAGGTAGAGTACCTTCTATTTTCATTTGCTGAACTTTATGAGATTCCTGTCAGCCCATTTCTCCATTCTGTCAAAATCTGACATTAAAAACTTGACATTATACTTTGCTTTAAGATAGTAGCTACTGACTGGAAGTACAAGATAAAATCCATGTCGGGTCTAGGTAGATGGGGAAAGACTTTGTCAAAGACCTTATTGATGTATAAAGGAAAATTATGTGATTGTTAGGATAGAAAAAGATACAACTAAAGAAACTAACTACAGTCACAGTGAACCAGAACAAGCTGCTACAACAAATAATCAGAATCTCTATCAGAGACTATGAAAAACCTTCTACTCAGCTTCTGCTGTCCAAAGGGCTAATGGCGTTCAAAAGGAAACCAAGGATGAAGAAAATGTCAGCTAATCTACTCATGTCTCTACTACTGAACTTTGCCTAAATATTTACTTCACATTGACTTTAAGAAACCTGGCTTGCTTTGGGCTGCATATATTCAAATGATCTATAATCAATTTCTTCACATATTCAAATCACTCTTCTTCCACTACAATTGCTTTCTCTTTTAAAAATTAGATCATGGCTATCCTATTGATTGTTTTTTTTTTTTTTTTTTAACCATGTCTTCAAAGATTAAAGTGAAATTTTTTCAGGAAGAGAGGTTCAAAATTCCTCTGCCGGAAAGCAACGTTTTCTTAGCATTTTTTTCTACTTTTAAGAAATCACACTCTCATTGAAAATAAGAAAAATTATAAAAGAAAGAATACAAAATGATGAATATGTATGATTTGCTATATATATAAAAAAAAAAACCTTCAAAATTAAATAATGCATGAAAAACTGCATTCCTGCATCGTCTTTCAACTAATATGTGACAACTTATTCATTAAAAGTGTAATTTTCGCAATGCATTATAACATGGATAACTGTATTCAAACCTCTCCCTTTCAAAGTGATCATCGCACTGGATATATAGGAGTTACAGTAACAAGAAACTGAATCCATTGCAACTTTGCCTGTCAGGTATTTGCTTTCCCTGTTAAATTAACTTTATGTACATACATACATATATGTATATATATGTGCATACATACATATATATATATACATGCACACACACACATATATATAACTCCCAAATGCATATATAGTTGCCTGTTCTGGTCTTCTACATGCACCCATTATTTCTGGTTAAATCAGTGGTTCACATTAGAACTATAACAAGGATAAAAAAATAAAAAAATCCACTACGGAATCACAGCAACTAAACCACCAAAATTCACTGGCTCTTTGAAGTTTTCTGAGTGCTTGAAGGTTATGAAGATCCCCATGTATTGCTTTATATATGCTAGTTACATCAGCATTCATGTTTAATAGTACTGATGTGTATTTTTGTTACTATGAAGTAATTTCACCTTAGTAACACGTAGTAGAAATTAATTAGGATCTGTTCTCTCTTAAAGATATCATTCAATACATTAAGTAGTTGTAAAACATTTATGTGCAAATAGATTTTTCTTGCAGTGTTATGACTGAGAACATGATCTATGTACTATGAACTATTGTTCTCCAGCTTATAGATTCACGCAGTTAACTTTTAAAGACAAAGTGAAAAGTAAAATTTGGTCTCGTTTCACATGAAAGGGAAATGTAAGATTTGAACAAGAGAAAACTCAGTTTCGACTGTGCTCTTTTCACACAGAGCAGCTCTCTAAATCTCTGCTAAGCAAGGACAATCTTCTAATGGCATCAGCTGTACATTCTAAAGGATCATAAAAGTACGTCAAAGATTCCAACCATTAATGCTTTCAAAGATTTCCACATAAGTAACTGTACAAATAACTTAATAACTTTGATTCTAACTCGTGCACATTCTCCAAGATTCAAAGAGCAATTTTAATCCTCACCTTTACTTCAGGACAGTTACCACTTAAAACTCCAATTCTGTACCTTTAAAATGCTACATTTATTTTAGGATTTGTCTAGCAAACATTTTTTAATTACTGAAATAACAGATTAACATTATATCTTAATATACAGTTATATTTTTACTTACTACATGTTGGTGTATTGTAAATGAACCTGAAATATACCTAAAATTGTACTGGATACATTTCTTATTTCATTACACGATAAATCTATGGCTGCAAGACATTCTGAAGCTGAAGTTAGCAGTGGTAGTAATAGTAGTAGCAGTAATTCAGTTTTGGACAGGTTATTTTTAGCTGCATTCTTGCTCTAGCCCTTCACTACAGATTTCTCACACCTCCTGAGTGCTTAGAAGTGTAAATAATCTTTTTCTTTCCTTCTGTCTGTAGCATTATATTTGTGTTTAAATATAACAGAAGCTATCGCAATCTAGTTTGCCTCATACTTTCCAACACAAGAAAAGAAACACTTGCAATTTTTTCCATGATGCTGCATCTCTTTCATTTTATGCAAAATTTGAAAAGAGCTCTGGGGTCAGAGTAGTACTGCTCTTTTACTCTGTTTGCATCCTGATTCGGGCTCTTGAAAATTTATTACTTTCTCTTATTCGAGTAATAAATATTTGACAAAATACCATACAACAAATGACTGGAACATTCTAAAACACTACTGTTGTACTGTTCAGAGCAAAAGTGGTTGCAACTACAGAACACCACACACTGAATTTGAAGCTTTTTTTAAAAGACAGCTACTAAGGGATTGGAAAATGAAGAAAAAAACAAGCTAGGACCTCTGAAAAGTGGAACCAATTTGTAGAATCTCCTTCTTTTGATGGTGTTTTTTCCTAAACGAGCACGGAGAAAAGTAGCACTCATGTAACATAATAAAATATAATTAAGTTATAAACAATAAGCTAGAACACATTCAGCATCAGCTGACACATACACGTCTTCCTAATTCCTTGTCTCTTGTCAGATTTTTGCACCACACTCTCCTCAGTCCAGTTTATCATCTCACTCTAAATTATGTTTCAAAAAGTCACATGCTATGTTTTGAAAACTGCCATGCTCTAAAAGGCATTTTGATCTTAGGTTTAGACCATGAAAACAAACAATTTATTTAGAGTCTGGCTGGCTCACATGGTGAGCAGTGAACAGTTTGCAGAGGATACTGTGCTAAAAGTGTCACTTTTAAAAAATAATATTGAAGCAGTTCTTTACAAACATGGCAGTTGTCCAAAGCACATATGGAACATTAAATATAACCATAAAATTTTATGCACCAGATTTGACCAAGATCTTGAGCTCCAATTTATATTTTCTCCATTTTGCTGGAAGACTAGCTGCATTTGATAAAGCTACTTCATAAGGACTCTGTTCTCCTAACATTTACACATCACACATCTGGACTTGGAAAGGCAGTTTGAGTAAAAGAGCCAACTAATGCAGATCTTGTTTACATTATGTGCAATTACTCTTGTGTCATGAATCTCCCTGGGATATCAGAATGTGCTGAAGGCACCCAAAGAATATGTACTTCAAATAAGAGTGCATAAACCTGGGTGTTTATCCATGGGCTCCTTATACACGATCATGTAAGAAAACGAATGGCATCTGTGTTTCCTAATAATGTTTCAATTCATTTTTATTAATTATTTGCATGTAATTAGAGCTGCCCTTGGTGCCTGAAGATCTCTGTTTGGATTGCTTTTCTCTCACAACTTGCTTACTGCAGCCAAGGGAACTAAGTGATGGCAGTTGCAACACTCAATTCAGTTACATAAACATATCGTCCTTGCCAGACTCCCCTGCGGTGTTCCCATTTCATGAAATAAGTTTCTAGCATTTAGTAACGTACTGTACCAACAAGTTTCTTTTCATGTGACAAAAAATTAGGTCCTCTGCTCCTGGCAGCAGAGAGGCATGTGTGTGAACATGTCCCTGGAATCCACCCCAGCCCATGTGGCTGCACCAGCACGAGGACAGAAAAAACAACACTTGGGTAGCTGCAGAACAGGAGTTGGTCACCAGACTTCAGGAGGAGAAAGACAGCCGTAATCCAGAAGGTGAGGAAAGCTTACTCCTATGTGTGTTGCAGAGACAGCACATGTGAATGCACATTGTAACTTCACCATATACAAGAGGAATGTACTTTTCTATTGAACGTATTGCCAATAATGATTAAAAAGAATAATCTGGCTGGCTTATTTCTATAGGCGTAAAACTTTTTAACATCACAGCTGGTACAAACAGTCTTGACTATGAAAGCAGTAAAAGTGCAGAGGTATGGACAGAGTGACCAGACTAATCAACTGCACAGTTGATCAGCTTTAAAGATAAGAGGCTTTCTGGACTCTTTCCCGCCATATCTGCCCATCAGCATGAAGTTACGTGGTCATACTGCATTGACCTGCTGGAGGTTACCCTTACAACAGGTAGGTTTCAAGACTATCTGGTAAATTATATAGGAACATAGAGGAACTAGTATCTCCATGTCTGTCAGAGACAGTGCAAATCTTTAGACATGTTTGTATCAGGCGGCGTAGCACCATTAAAGTCTCCAGACTGCTTCTCTTTGAATCTCCATGTTCACAACTGCTACATGCATTCAGGTTTTCTCACACTGTCTACACATGAGAAAACACAACTCAGCTATAAGAGGGAGAAGTCTAGATCCATGGAAAAAAAAAGAAAAAAAAAAAAGAACTTTCACCAGTCATGAGCCACAATGGGATAGCTTGCCACTGCCCCGGTGGATAAGGGTAATTTGGGAAATCTCAAATCTCATTCTTGTCTTTTCTCTTTTCTATTGGTGTTAGCAAGCTGCACTCCAAGATACACAAGAATGCTACCTGAATTCTTTACAATTTTGCCATTAAATAAATAATAGATGATTTCTAAAGTAGAAAAAGAAGAAGGGAATAAAACTCACTATTTTGTGTTATGGTCTATAGCACTAACAAGCTGTTAAGTAGCCAAGATCTTGTTTTCTTTATGAATTTAAACTTAAAATGTAGGAAAATGTCTTCTTGAACATGAAATATTATTTTCCTGTAATACTGCACGTAGGTACCAACACACCAAACAAGATCAGATGTTAAGTATATACTAGAAGAGCCTTTACTGATATGAGCCAGTAAAGTTTTTCTTTTAGCTCAGTGGTAAAGGATTTACAATACCAGGGATGTTAATAACCAGATATTCACTTGCACCAATTGTTTGTAACCATAAAATTTTTCATAAACTGGTGCGTTACTGCTTGTTTAGAAAAGTGTGCAACACACTCGACTCCTGCTTTCAGTACTTGTGCAGGAAATAATCACAGTTCAAGTAGTACATAGGTAGTATGAATTTCACAAGTAGCAAAGAAATCTGGTGACATTGTCATCGCTATGGTAACTATACTTCTGTAGTGAACATTGAAGTAAATAGGTACATAAAACATGTATAAGTTGTTGCTCTATAAGTTACTGCTGCCTCGGAGCTGCAATAATTTGCTTCCTTTAAAATAGTTAAATCTGGCTATAAGTACCTGTTATCTTGCAATGTCCTATTATTTCAAGAAGATGACAAGGCTCTTCTTACATAATATAGTGCAAACAGACTGACTTATCAAGACAGGAACTTTCTGAAGAAGTAATTCATTGGCCTGTAATCAGCAAAGTATGAACAAACTTCTGGCTTGATGAGGGAAACCACTCCCAGACTCTTATGTACCAAGGCAAGGTTAATCCATTGTGCATACTTTGAAACAGGAAGGATATTTCTCTACTTCTGGCAAATACAGAGCCATTTTTGCATAGAGAGCTCTGTCTTATTTTCTCAAGTTCATCTGTTACTCTTTTGCCTCCTCCTCTCCCATACTACCATGGCTGAGATGTGCAATTAAGAAAAACCCAGGCTGGACAATGTCCTTCTTTAAGTTAAGAGAAATAATATGCACAAAGGTTTTGCTCTCCTGTCATGCCCTTCATCATATGCAATGTTCTGGGGGAGAGAGATCCTCCTTTTGTCCCCAGCTGAGCAATATAGCACATTTTTTAGGCTTCTCATGCACAAACTAATTTTGGAACAGTTAATAGCAAGCTGCCTTCTAATACACAATGATGTTGAACTGATATTCAAGGAAGGAAAGTACAGTTGTCTTCCAATTTAGACCACAATTGCAATGTTGATCAAATAACCCAGTCTACCCATGGCACAAAATGAAGGCAGGCACATAGGACATTCTTTGGATCCTTTGGGATTGTTTCCTTGGGTTAGATTACACATATAGCTTCAAAGTCTTATGTTTCTGAAAGAAAATGGATAGCTTTTTGTGACAGCTGAATTACAAATATCATCATATCAAATGGATTAGGACAGTCACAGAGACTTGGAAGGTCTAGACAATTCTCACTGATAAAGCAGGTAAAGCTGAATAAGACTTTTATAGAACATACACCAGTGCATGACCAGTGACAGGACAGACATCTCAGAATCCATCTGCTGTGTGGGGAGAAAAATGGTGGTAATAATATTTTATGTATGAGGAGAAAACATCTGCCTTAATGTATCCTTGATGTTCTGGTCATGTCTCTGTCGATAATACTAAGTTCTGCTTTTCAAAGTAGAGATTTGATCTGTGTTTACTATGAGAACTAGCATGCTTTGAACATACTGAGTGTACAAGAACTTAGTTTATGAGTCCATTGGTAATTCTGTCTTTTACCACAACTGTCAATATGAACTGTACGCAAAAAAATTTAATAAACTAGTAATAATTTGAAATTTGACATTCAGACTATATTTAAAGACCAAAAATTGAGTAAATTATTGATGATTAACCTATATCTAGCAGAACTACAGTAGGGTAGGTAACTCTAATGAATGATTACTAAGATGTCAGACATCTTAGTTGCCTGCCAGTCTTCACTAAGGGTTTTATAAATCATAAAAGATGATCAGTGAGAAAGAAACTCAAGCATTGTGTTTTGGTTTCTTACTCTGATATTAACTCCTAGAAATAAACTCTCTGTTCTAAAAACGTGGTCACACCTCCTTGGGCCTGTTCTTTAAAATATTCCCCGTGTCTTTGCTGCCCTGGATCTGCTGTGCAGAGGGAACTTGAAACAGAAGACACAGTTCTGAAAAGGGGAGGACCAAGCAGGAAGGTTTCCTTCTCCCTGTGGCAGTAAATTCTTAAATCAACTCAGGCTGTAATGTGCAATGAATATAACTCTGCAAATCACTACCATAAGGGTCTGATTTATTAGTAATACCCTCATTTCATTATGTTGCTCTGCTGATAGAAAAGGTACACAAGCAGAAGTTAACAAATTGGTGCACTGTGGCTGTTTTTCTAATGCTCTTTTATATCTGTAAATCTGTTCTTAAGAGTCAACATCAACACAAAATGATTTAAGGTTGATACTGCTCGAAAGAGACAGAATTTTTGCATGGCTGTGTGCTCCTTAGGTTTCTTGTTTGGAGTCCGTCTATCATACACACAAATTAAAACAATCAAACAAAAAACCTAGTAATAATCCACTAGTAAAAAATACAAATGCGATTGTCCCACTCTGCTCTGCACTGTGCAGCCTCACCTTCAGCACTGGGTGCAGGTCTGGGTGCCACAATGTAAGAAGGACATACAATCATTAAAGAGTGTCCAAAGCATGGCTGCAAAGATGGTGAGGGGACTGGAGGACGAGGTGTGTGAGGAGCAGCTGAGGTCCCTGTGTTTGCTCAGCGCAGAGCAGAGGAGCTGAGGGGAGCCCTCATGGCAGCTGCAGCTCCTCACAGAGAGATGGAGGGCAGCGCTGAGCTCTGCTCTGTGTGACAGCGACAAGGCCCAGGGAACGGCATGGAGCTGCGTCAGGGGAGGCAGCTGGGGGTAGGGACAGGGTCTGCACCAGAGGGCGGTGGGCATGGAACGGGCTGCACAGGTCACAGCCCAGAGCCACAGGAGCTTAAGGGTTTGGGACAACTCTCTCAGACATAGGGTTTGAATTTTGGATGGTCCTGTGTGGAGTCAGAAGGGTTCTTTAATGAGATTTTACTCCTCCTGTACTTCATCCTTGAAAATGCTTGTTCATAAATGTACATACTGCCAAAAAGAGATGACATGAATAATATGTGACTGTGAATTGAGGGATATTTTTCTCTTTAAGATAGGTCTTAGAGAAGTCTAGTAAAGAGACATGACCAAATTTTTCTTTGAGTTGAATATCTGATTGGAACACTATACATTCTGTTTGTAAATTCACAGGTAATGTATGACTTAATGATGCCTTCCACCTCGGGACATTCAGTGATTCTACAATACATCAGGTCAATACAGCATGAAATTCAGGGTATGACCCAGTAATTTCAGTATTAAGAATTGCAGGTATGCTGCAAAAATTCTGAAATCTCTAAGTATGAGTATAAACTCAGCATTAAGCTCATACTGAAAAAAAATCAATCACATTAGGATAAAAATAGACAAACAAGTTACTCATACAGTAACTCCAACCAGTTGCAAATTAAAACAGATATGAACGAAGTCCAACATGTCCTTCAAGTCTAGTTCTCAACTAATGTAGTACCACAAACTAAAAAAAAATCAACTCATAAAAACGGTTGTTATGCAGTTTTACTACATAATCCTATTATTACTGCTCTTAATAGCAGGAGCGTGAGGACACATCCCCAAGAAGACACAGCTTGTTAATGGCTCTTCTGTGCTGATAGAAGACCGAGTTAAAAGCAACCTACTTCTCACAAATCTTGCAACACACAAGTGCTAAAGCGACAGTACAGGCAAGCCAAACCTCCCCTTCTTTTGCTGTTTTGCACAAGACGTAGGCATAACACAGTTAAGAATGAGTATGCATTCTTAGCACACAATCTTTTACTCTCTTCTACTAAAATTCACATTGTTTTAAAACATAGAGACTTCTATTAAAAGTTGCTGGAAGTATTCATGTAGAAAGCTGAACAGAGATTGACAGTGAATTTTTACTTATATAGCAAAGACTAATTTGTATTTTACGCTGTTTCAGCAGTCTTTGACTGTTTTCTTCAAAATCACTGGCTCAGTGGCACCATATGGAGCATGTTGAACTTAAGATACCAAGAATGTGTCCAAGATATATCTCACTCCAGTGTGTTAAAACATTCCACCCTGCAGCTGTCATTATAGGAATATAATTCATACCCTAAAGTTTAAAGAAAAACAGTGTAGCTTACTATGCTTACAAAAACACAAGACTTTTTTGGTTCCAAGTAACAGTCAGTAAATGGAGAACAGTTAATCTTCCATACTGCTTTCTTAAATATTCAGAATTGTAACCGATCATGTACTGCTTTAATTCTGCATGATATTTGTGACTGAAAAACAAAACTAAGCGTGCAAAAGAATTACTAAAAAACAATCCATAATGAAGGGAATTGTATATCCAGATTTAGCATAGCCCATTGTTACCTTTTTCTTTTACATTGATTGCATTTCTTTTAAAAATGGATGTATGAGACTACAGGACATAAACGTTATCTACTTATTTTGGAAATGGCACTGATCAAGCGTATAATCATTTTTATGACATCTCATCTCTCTAGACATTTCTTTGATCTTTTGTTTTTTTACCTCTACTTAAAATGCAAGTTTCTTAGGACAATGCCTGCTGCTTACTCTGATTTTTACAGTGCATAGTACTCCAAACACCTTCTAAAAAGTTAACTGTTGTAACAATAAGGGTAGTAGATAAAATAAGCAAGAAATAAAAATACATGATAGTTTCTTAGAAAAGCTGTCTTGGTTTGCACACATTACTCAAATGGTCAATTCGCTGCCAAGTAATGCAAGATGCCTTAAAAATGAATCCATAAAATCATTTTACCATGTCAATCCATGATATATTCTGTTTATGGTATATTTCAAAGGAAAACTATTTTAGAAATATTTAAGGGAATTTTTTCATGTGTCTATGTCTGTAAAGTCAGGAAGTTATATAGGGCTCAGAGGAAAATATTTTAGAAACCTTCTAAGGTTATCCAATAGTAGCTTATTGATAAATGGTAAGCTCATATGTAAGGCTTAATATTCCAGAGGCCTTCAAGAGCAGGCAGTAAGTTCTGTGTGTCTTGCTGACAAGCTGTGGATCTCCCTTCTCCAATATTGTCTGTCTTCCATTTACAGCCATCCAAGGACCAAAGATATTGATGTGGGCCTAAACACTGCGTGTCTTATGTCTCTAGTCAGTATAATATTAGGGAGGCATTTCATATTTGTAGGGATATTACTGGGAGCTAGAAAATTGAAAGGGTTTTCAAGAAACAGTTTATAACAGAAAGATGGCTAATTTGGGTAGTTCATAGCACATAAGCTGGTTGTGTTGAAAGAGAATAGTAACTATGCTCAGTAATAAGTACTACTGAAGACCCTGTTAAACTTTCCACACAGATGAGATAAGCGACATAAGATCCAGGGAAGTGTTTGTAAAATGTGGAACTAAAATAGGAAAACATTGCACAGTTATATCAAATTTGCATCTCAGGTTGTCATAGGGTATGATGTGTTTGACTTCAGAAAAATTGAATGCAAGAAATAAATAAAAGCAAAAGATACATAGTTAAGGAAACATTATGAAAAGATAAGCATCATAACTAATTTAAATCAAAACATGCTAAGTGGATTGGGCAGATTAGGATAGGCAGAATTAGTTACATTTGAAACAGTTTGCAAGGCAAATTGGATATATTTCAAATTTTCTCTTGGGAATTTTATTTACATGAGGTATAATTTTGCTTATTCATTATCCTGAAGAATTTATTGCAAGAGGTCTTATTAACAGATGAGCAAAACAGTAGCACTGAAAAAAACAGTTGTTCAATTCTAATTTTAAAAAAAGTCATTAGAAAATTTTCCACATGTAGCATAAATTGTAAAATGAGAAAAGTTCTAATTATCTGGTTAATCTTTTCTCAAATGCAGTATCTTTGCTTAAGGACCACCGGAGTGGCCACAATTAATCATATCATCAATCTATCTGGACTAGGACCCTGCCCTTAGAAAAAAAGCTTCTGTTATAAAGAAAGCTGAAAGGAACCTTATAATTAGATGTTTACAGAAAAATTCTTCTTCTTTTTTTTTTTTTTTAAACTTTCATTAAGAAGTTGGCTTTTACTCAGAAAAGTAAAAGGATATTAACTGTGGACAGCCATATTGTCTAATTATCCGACTCTATGCATTCAACTAGCATTGTAAATCATTATTATAGCACTGAATGTATAGATTTAAAAGAAGAAAAAATAGAAGCCGTGCTTTGTATTTCATTACACGAGATACTATTCTAAAGATCATAACCCCAAATAACAGCCAAAAGAAAAAATGTCTCTTTAACTTACTCCTGAATTAAGCACCTTCCTGGTCTGATAATATTCTTTGCTAGCCTGTTAGGTACACTTCACTCTAGATCCATCAATGCCTTCTGAACTACACAATTCTGTAAATATATGTTGAAGCATTCTACACAATGCATTTTTAAGTTTCAAATAATAAAAGAGATAAACTCTGACTTAAGAATAGTAGCAGTGATGGTTGATTAGAAAGAGATAACTGACATTTAACTTCCTACAAAAACAACTCCAGTGCAGTAGGTACAAAATGAACAAGTATGCTTAGAATCAGGTCTGATACAAGAAAGAAAAAAACACACCTTATGTTACTTAATATCATTTCATTAGATCAAAAGATAACTTTGGCATGACTTACCTTGTCACTTCCATGTCATGGTGCACTCTAAATAATAGGTCCACCTCCCACCAGTGCTACCTTTCAGAATACTTATACATCTGTCCACCCACCTCTCAGATAATGCACATTCAGAGACAGGCTACAATTGGCCAGCACGAGGCTATGCCCTTTTTCAGCTCTTTTCACTAAATTAGATTCCAAGAGAAATAAATTTGGTTCCAGATGATGAGTGTTCTTTTTTTTGAGCAGTGAGATTCAGTACTTTGACTCATTTTCGAAATTCATTTATACCAAGATGCAGCTCTACCCAAATCTGGCAGTTCCTTCGATGTTCAAATCAAATGCATAGCACTTGGCAACTACATGTACAGAATTTAACTAGACTGATCCATTTATCTAAAACTGGTATGAGTCCAAGACTACTCACAGATGCATTTACTGGTCTAGTGGAAATTGCAACGAGAGGAAAAAGACAACATATTAATCATAACTGTCCCAAAATGACATTTATACTAAATGCTGTGAGTAAAGGCTATCTGACTATCCAGCCACATAGCTCACACATGATCCCAAAAATTTAAGAAAAACCTTTAGGTACATTGATGATGGAGTATATTTGTGATTCCCTGAAATTTTAAAATTTTTCCAGTTGCAGGAAGCTCATTTCCTCACTTTTTTGATAACTTTGAAAAAATTAGTTGGAAATCAATAAAATATTTTTGTAACCTTTACATATATTTATGACCCACTGAATATGCTCCATCATGTACTGCACATTCAGCTTTCCTTTTAATCACATATATGAGTGACGAATTCATATTTCAATTGTAAAATAAATAAATTTAAATAATAAAAATGCTCAGTATTAGCAAGTCCAGTACCTTAATTCTAAATTCAAAATTAAAATATAGACTTTACTAAATGAAGAATAGTTTAGAGGAAGTCAGTTTTAAATACCTTCAATGTATGTATCAGTGCCTGAAGAAAAACATGTTTACACTGTTTACTTGCACATAATATCTTTTCAGTATTCTTAATGAAACATCCATGGGTTACATTTCTTCCTATCAAATTCATAAACAGTAGGAATCTTAGTAACAGAAGATTATACAGCAGGATACAAATTAGAAAAAGAAGGTTCAAATGCCTAGTTTCACTCTTCTTCAGTGAAGAAAGTCAAAAAAATGAAACTACTGAATAACTGTGTAATCAGATGAGAAACTGTCTTGACAGAATAAAAACAGTATTTGAGCTATATAAACAAGTTGAAGGAAGGTGTTGATAGAGAAAGATAACATAAGAAAAGAAACAAGGTTTAAATTGTAGTTTTTAAATAAGTTCTGTGTAGCAGTATGGAAATATATGTTCATGTCATAAAGATATTGCCAATTCTGTTCCTAAATATCCAGAGTATGTTTTCAATACTATTTCCTAATATAAGTTTTATAAAAAATAAAATAATCAAAGCTGTTCTAATCCAGTTTGAACACACTTTTGTACAATGACACGTGCACATTTTATACCTTTTTTCTAAAACAGCTTCAGTATTAAAATTACTACATGAAACATTTACTCTCATGCAGTCTGGAAAACAAAGCTACTTTTATTCTCTGTGTATATAATATTATTGCATATTTTCTTGAAAAATTCAGTAGTGTAAGTACTTGCTCTCTCATCCAGTTATAAAATATCTCTCCCCACAGGATTGTCAAACTAGCTGTGTATACAGTTCCAGAATGCTGGATAGGCAACAGATGTTCAATGATGGCTAATCATGGGAGTAATACTGTGAGCGACATTAAATAGTTCTCCAAGGAACATTTCAGTCAGCAAGAAGGTGCCATACTGATGACTCTACCTGTGGCACCAGAGGTCATGGAGATGCACAAAAACCCTGGGAACTGCAAAGATACCACACCACTCATTTGAGAAGGATGGGGAAGGCTGCAACATCAAGCACATAAAGCAAGCAAACACCAGAAGAAAAGCTTGTGCAATCTTAAAGTGATCTCATTTTGAAATTTTTAAGATAAAAGTGCGATTACATGAGTTCATATTGTTTTTATAGGCATCTAACTCCTTGGTTTGTGTGCACACTACTGAAATCTATTGAGCTATATAATGTACTCTAGCCATCCAGCATACTACTTTTCACTGAAAACAGTATTTTATGAAAGGATATTTCCTAGATATTTCTGCAATACTCACTGCTCAATTATGATTAACTTTGTAACTCAGTGAGGTATGATGCTGTTCTCACTGCATATTTGGGGAAGTGAGGCAAAAGGAGAAAAAATTAAGTAGTTGAAAGTATAGAATTATCTTATGTAACACTTCGAAAACTGAGGATCAACTTTTGGGAGTACTCAAGTAATTTTATACATAATTATTCAAAGTCTCACTACATTATGATGTAATGCTAAAAATTTTGTACAATAAATTTAACCCTGTGTATTCTGGAAACAAGAAATATATGATTATTGGCAATCTTGACTATTTTGGCTTTAAAAAGTGCTTCAGTCTCCACTAGAAGTTTGTAACAAAGAAGAATTCAGTTCTTTAGAGAAGATCTACCGAAGAAAATTTCTATACCTAGTTTGTAAAACCAAGGTGGTTTTAACTTCTTCAGCTAATGAGGCAGAAGCCAATTACGTAAGTATCATTCACAGCAAAATCTCAATAGGAGTCTTGAGAACTGAATAAGACCCATTTCTTACAACTGCATTACCGAATACTCATGCCTCTAGGGTTTCTATG
The DNA here is from genome assembly GCF_987193195.1 of Phasianus colchicus. Taxonomy (NCBI): domain Eukaryota; kingdom Metazoa; phylum Chordata; class Aves; order Galliformes; family Phasianidae; genus Phasianus; species Phasianus colchicus. Next base: position 15,569,980 of record NC_143443.1, read on the forward strand.
CAATTACTTTCATTGAAGACTAAGTTAAGTCAAAGCATTTTGTATTTGCCAACATAGCCACTTGTTACCTCAGGGCACTTAGTGGTCTGAACTTTGTGTAATGGTTCCTGTAGTCAAACAAACAAACAAACAAAAACAGAAAATGGAAAAGACAGGAAAGTGCTGGAGTATCACCATTATCTTTGAATACTTCAGAAGTGATAAAGTGAGATTATTGATTAGTTGTCTTCTGAGCCTGAGAGAATTGGCTTAGTTTGATGTGACAGAAAACTCAGGTTGGATAGGAAGGGAATAAACTCTCTTCAGCCTCAAAGATGATCAAAGCAAGGAATTTATGGGATCTCCTTCAGTGATTTCCAAGAACAGTCTGGAAAAATATCTGTTGGGATAATCTAAATCTATCAGTGGTAGGTGCTGAAACAGGCCCCAACACTCATTCTTTCTATGTACACTTTATGTTCTTTTTTCTGACCCAGCTTCAATGCAAAAAACTATGGAAACAAACTTACAAAGACCAATATCTTCCTTCCATTCCCATTCAAAAACAAACAAACAAAACCACCAAATAAACAAAAAACTCACAGGAAAGTTTCTTACTCACTTCTATTAATTCAGTGTATGCTACAAGAATTTTTGTATTGTACTGCATTGTATTTTTGCAGCTTAAATTCTAGATGCAACGTTGCAGTTTGCTGTGATGCAGGACATTCCTGACAGAAGATTAATCTGGCAGTGAGCTTGAACACATAAACTGCAACATTAAATTTTAAGATGCATTATCGTAAAAATTAAAATTATTTAAAAAAGCAAATGAGTTTCAAGCTGTCTGAAGGAAGAGTACATACAGTAAAAACACCCGTGGAAGACTTTAGACTGAAAGTGCTGCTGCTTTTCAATCTTTTGGTATGTGAACAGCAAAAGGAGATGTTTAGGATGAAAGAACCATGCCCTGGTTGAGTCTGTGACCTTGAGGAACATGGATCTGGCTAGGAGCAGAATCAGGACCCTGAGCTTCAGAAGTGTGAACTTCTGGTTGTTTATGAAATTGCTGAATAAGGTCCCATGGGAAACTTTCCTTAGGAGCACAAGAATAGAATAGAGCTGGCAGGCATGTAAGGACACCTTTCTGATGGCACAAGAGCTCTCCATCTCCCAGTGTAACAAATCTGCATGGCTGAGTAAGGACCTGCTGGTCAAACTGAGGAATAAGAAGGAAATGTACAGGCAGTGGAAGCAGGGAAATGTAGCCTGGAAGGAACACAGGGATGTTGTCCAGTCATGCAGGGATGGGAGTGGGAAAGCCAAGGCACGTATGGAACTAAACTTGGTGATGGATGTGACAAGAAGAGATTCAACAGGTTTACTGGTCAGAAGAGACAGCAAAGGAGAGTGCACCCCCTCTGATAAATGAGAACAGACATGACTTCAACAGATATGAAGAAGACCGAAGTACTCAGCAAGTTCTTTGCCTCAGTCTTCACTGGCAGCCTGGCTTCCCATGTCTCTCATGTCCTTGAACTGCTAGGCAGAGGTTGAGTCAGCAAAATCTCTCCCAGTCTAAGAGCAGAGCAAGTCTAAGACCACTTCATGAGGGTGAATGTGTACAAGTCTATGGGGCTGGATGGCATGCAATCCAGTTTTCTGAAGGAATTGGCTGATATGGTTGCCAAGTCACTCTCCATCACATTTGAAAAGTCATGGGTGTCGGATGAAGCCCCTGGTGACTGGAGAAAGGGAAAGATTACTCCTATTTTCAAGAAAGGAAGAAAGGAACTAGAGGCAGGTGAGACTCACCTCTGTGCTTGGGAAGATCCTACTGGAAGTTATGTTAAGGCACATACAAGGTGATCCAAGACAGGAAGCATGGCTTCACCAAGGGGCAGATCGTGCCTGACTAATCTGGTAGCTTTCAATGACGGAATGATGGCATTGGTGAACAAAGGAGGGGCAAATGATGTCACCTACCTGGACTTGTGCAAGACCTTCCACATGGTCCCACATCACGTCTTTACTGCTAAATTGGAGAGAGAAAAATTTGAGGGCACACTCGACCTGCAGTACTGCATCCAGGTCTGGGGCCCTCAGTACAGGAGGGATGCAGAACTGTTGGAGCTGATCCAGAGGAGGGCCACAAAGATGTTCAGAGGGCTGGAGCACCTCTCCAATGAAAAAAGTTTGAGGGTTGCTTAGCTGGGAGAAGAGAAGGCTCCAGAGAAACCTCATTGCAGCCTTCCAGTACTTGAAGGGAGCTGTCTTGAGGGAGTACTTGAGAGAGACTGACTTCTTACATTATCTGATCGTGACAGGGCAAAGGGAAATGTCTTTAAACTAAAGAGGGGAGATTTAGGTTAGATGTTAGGTGGAAATTCTTTATTCAGAGAACGGTGAGGTACTGGAACAGGCTGTCCAGAGAAGCTGAGCTGTGGGTGCCCCATCCCTGGGGGTGTTCAAGACCAGGTTGGATGGGGCCCTGGGCAGCCTGATCTAGTGGGTGGCAAACATGCCAATGGCAGGAGAGTTAGAAATAGATGATCTTTAAGGTCCCTTCCAACCTAAGCCATTCAGTGATTCAGTGTACTTAGCATACCTGATTCTTGTGCTTGTCATACCACTAGGACGAGGCACAGAGTCAGCTTCCAGCTGAAGTACTCTTCCTTAAACGATAATTTAAAAGCAAGACTGCATTTAGAGCAGCCTGCAGACCTCTCTGTGATATGTGATCATATGCTTTTGAACAAAGGATATACCATCACAGCTGTCTCCTTGACTATCCTTTCCTTTTCTTCTCTTTCATGTGTTCTTCTTTCAGACTCAAATTTGTAAACACAAAAAGCATCAATACATACTTCTTAGGCAAATACAAGTTCTTTTATGTAATGACCTTTGTCCAAGAACTTTATAGCTGTACCTGAACTTATCCATATACATTGAGACTCTGCCAAATACATGTAGATATTAGATACATACTGAGTGGCAGCATATATAATATAAATCAGAGTTAAAAAGGATATTGATGTAAATACTATAGTGCAGAAATAAAATCTTTGTCAGACAATGTCCCTAACTGGTTTTCTTTGCTGATTTACTTGGAAGATCCTAACAGTACAGACTGAAACAGAAATTATCAGGCTCTCTCCTTCAAAGTCCTCTGAACTACCAGATATTGCCCTGCCATCTAGTCAGATTTGGTGATTGTGTTATAGGAGAGAGAGTAAGGGCAATTGAGAGAGATCAACCCTTTCTGCATCTATTAAATTCAGATGGGATCAAACATATCATAGAATGGCACCTTAAATACGGCCCTAAAACCCAAGTAGGGACAGTATTGGAGAGAATTCCCAAGACACCTCAATGACTCTGACAATGTAAGAGGTTTTAGCATGATCTGACAAGTTCCAAATCACAAATTGGCAACACCTGCCCCAAAATGGGCTTGAGATGTTTGGTTGCACAACAGACTTCAAATGGACTGGAAAAGGAAATCCAACATTTTGTACCAAAAAATTTTTTGATCTAAATACTTTTTTAACAAAATCCAAAATATTTTATCCTTATTATCTGCAAATAATCCTGTGAAACTAAACTGTTCTGAACTTATGCTGATTTAAACAAGTTTCTATGAAAGTTTCTGCCTCCATTTTACTTTTTACAAATTATATTGCTAACTCTTTTTCCTATCCTTATTTCTGCAGCTTTTCTACAGCATATTTGCTCTTTGCACTCACATTTTTGTTATTGAAAATGCATGCATTTCACCTGTAAAATGCTTTCAAAGATGTATGTTATTTGCTTGCTAAAAATTGAAAGCCAAACTCTGCAGGCCTTTTCCTCCAGACAGGTGAGTTTTGTCCTAGGCATATTCAGCAGCTCACAACATTTCAGGACACCATCAGAAGAAAAAAAGTTAGAATTCAATTTTGCTTGTTCCTGGCTCTGCTATTGACTTTCTGTATGACCTTGGGCAAGTAACCTCTCAACTGTCCACCTGTAAAACAGAGACAAGACTACACACCCACCTTCTTGGTTTATTCTGAGCTTTAATGTTTATGAAGAGCTATGAGACACTCTGGGAAGTGCTACAAAGTGAAAAGGGTTATCAATCATCGTCAGTAAAACACAAGCTGCTGAAATACAGTGAAATCTGCCTTCTCATGGGACATGTTCGATCTTGAGCTGCATTCTGTACAGTATTCGTAATCTTAAAAGTGTCTCAATGCTGCGTAGCATAAGGAAGGATAAATATCCATAAGCATTCCAAGAGACTACTAGAAAATATTTCTGGTTTGAAGATGTGAAGCCTGTTGTAAAGTATATGTTTCTTTTCTAAATACCTAGTTGTCTTCCATAAAAAGAAAAAGGCCATTTTGAGTTAGGATTCCTAAATTACTTAAGTAGCTAGACATTAGCTGAAAGCAGCACTAAATATCAATTTAAATACTTGGTTTTCAATTTTCATTTCATTCATAATGTACTAGGTAAAATATACTAAAATAATTACTTGGTTATTACTCATGAATTTCAGTGCAGCAGCTGAGACAATGTAGATAAATAAGATGATTAATTGAAACAGAGTGAATCACAACAAAATATGTTGTTGTATAAGGTATGATTAACTCCACAGTGATTCATATCATTTCAAGTAACAGGGCTTTTATCAATGACGGCTACAAGGTTGGGAAATGATTTAAAAGCATTTCATCTCAGAGAGCCACTGCAGTTCACAAGGTAGATGGGGAGAGAAGAGAGAGGAAGAAGCAGATTCAGTGTCTGCAGCAGAAATAGCCAAAGGCTATTTCAGCATCCGTCCCACAGCACATCTTTATGGCATGCCACTGACATTATCAACCTCCCCTGTGCTAGAGACCCTCTCATTTTTCACTTGGCCACAGTTTATTAGATATTCCAATACTGAGAAAGTTAATTCTGTGAATTAAGCAACAATATTAAAATGCCACAGCTTTCCTACAATGAAAATGCATCATCTACATTAGGAAATAGGTGTCAAGGTTCTACAAAGACACACACACCAAAAAAAAACATTTATTTTTTCTCCACTCAAAATTATAATTCTTAATTCCCAGGCACCTTCCAAAGCCTTTGCAGCAGTCTTAAATATAAGATTTATAAAAAGAAATTGCCATCTGTTTACAGCAGTTTAGAAAAGCAAACACAAGCAGCAGTTGACCTTAAAAACCTCTACCTGCTAAAACAGAAGAGAAGATGAGCTGTCTCCTTATAGTTTTTTTGCCCATGTGTATTTAATAAACTGGGTCAGAATACCTGACTGTGGTTTTTAACGTAACTGCAAACTCCCTGTAAGGGAACATGCAAGCCTCACTTTCACACTCAGACTATGAAATGAAGATAATCACTCTCACCAGTGGGGGAAAGTTTCTGAAACTTTCATTTGGAAAATGAAAAATACTGACATATAAATTGGAATGTAAAACACCAACGCCCAACTTAATTCATTTAAGACAATATTTCTGAAAATTTAAATCAGAAGAAAAAAAGACTTAGAAAATGAATGTAAAGGTGGAATTTATAAGGAGGTTATCTTACAAACAACTACAAAAAATAATCCTTCAATATCTGTGAGTTCCTGTAAATCAAAGAGAAGTTAACTGTACAATAAAATGAGCCTCCTCGAGACACTCCATTTCAATCCAAACACAATTTAGTGTTTGTCTTCTACTAATAATTTCAAATATTCAGAAGTGATTTTGAATGCTTACCTGAAATTAATTACAAAAACAACTTTGTTAGATTCATGGCATGACCAGCCATCATTTGCTATATCCCTATTCTTCTTGATATGGAAGAACAGATTGAAACGTTTGCCTCCCTTTCCTCATTCATCAAAAGTCAAACTTCTCCACACATCAAATTATACCTGACACCTGATTTTCTCCTGTCTCTTACCTCTTAATCATTTCCTTGGAAACAGACAATTCACCAGTGTGAAAAGGCATGCAGTAAGGGTGGGAAATGATCTGCGAGGTGTATGAACAGAAGCAATTAGACTGGCGTAAATTCAGATCAATTACACCATTATGAACATACATCACTTTACAGAGAATCACCACGTGGCTTGTTCACCTTACAAAGGCTATTAAATCCCATTCTTGTAAGCTGTGGGCAGATTCCTAAACCAATCTGGTCCTAGATGATAATCCAGCCAAGTTTATATGAAGGACTGAGGTTTGTCCAAGTGTCATATCTTAATGTTATATACCAAAGTATGTGCTGTGAAAGGTGTTTGCAAACATGTTTTAGGAATAGACAAATTTGCTTGGAAGCTGTGGTTTTGATATAAACCCTAGTGCATTGAAGACCATTTTATGCTAGAAAATGGCATTCACTCCTACAGTTAAGATAAGCACAAAACTACATACTGATTGCAAGATCAAAATCAGGAGAACATTAATAATTGCTACCAGTTTAAAACTTCAAGAAAATTTATCAGTTTTAATGACTTTTATCAGCCATTAGAGAGATTCCACATCATTAAGGAGATGTGTCTTTATAAAGGCTCATAAAGGTTTCATAAAGACTGTATTTAAACGACATATATTTGTGGGAATGTTTATGTTAGTCTTTGATACATCATTTGAAAGCATTTTAAATTGACAAAAAAAAAAGTACAATTTCACTATAATTGTAAGACAAAATGATGACAAGATCTGCTTCATATCTTACTGTATACAAAGGCAACACACCTTCTTAAAGCACAGGATTCATAACTCCAGAACCATTACTAAAGCTATTGTCATTGCTTGTCAAAGTATAAAGTCTTGCACCCAACTTCATCTCTTTTCAGCATGCTGTTGCACCAGCATCGATTTCCTGAAAAACGTAACAGAAGCATCTGTCTCTGCAGAACTTCAGTTTACAGTGTTGAAATTGATTTGCTCAGTAAGTGTGTGTTTAGAAGCAGCAGTTTTATACATCAGAGAGGAAGATCTTATTTCCAAGATTTGTTCTATTCGTTTACTTTATTATACCACTGCTTTAAAGAATCCATTATTTTTATTCTACATACCCTCTTTACCTTTTACTGATTGTTGCACACTCTATAGTGCAAGCTATATTGATTGATAATGGTTTTTATTGTGAATCAAATAGATGAGGAGTTCAGCATGTCTATAATTCTGAAATTTCTAAATTTAAAAATTTCTCACTGATGTCCTGCCTATGCAAAGGAAGAGAACCCAGAAGATCTTTACCACATTAATGTCTTAATAAACACTCTTCTCTGAGTCACGAATGACTGCCACATGCTGGGATGAATCATATGAAAGCTTCGTAGAGTCCCTTGAATTCTGAAGCCCTTCACAGCAAAGATACTGCAACCCACCTGCATGTTCCAAAACAGAACTTTCACCGTAGGAGCAGTTCATTCCCTGAGGAGATGCCACTTTTATCTTTGAGGGAGACTAGAAGTTGGAGTTCACCTTCCAGTGCCATTACTTCTTTGGGCTCTCAGATGCAAACAAGATCTGACAGCAGCAGGGCTTCCTGGGCTGACCCCTGTTGCACGTGCATCAGAGACAGCAAATTTTGGCCCTAACTGGGAAAGTGGAAAGAGGTCTAGGAAAGAAATACATGCAAATTCTGGCTCCTTAATTGGTAACTGCTGTGTAGAAAACATTGCACAACTTTGTGTAAGGATGTAGTATTAAAAGCCTTCACTCCTTGGAAAATTCTGCTGCTGAAAGTTACTTTCAGTTGTAAAATATGTATTGCAAGGTGAGCCTCTACACAGGAATTAAGCAGCAACTTGTGACAAAGCAGTTACCATCAGGAGATAATTGACCTTATTCGAGATTTAAGCATCCTGAGGCAAAGTAGAGTGTGCTTAATCCTGGCAGGTTAATTATCCAGTGATTATAGTAGCTTGGAAGGTATTATTGCTAAGAATCATTTGCAAAATGACACTATTTAAAAAAAACTTAATTTAATAAAAATTAAAAGCAATGACAATAATCAAGTTCTCCAGTCATGTATTGCTAGACTACGACTGCAGAATGGCCTTAATTGGTTAGCAGCAATGAACATGTAATTATTCCCATTCAGAATGTTCTGTACTAAATTTGTTACACGAAGTACTGTTAATAATATCAAAAATCCAAGGCAAGATGTTTGGCTAACTATAAAAGGGATCTAAAACAGTGATCAAAACACCAGTGGTCATTGAGCTAGTGCTGGAACTGATAAATGTGCTGAGTTCCTACCACCGCGCTCACTGTCTTGACCGCAGATAAGGGTATGCTGGCATTTACATTGTAAACTAGAACATTTATTCCAAGAGGTTTATAACTTGCCCATTTTAATTGCCATCTGGCTGAAACTTGAAATAACCAATCTCCATTCAGATGTAAATTTTCAAGTAGAAGATATAATTTAAAATCACTTTGCCAATTGTTTTTAGTTTAGGAATAGCAGCAATTTGGAATCTTGCTGTTCTTGGATGTTTTTTCTATTACTCTAAAAAAAAAATAAACAGCTCAGTGCTTAACAATCAAATTGCATTGGTCTATAATGTAGTGTGAAGATAAACACAGAGAGGAATAAAAATTGTGTCTGAGGCTATTGTTGTACTAATAAAATAACAATCACACCACTTCGAGCGTCTTACTTGTATGTTAACTTATGTGCTTCTAGTATTTAACTAAACTAGCATAACTGATGGAAAACTTTGCAAAAAGCAAAAGGAAATCATAGTAAATGAGCAAAATCTTGGTGTTGGTTAGCTGAAGAAGTTCTCCGCCCATTAGGGCAGGCATAAAGACAAAAAAGTTCCGAATGTACTTGCAAGTGAAATGAATATAGAAACAGTAAACAAAGAAGGAAGCTACCAGAAGGCAGAACATGTCAAAGTAAGCTTTTCTTCAGTTTTGCAACCCCTCTTTACCACAAACCATATGCAAAGATTAGAAAGAATGACAGTTACAAGATACAGCAGCTATTATAAACTGGATGTATACCACGCCAAGGGTGTGGTTTCAAGTAATACAGAAAGACAAGAGAATAAACCACTGTGAATATAATTTCAATAACCCAAAAGCAGCAACGACCAGTTTACATAGTCAAAAGCAGAGACTAAAAGATGACCAGGATTTTCAACTGATTACAAAGTTCAAGTACACTGTGTGCAAAAAGGAACATAAATGACCTGTACTCTGAAGTACTTATGTACTAGTCTAAAGATGATCACTTTAGTTTAAGTAGCATCTTTTACCTGAAAGACACTAAGATATGTCAGAAAATTGTAAGGAATATTTGACGCTTTAATACACACAACAGTGCTACACGATATTTTATGACAGCAGGTGAAAAATACCATAGCGAACTGAAATGGCAGGGGAAATTAAGGTAGTGTGAATATAATTCCCAAAATTGGAATGTTGCCATAGTGGGCTATTGCTTATTAAGTATGCAAATATACAAATAGTACCAATCAACATTTTATCTTCTGAAAAACAGCACCTTATGAACTCCTGTGATACGAATTTAATGAGGCAATATTTGTATAGAAGATCAGACATATTTAGTCCCAGAAGTTTCTCTGAAGCTTTGCACCCAAGTATTAACTAAACTTGGTCTACCTAATTTGTGAAATCTGATTTTTTTTAAATTTATAATATACTGTTATTAAATCGGAACGCTCAGTATTGTGCTTGTGAGGATTGTATTGCAAAAAAAAAACCCAACCAAAAAACAGAATAAAGCAAAAATTGGCAATAACAGCAAAGAAAATACCGCTTGTTTTGCTAGCTACAGTTTAAGAAAGATTTCCTATCCTACTGCATTTAAAAACATTACAATTTCCTTCATTTTAGAAATACTTCTTCAATTATTGTATCTGTAACAGTGTTAGGCCCTGATCTGTAGACAGCAATAGTAGAAAAATTGATTTGTGTTGGTGTAACTCCCTGAGTCACAACCAGGAATAATCACTGACAGGAATAAGTCACTTCTCCATAATTTTCCAGTACTAACATAGTTATCTTTGACAAGCCAACACTTCAATTAGGTATGCCACACTTTCCAAGATACATTTATCCATTAAACCATTTTGTGCCAAGAAAAGTAATATTTAAGAGCACTTTCTGAAAAGGAAAAAAAAAATTAAAATGATATCATTACAATGAGTGAAATTTGAATTCAGTTTGCCTATTACCATGGACTTTCAGGCAAGATTTCATGCAAAATGTTTCTCAAATGCTGTATAGCGAAAATAAGCCTTCCTTAGACAGACTACCAATCTACTCACGACAAAAATCGGCGAAAGACTTCTAAACCAACTGACTGGTTTTTAGTTTTCTCTTATGACTTCTCTCCAAAGAGTCTATTTCAACACAGAAATGTTATCAAGAAAAGGCATATGAGTATGAAAATGAGTAGCAGCACTTCCATGATGGCCCTTCATATGTTTTTTCCCCACAAAAATTTAACTGCAGGGCTGGTGCATCACGTATCTGGGCATTTATTAGGAAGCAGCTAATATGTTGGAGATTTCCTTTTTTAATCTAGAGTAATTTCTCCACATGTCTCCAGACTAAAACAAGCAAGTTGCAATTCTGACAGGTCAAATTACATATTTGGCATCAACTGACATTTCACAATCCTGTGATTATGGATTTAATTCTCCACTGATATCTTAGGTAGCGTCTTTCTGTATAATGGAGGACTGGAAAGCAGGATGATAGACACAAACAGGTAGGTGCAAGAGACACAAATACTTTCATAAGACTCACTGTCTCATTTCCAAAAAGGACATCCACGTAAGGCATGACTTTCATCATAGGCTCTTTGTAGAACTGGCTAATAAATGGTGCAGAAAGATTCAAGCTGAAGATCTTGTTGTTTGCAGAAGCCTGAGTAGCCACTTTTAATACTGCTTCTGGTGACACCGTCAGGAAGAATCCCTGCAAACATTCAAACAAAACAATGATTTTTATTTACTTCAAATTAGGAACCAAAGTAAGTTTACTGTTTTAGAACACCACTACAATCCCAAACTTTTCTGCCACACATAGCCGATAAATAAAACCACACAACTATGGATAAAAACATTGCCTTTACATTAATGTATTAGGGAGGTGACAAAGAAGCTGCATATGCTAAGAAAGAAAAACATTTCCAAGTTAAACAGAACTCACTACCTCTGCCTTCTATGTAGTACACTTTCCCATAGCAATCAAGACTAGAATTTGTATTTTAAAAGGTACAATATTATAATTTTAAATGGCCCTCATTGGAACAGGAGTCAATCATACTGCACTGCTTAATTCCAGAGTCCAACAAGATGGCTTATGCACAGCTAAGAGAGTAATTAAATCCTTTGCCTGAAAGACTACTACCTTGTTTTAAAAAATACACTGAGTGTGGTATAATTGTTCTACAGGAGAAATCTACGGGTTTTCACATTTCTGCCTTGTATTTTTCATTTGTCTACAACCTTCAGAAAGGGATCCAGGCTTCTGCAGGAAGAGAAGCTGGGATGCTCTCAGCACTGAGCCAACCTGCAGCTCCTACCCCCAGTCCATACTGAGGTGGACTCCACAGTCTCAGTGGGATATTCAGCTACAACTACTATGCTCAGTCTCTTAAAAATGGCACAGTGTAGCTTATCATTTTCTGTAAAAGTACTGACCTTCATTCTTTAATAGCAATATTTGAGGCCTGTGGTGTTTGCATTCCTTTGCCCTACCATTACTTTCCATCCTAAACACTATGTGCTGTAGACACGAACTAAATTCATAATTTTTTGTGATTAGACAGCTTTCACATCCATCTGCCTGCAGTATTTATGCTAAGAGAAGTAGGTGGGAATATCATACTTAATGTAACTTGATATCTGGAAATAACTTGGTTTCACATGGAAGGAAGCGATCCTCTTAGCTACTTGTAACGTACGTTGGGGAACCTGCTCTAGCAGGAGGGTTGGACTAGATCTCCAGAGGTCCCTTTCAACTCCTATGGTTCTGTGATTCTGTGAACTGTTTTCAAAGCTCAGTGAATAATAGTAATTTTCAAGTAAAAGCAGCAATTGTTAAATTTAAGGCCAGAGATAATGTCTGAGGCAGAGAAACAAAAAACACTGGGGGAGAGGGGAGGTTGTCACATAAATAAAACTGTATCTCAGTTCTATCTGTAACATTGTCACTGTAAAATGCTAAAAGGTTCAACAGTGAAACAATCTTATTTTCCATTTTTTATACATATTATTCTATATTTGAATTACAGAATATACGTGATTTTCTCCTACTTCAACTAACAGATCACCTCAGGTATTGTACTTGCTAGAAGAATAATATAATGAGAAGTCTATAGATTAAAGACCACTTAGAAAGTCTTCTATTTCTTTTTCCCTGCTCCATGCTCTCCAGTCTAGGAAATGCATGACTGTTTTCAAAATCTGGGCATGACTCGCTACATGACAATAGAAGTTCAAAGGGCATAAGAATGCTTTGCTTCTTGTGGAATTACTCAGTACCTTGAACGACTGGAAGCCTGTAAACATCCAAGCTTCTTTGCTATTTTTACATTCTGAAGAGTTAAAATGAACGGTTTATATAACATCTTGTCTCCATAGCAATCTCTACCATCTTTTATTTTTTCATTTAATGAACAGAGTCAGATTTTTTAAAAACTGTTCCAAACACAAAACAAAACCTTTCAAGGTTCACATGTTGCCAGCTGTGGATAAATCACAGATTGCTATACAGTGGTCTGTGTAAATAGTAACCTGGTCAAATAATTAGGCTTCTTACCAATTTTCAGATGAAAACTGTGTCTGAACTAAAATACATCTGATTGTAATTTAAGGTACAGAACACTATCCCCATGAGATATAACTCAGGCCTGCATCCAACTCCTTTTTCCTTTGGAAAGGCAACATAAAAGTACTGAAATGCAGATAGTAGAGCTTGCTTTTCAGATCCAGCAAAGCTGAGGGATAGAACTCTTTAAAAGCTACAGTTCGCTCTTCTGGGTTTCCTAAAGCTCAATTCTGCCATTTGATTTCATCCTTCCAAGAGCTTTTTCTTTTGTATTTTTAAGTATTATCCAATATTAAAATATGTAGAAATTAAGAATTATGTATGAGAACTCTTGTTACAACTTTGCCAAGTATGACAGTGCTCTGCAAAAAAAACTTGCAGCAATAAAACAAAATAAGTTGTTGCAGAATAATTCACACAGTGGAATTTATGAAGTAGGAAGGAAATGTAGAAAATCTGATGTGGGTTTAAAAAAGCTAATTAGATACTCCTCTCATCACCTGTAAATACTTAAATGGAGCATGATTATTTTCTGGGGAATGCCAATTGCAGCAATGGCCACTACTGTCACTGGACCTCAGCAAGATAAGCCACAGAACAGTTGTGCAGCATGCTACAGTTTTGAACAGGAATGAACTCCTCCAAAATAAACAGGGTTTCTTATCTGAGATTCACAACAAAGAAAAATCACTTCATATAATCTTTAGTAGCACAGCCCTCACGGTCTTGCAGCTACCACTGCTTTTTGGCCAGTGAGAGGTATCTAAAGGAGCATGTCAGCAGCTGCTCCCACCTCCTCTAGCAATTAACTGCTAGCCACCATCAGGTTCGGGTGTGAGAGTAACTGCATCTAGGTATTGCTTCTGGGACAGAATGGTGAAGTTTTCAGTTTATAAGGCAGAGGAATATTGGCTGGAAACCAGTAGTGGTTTATACCTTTGCTTAATTTCTTAAGCTCCTCTTTTGTTGTTTATTTTTGGTGTTAGTGCTGTTTTGTTTTGTTTTTCTAGTAGCAGTATCAATTTGGAGATTTTCCCTGGGGTAAAATGTTGGGCAGTACATGTGCTCTCATCTCGCAGTAAAAATTACGGATTCTTTACTGATAGTTCCCAGTCTCCCAAAATACATGATAAAGACCACTACAGTAGATGACTTAGTACTGCACTAGTAAGAAGTTCTATTCCCACTGACAAGTAGATTAAGAGGATGCTCAAAAACCACACTGTATCCATCTACACAATCTACTTCTGAGAGTTTTGGGAATCTTTTTACCTCAAAAACTGTTTTGAAACAGTTACAACAAAAATGTTAGTAAGCAAAAGATGAGTCACTTGGTTAACATACAGAAATTCCAATAGCCATGGTAGCTATGAAATTCTCAGTTAGACCCATGTTAGAAATGGTAGAAATTCTCATGCATGTATTTATGTTTACAAAAGAATGCACTACATACAATGACATACAATAATTAGCGCAGTCAAAAGAAAGTAAAAGGGAGCAATATTGTACTACAAAAACCTATTAAACATTAAAGGGTGTCAGACATACTAGCAGCACTGCGTTCCTTTGGCAAGCGCTGATCGAGGCTGAGTACACCAGATGCTGCTGGTTCACGATGTGCCACTATTTTCTGATTCTCAAAATGCAACCAACCTTTTTTTTGTGCCAGGAGGAAGGTACCACAGTGCCACAAGTAAGAAAGCAAAGCTGAACTAATATACATAGCAGGAAAATAAGGTGATATACTGAATTATTTATATGCATGTTTGTATCTATACAAACACAAAACACAAATATACTTTTTGTTCCCCACTGTAGGCAGAACTTCTGTTTAAATACAGTTCTTTGGTGGAGAAAAATGTTTTCTTTGTGAGAAGAAGAGAAACAAAAAGGAAAAAATAAGAAAAACACATCTGTGAGCTGCAGACACGTGGCCATGGGAGATAGAGTAACTTGTTTATAACTTAAAAGATTTTAAAATGCAGCATTAAGATGTGCATGACACTAGAAGACAAAGTCAAGAGAGAATATGCAATTATCATGCTTTTGCAATATTCTGCAATTCTTTGATGCACCTTTTAAAATATGCCCAGATACTTTGTGTATGGGACAGTTCTTTATGATCAAGTGGGTTTTTTCCACAGTTAAAATAATTGTTTAAAGAATTTGGTGAGATTACACACACACAACATCCTCACATCTCTCTCATTTTTATCACATGCAAACCTAACTGTTTCTTCTGACCTACACTGTGCCCATGTAGCACTAGCAATAGCAGGCATGAGTGCAGCAACTGAAGGGTGTCAGAAGTATTGGCAGCACAGAATCAGAGTGTTGAAGTATCACATGAAGCCAGCACTACCTTGGCGTTGGCGAAAGTATTTCTGAATAATGCGTTCTGTCCAAACAGAGCAGTCTTGCCATCATTTGTTCACATGAAAAAAACACACTTGCACTGAATTCATCTGGATTAGGTAAACGTAATACCTGCACAATGAGGATCAATACTTTCTTTAATCAATGAGTTCTTTCTTTAAGTTTCTTTACGTTTAGACAAATAGACTGAGATGGTAACAAACAGCTTTGCATTTCTGGATTTATTATTAATACCACAGAAACAACATTTGCAAAAGTTCAAATAGAGACAATAAAAAATGAGATTGCTCTCAAACCTACCACACACTAAAATGCTTCCATTTGTCCTCTGTTCTTTGTAGCTCTGTCTCCTTGCCATCCCCATTTTCAGAGCAGTTTACAAGAAAATGACTTTATGAGTGACTAGACTTTGAACCAGCGTATTCTGAACTGGTATTTTGAAATACCATTTGGTAACAATGTAAAACCAATAAATCCTAAGTGTGAATCAAAATATTTAACTTTCAGATATATATACAACAGTCTGTTGCCATTAGGGGTGAATTATTTTCTGACAACATGAAAAGAACACATCATTTAATCCAAAATTATTTTATGGCACGGACTTACATAAAAATGCAGTTATGATGACATCACACGCTCATCCATTTAAAGAGAAGAATTTTTCAGGCAGTGATATTTTGACAGTTCTGCAGTGACAGTCCTGATAAATACCATGATTCAGTAAAGCCCTGCAGAAGCCATCTAGACTCAAGCATGCTGGCACTTCCAGTAAAATCAGTGAGACTGCTCATGTGCCAGAAGAGTGTGCTCAGCTAAACTGAAGACATAACCATGTCAGAGCTTTGGAGCTGGCTAAGTTTCACATATTCTGTACACAGGGAGAACTTGAAGGCACACACTTGTACGTAAGAGACTTTTCCTCTGCTCTGCCACCAGCTTTGTCTGCTGCAGCTCAGCAGAACCATCAGGGCATGGAAGGAGCGAAGACGAAACACACAGCAGTTCTTGGGATGGGGAGTGAACCTTGGGGTAACTGCTCCAGGCAGAATGGCTTACACAAGGTTTCCATGTGCCCTTACAACTAGAAGACACCAAAAGACTCATGCCTTCTGAGCTCTGAGCTGCATGGAGCACAGATTGGGTGCAGTCCATGTCCTGCCTACTGTGAGACAGGACAATGAGACTACCCTTCCTTCAAAATAGGAAACTAAAGACCCAAACCTCTTCATCATAGTATTTCCATGAGTTTAAATGAGTAGAGAACAATACATAAAACTGTATCTTTAACACTGAAGTATCTGGCCACAGCACTCTCAAATCAGCTGTCTTGCTAATTCCTTTTTTCTGACTTTTGAGCATTTATACGTGCAACTACCTGAAATCATTACTTTTCTTTCTGAGATATGACAGAACAGTATCAAATGATATAGATACTAAAATATTCCTGATGATAAAAAACTCCAGAAACAGTAATAATAAAACACCCACACAAATCAAATAAACACCACACATTTTCCTAGCAAAGGTGCTTGTGCTTTAATTTTTTACTTCCTCTAAGAAAGACAAAACCTCCATATAAGCTGGGTAATGTTCAGTCTGTAAACTAGTTAAATATATAGAAGTTATTTTCATCTATGTATCTCTTCTTCATGTAATAAGTTACTTAGGAATTTAGTAAGTACCTGCATGGTACCGATTACATTTTCAAATTGTATTTTATCTTGGTCAGCAAGTAGTTACTCAGTGAAACAAAACCCACTGCTCTTTGTCTAGTTTGTACTGGAGATGGTTCTTGGAAATCAGAAAACTCGGATGGCAAGAATGCAACAATTTCTCTGAGTAATTGTTTTGCCTTATTCCTGTATGCACTGTTTATTTTCATTAAAGTATTGCTTTATAACTGGAAAATGACTAAGCTGTAAACTATTGTTTTATCATTTGGAGTGGTCAAAGTTTCTGTTTTTGATAAAAGCCAAGTTTCAAACAGTTTTCAGTAACATAGGAAAAAACCTAACTGTCAGTAAATGTGCTTATATTGACCGTGACATTTCCCTCTATGATGGTGCCAACGTGTCAGAAGGAGAGGATTGCTTTCAGAATTGAATAGCTTCTTTGTTGCTGAAGCAAACTTTGATTGTAGCCATATTATTAGCTATCAGATTACAACAGTAGCAGAAAAACTCCAATATTTGGCACTGCATATTAAAGAAAATAATTATTTTACATTTACACCAGCAGTTTCTCATATATTTCAAACGATTTTGAAATATTTTTCCATTCTGATTACTACCAAATCAAGCATTCTCTAGAATGTTCTTACAAGCCAAACTTAGAATAAAATAATTGTGTGACTTTACTATGAGAAGAGTACTTGCAGAATGTATGGATGAGAACCAAAATATCACAGTGTAGATACATGCATATGTGAGAGATCAGTAATATACCTAGGTTTGGTGTAGGACAATGTTATCCCAAATAAAAAATTCTGCCATTTCCCTGGAAACCATGAAGTTACTTGAACTCATTTTAGAAAGATGAATTAACATCTTAAAATGATGGTTAGATACAGCTCCCTGAAGTCTGCCTCTCTGTGAGGAAGCAAAAAGTCTATATTCTTCGACATTCTGGCACAGCTTTATGTGAGTTTATTAAGCTCAGGGAGTGACATGTGTTGTTATACATGCTTAATTTCTAGCATATTTTGGGGGGAGCCTTTAATGAAACATCATCTGACAAACAGAAGTCTGGATTATTCTTTTCAGTAACTCAACCTTTTTTGTCTTTGTTTACCCTCTTACAAAATAGGTATAATGATAAATACACCTCCATTGGCAGAACCAGTGGGAGGTTTAATTACTTAACATTACTGAAATGATTGAAATTCTATGTTGAAAGGTATTATAAAGTACAGGGTATTAACATCAATAAAATATAAGCTGCAAATCAAACAAGCTATGATCAAGAATAAGCCATTTTCCTTCTTTTCTCCCAGTACTCTCAAAACACTTTGCTGCACTTTTTCTTCATTGAAAAACAATTGAACCCTCACTGAGAAAACACTGTGTTGCCAAATATTTGTTAATTGTTGACTAATGAAAGGAATTGTTTCTTTCACCTTTCCTCCTTCTAAAAGAACCCTGCATTAAAACTAGCTATGCTTAATTCATCTATAAACAAAATGGTAACATTCTGTTTAGACTAAAAATTAGGATCAAACATACTAATTATTCTTTAACTAAAAAAAAATAACAAGCCTTAACATCGACATTTACATTATTTATGCCGTTTGTTAGAAAGAAGTAACTGATTTTTCAATCCCAATTTCCACAGTTTTGTGAACAATTCTGGAATCAGAGTCCTTGTCCTGGCAAACAGGCATTTCAGGAAATAAAGAAAAGGTGTGGCAAATTTCAGTTCCTGGTGACTGTGCATCACGTGCTTTTATGTGTATGGCTTGTCATATTAATATAATTTGGCATCTCATTAATTATGTAAACATTAACCATATGTTGAATTCATTCAAGTTTGGTGTGTACATAATATTTACAGTATGTTAGTAAATTGAGAGAATCTACGTAACTACAAATGCATAGAGTTCCTAATTCTCTAGACATTTAATCCTCAGTTTGAGAGCTCTGTAAACAAACATATAGAGCAACCTATTTCTTATTCAAATAATCTTGAACAGAAAGAGAAAAAATATGAGTATCTTTTAAACTAAACATGCTTATAGCAACACAATGGTTTATATGAGAACAGGTAAAACTGTCAAACTGAAGCAATGACCCAAACACAACTATATCAGCAGATAATCACTATCAGCTGACTGGGTATTTAAGGGTCCTGTAAAAATGCAAAAAGTCTTGTGGAGAACATTCCAACATGGTGCATTGCTACTGCTTCCCTCAGAATTTTGTCCGTAATTTTCCATGCTCTGAAAACCATAAAAATATTTCTGCATACATGCAAGAGACATTTTGGTTCTGTGAGACTGCACACCAATACTGTGACTCTTGGAGTGGAGGGGGAAGCTGATTTGGGCTTGCTCTGCTGTATTTATAAATCCTAGCTCCCCTGCTAACAAGAAGAGGAAAGAACCCCTCAGCCACTTCCCGCTCCACACCAGCACACACTGCTGTGTCTGTGCCCTCTGCATTCACATTCCCAGATGATTCAGAGGAATGACGACTGTTATGCAATATAAACAAATAAGCAACGAGTCAAATGCCATGAAAAATAAGCCAATGCCAGCATGACTTCTATACCTTATGAATTTCCCTGTCAACAACACGGCTGTGCTATGAAAGGTTTTACCCAAAATCAGGTTAGAAAACAGATACAAGATGTAAAAAAAAAACATAGGCGTGTTTTTCCCTAAGCACTCTCATACTGAAACACTTAGGCAGAAACCTTTCTTCCCTCCCCCCAGCTACCTTTGAGATCTTGTAAATTATAAGAACATAGCAGCACGGGGATTAAATATTAATCAAAGTCATTACCATTATCGTTAGAACATATTTCAAGAGCCCCAAAGAAAGAGCATATTATTTCACTAATAAAGATCATATCATCAGAAAGACTACACTGATACTGTTGCACAGTTGGTAGGAAGAAGGGAAAAAAGAAATGATCAAGAGATAACAAAAGATTTCAGAAGCTTACTGCACTATTGCAAGGCTATGTCATCTGCTAAGTGAGTCTGTTTAAACAAAGCAGCCTCACCACTGGCAAAGCAGAACTCTGTACAGAACCACAGATGTATATAATGCAGTTATAAAACATAATTTTGCTGGGGAAAACAATGACAAACAATACAACTGATGTTCCAAACTCCATAAACTCTATCTGTGAAAATACAGAATGGCTCTAATGCTCTGGGGCAGATATGAATTCATTTTGTGTGCGATGTGGCTACCCCAACCACCACCACTAGACTTTGGAACTACTGTCTCTTACAGGGAGACCAACTCTCCACGAAAATAGTATGTTTTATGGAACAATAAGGCTGTAGGTGTAAACAATTAATAAAACTAATACCCTTTGGCTCCCAAAGGTACTTGCTAGCTGATTTTAACAGCTTGTGTACCTTTATGATGTATTTAATTCGATGTATAAGCAATTGTATGGCAAAAAATTAAGCATATAGTAAAATAAAATGTTCTTAAGAACTGTAAAAACAATTATTCAAATAATAAAGGATGCATTCCTTTAATTTCTGACACAGCAATTTTAAAAACAAATGCATAAATGTTTCCTTTTAACTATCGCTCCTTTCTCAAGTCTTGCCTCAGCATCACGATTCCAAAAAACCTACTTTGATTGTAAATATAATATTTTCTATGAACACACAATTAGGTCCTAATCACTTGGATTAATTACCACATCAGGATTTACAATAAAACATTTATTGCTCACACTTCCACGCATTAAGATTAATTATTTAAAAGAACATTAATGTTATTGCTTGGGCTTTTAATTTTCATTATGCAAACACCGCCGCATGGCTTTGTTTCTGAACACGCAAATAAATGAAGGTCATGAACCAAGTTAATTCAAATAATTATTATGAAATACGAAACTTGGACATTTGCTAAACCCTAAACAAAGGTATTTTCACTTAATTTGGGTAATAATAGTCTACAGACCACTTTGAACATAAAGAGCCACGTAAGTGCTTAGCATTAATTATTACAGTCTGAATGAGTACTTTCTTCAAAGGTGGGAGGAATATCCCTAATTATTAGCTTCTTAGAGCCAAATAACAACTAGATAAAGTTTCTGTTTCTGATGAACCCATGAGCTCACACCTCAGAAACCAGTGGAACTGGTACTGCAGCCCCAGAGAGCAGTGGTAGTCTTCTACTCCCAGACCTTATAACCTGGGGTAACTCTTCTGCTAAGGCACTTTTTTCCAATGTTGTGTTACTGTGGGAGAAGTGTGTTTCAGTAGGAGCTTCAATTTACAGTACTATTCAAGATGCTTGAATATTCTGAGTAAGTTTTCATTTTCTCTTGAGTGTTTTCTCCACTTTTCTCCTTGAAAAAGACTGCGCTCTTGTAACTTTCTTTGGCCTCTTTCACAGAGAATCAGACTACAAATATAGGAAATGTACTGAAGATTTTTTTTTCCCATTTAATTTGTATGATAGTTCTAGAAACAATTTTTGATCCATCCTCGGAAACCCAGTAAGCAAACACCAATTTGCTCTCTAAGAATATATGTGGTCTATACCAATGTCCCTTTAGCCACCTTAGAAATGTAATAAATCCATGCAGCTTTTCAGTCATCATAATTAGGTACTAAATGGTTGTATACCATACAGCTTCTGATAAGAACAGTTGCAAGTCAGAGATATTCAACTGAATACACAAACGTATCTGAAAAAACAGAATTCTTCAAATACTGAACAAGATGTACACATTACACACACACATATACATCACAAGTGTACATACAGACATCATACTGCAAACTTCTGACAGTAGGAACACATGCTGCTGAGTTTAAAAATACTCTGTATTTTATCTTTTTTTTCTGCAACCATAGAAACATGTGGGCAGTATTTTCCACTTAACATATGACAGACAAATGGATTTCATAAACTGTTGCATAAATTAGAATTTATAGTTCCAAATCAATTCACAGATTAAATACCACACACCAGAAAACAAATAACAATTCAGAAAACTGCTGGTAATTGATGATTTTTTTAAATTTACTTAGGCTTCCAAAACTGCTATTTTATGGAAGCAAGGATGCATTCAAGGGCATCATGGCAATTTTGGTTTTGGAATATCAGCATAACCCCTTGAACCAATGCCTCCTCTGTTAGTTAGTCCTAACAGTAATTTGTATGTTTTAATTCAGTTTGCTCATTCTTTAAACACTGAAGTATGGAGGAAGAAATTAAGAGATTTATAGGAGATTTATAGGAGTTAACATATTCTTAAGAATTTGTATTTGAAATTACTTGATTCAAATAGTTTCTAACACCAAATTGAGTTTTGCAACATTTGAAGAAGTTTCACATAGAGAAGAATTTTCATTGTAGAGAGTCAAATATTAGAATACCTCCCGTCTTCTCTGCCCTGGTGAGGCCACATCTGGAGTCCAGCTTCTAGACAGAGTCCAACAAATGGACACAAAGACAATAAAGGGCCTAGAGCACTTCCCTTATGAGGAAAGGCTAAGAGATCCAGGACTGTTCAACCCAGAGAACAGAAGGCTGAGAGGAAATTTCATCAGTGCGTATAAGCGTCTGAAGCGTAGGCGCAAAGTTGATGGGGCCAGACTCTTTTCAGTGGTGTACAGTGATAGAACAAGGGGCAACACAAACTGGAACACAGGAAGTTCCATACTAACACAAGGAAGAACTTCTCTACTGTCAGAGTGACAGAGCGCTGCAACAGGCTGCCCAGAGGGGTTATGGAGTCTCCTTCTCTGGAGAGATTCAAGATCCATCTGGATGCCTACATGTGTGACCCGCTGTGCGGAACTGCTTTAATAGGGAAATTGGACTAGGTGATCTCCAATGGTCCCTTCCAGCCTCTACAATTCTGTGATTTTCTGAGTAGATTAACTGCTTAGAGATAAAGTACTCCTGTGGCTTTTCAAATCCATAAAGGACTTCCCAGAATTCCAAATTATGAAGCCAGTGGGATCTTAATAATGTCTACAGCCTCATAGACAGACTCCTTTGGACAGGAATGAGCTTTGCTTCTAGAATATTAATTATGAAAAATGTTCCAGGCTTTCTTGCCTTGAATCTCAGCTCACACAATTTTTGTCCTTAAAAATAAGTGGGAATAAGAAAAATACACAATAAAGTTATTGTGATGTGTTTAAGAGTCAATGTTAACATGCATGCTAATTTATATGCTATAAACATGACATTCTAGATTAGAATATCAGTGAATCTTTAACTCACACATGGGACATAATGATAAATGAAAAAGTACTCCTTTTCAAATCAGCATTTAAACTGATGTTTTAGTACTTTCATAAGAAAAGGAAGTGGGATCTTTCAAAATCACCTCCTCAACCATGGAACTTTAAATTAATTCCTTACGCTATATAAACATTATTTCTACTTGTTAAACATCCAAAACTAGAGCATTTTTGAGTTGTATCATAAATAACCTCATTTTAGAGAGTAAAAATTATTAGTCCAAATCAAAACAAAATGCAGTATGCACGTCTGAAAGCTAATATGGAAAGTCCCTGTCTCAAGTTTTAGATATATTTTTATGCATCTCTATCATTATGTTCCCTCATTTACAGAAAATCCTGGAGCTTGCTTTCACTTCAGGACAGTTAACTACAGAAAGCAAGGATTTTCTCTTTATTCTTTTCCATGCAGTGCCTCCTCATCAACATTTATAGCTTGATCCCATCAGCAACTTAGTAAGAAACCAAGCACTAGGCACAGTGGTACCAAACACTTCCACAAAGCAAGAAGAGAAAGTAACAGTGGTACCTTCAACCCAGAGTTCAAGAGCCATGAATAAATAATTCACATTTCTTCAACTTTGTGATACTTTTCAAATTTTTTTTTCAGAGAGAGCAGGAGAGACACAGATCAGTTCTTGTCGTAAAACTTTCCCTCGAGTGTGATATCCATATGATGCTACATAGAACATCATCTTCAGAGTGGAATTAACCTTAAGAAGCTGCCTTCTGAAACAGATGTTTGAATACTCCTATAAATCACAAGAAAACATATTTTCATCTCAAGTAGCCTAATTTATCCATTGTAATAATTGTTGCTAATCAAAGGGTTAAGCAGTTGGTAACGACATGAACAACAACAAAAAAATTACTTGACAAGATTCCACCCTCATTCGAATCTCTACCAAAGTGTCAAATGTAATTATAAATTTTCACCAAAGACGTCAGATTCTTATGTTAATCTTTGCACAATTTGACATTGCCATTCTTCAATTTTTACAGATGTGAACAGTTATCACTTTGTTTGTATGTCACTACAGACAACATAATCAATAGTTTTCATATCTCACTGTTCATTCTTTTTGTTCAAAATGAATTTTGTTAGTGCTGCTTAGTTTTGTTCCACTGCGAAACTTGTTACTGCTTGAATAGAGAGTACTTAATCTCAACAATAAACATTATAATGTATGACAAAGCAGTCAGGAAAAAAAAGGCTCAACATTTTTTTCAGTTCCCATTTTAACATAGTCTGTCCTTATCAAATTAATATCTAACAACAGTCACACAAAAGCAACACAATGGATGGCTTTGTTCACTTCAGATATATTAATTTAAAGTGCAAACTGCCTTTTACTCCTCTTTCATTCTTTATCTTTCTGTAGTAGAGAAATTTTATTCCAAGAAACTTATGCAAAACAAAAAAGTATAACTGGAAATCTCTGTTTTAAAGAACATTACCTGTCCTGAATAATAGCTTAACCAGGATCCATAAACAGATCATTTTTTAATTGTTTCCATACCCAAAAGGCCACCAGCTAGGCTAAAGATGTATTCCTTCTGATCTGTCACTCAAGTGAAAATAGTCCTTGTACACATTCACTTACTTTTTGAAAAGGTTTCAAGTGACACATTTGTTGAAAAGGTATTTATTGTAGGACAGTGGCTCCTGCGAAGGTAGACTTGCTCATTAATCCATACACCTGTTCTCCATTGGTCCTATAAATCACCAACACTTAAGATAATTTTTTAAAAATATAATTAGTCACCAGAATGTAGAAATTTATTGTGAAGAGGGAAATAATCTCTTGCTGGCAGAGATTGTTTTTTTTTTTCCAGCATTTGCAAATCCGTTCCATTGTGCTAGCAGTGAAACTGGCCCTCCTTATTTTCTGATGCTTGCTGAAATTATGTTTAGAACTGGATTTTCTTACATGCATGCAAATGGGAAAGCTTCCAACTTAGACTCTGAAAGACTCAAAACTGCTCCAAAAGAAAGACTTTGCTCAGAATAGGATGATTTAAGTTAGTTTTTGGGTTCTAGCTTGATCAATTGATTAAGTACTTTGGATAAACCCAATGCAGAGTCAATACCTTCTACTGCCAGTACACAGAGGATTGCTTCCAGTTTTAACTAGAACCAAATGAGAGTCTACTTCAACCAATCTTCTTGGCTGGAAATTGATATAAATAATAAGAGAATATGGATATGCCACTTACCTGTTTGGATTAAACAAAGGTAAGTATTACAAGTTATTAAGTATACAAGTAATTAAAAACTATAGTCCTTGTCTGGAAAGGCAGACTTTATGTGACTCTTTGAATGAAGTCCTCAGAGCAGTGAAGCTACTTCAGCTTTTACAGAGGCATGATTTCAGGGAATGGGTTACAGCATAGCAGTACATCAACATACACGGCTGAAGCTAGACTTAGAGGTCTCTTCTGACCCTATTTACTCCTCTCAAATTGCATTCAGATGCGTGGGAGTCAGAGAGTCTCCCCGTGAAGTTTCTTTTCTGGCAACTACACTCCACACGAATGATTGCTTACATCTCATGTACGCTACTGCAACCCTGTCCATTTTAATAGCACAGCAAAGGAATTTCAGAATTCTCACTGTGAATAATAGTTCTTGGAAAATATTCAACAACTTCAAGACTGTATGATACATTTTAGAATTTAGATATTTAACAGCACTGATGACTAGCAATTTTCTACAATTACCAGTATAATCATCCCATGTTCTGAGAAGAGGATACAGATGACAAGGAGCTGTTTGAAAAATTAAACTTTTATAAAACATCTGAATGCCTGGCATTTTGATACAGTAATACTTTGCTTTTCTGAATGTCTGTCACCAATTTGTATTTGCTTTTGGATATTCTTCTTACGGCAAAGGAGTTTGTTCTGAGGAGTTTTGTACCTTAAATTTACTACAGTTAATTACATATCTATCCAAAGATCATGCTCTCCCAAATGAACATCCAAGCCTATTAAAATAGTTTGCCAGCATACTGTGAAGATCTGGGAAATGGCACACCCTCACAAATGCCAGATGTAATTCTGCCCACAAGAAAAGTCAGATGGATTCCTCCAATAAATTCCTACTTCTTTTGTCTGCCTCTTGGTTGATATATGATACCACTGCAGATGTATCCAATTTTATTAAAATTTGTCCCATCAGCTACATTCTGAAAGGAAAATTTTCAAATTTACCCTGAGTTTGTGCACATTCTGTGATAAGTTGTTCTTAAGTTGAAGCCCACGCCTTCAGTTTTGCTTCATTTAGTTCAGCAAACTACATATCTGGTCAGACAATCTTCTATGTTTGTGAACGTTAAGAGAGAGCTGTATTTCACTAAAAGTGCTTGCATATCTGAGCTCCCATTTCAGTAATTTTTTCTGCTAGCTCTGAAGCTGGAATCATTATGTCCAGTTTGGCTGAGTTTGAAAAGCACCATAACAAGCAGTAGAGTTCAAACATCCAACTCTCCCATGGGATGACTACATGCAAGACACACAGATTTCATAGCAGCTAGCTCTTCAGATCCTGGCAGAAGATTTGCTGAAGAGCTGTACTGCAAGAATAAGATTCTTTAATGTTTGTAACTTGATAAGAGAGAAATGCTTTCCTTAAGTTCCCTAATTGCTATTAACAGACTTCATAGTATACTGGAAGATATACAGGAAGATACTGGAAAACCTGTTATTTCAGATGTCACTTAATTTCTCCACTCTAAGGACAATTTTAAAAAGCATACAGAGAACTCACATAATTGAAAGTCAAACCATACTTGTCTATGGTCTCTGACAAACTTGATATTAACAAAATTCTTACGTATTGTACTGAAAACTTCATGCTCTAAAAATCATGACATAATAGAAATGTATCTATTAGAACATTTAAAAAACAGAAATGCTACTTTACTTTTTAAAGACTACCAGTTTAGGCATGATAATTTACAGATACGTACACATATGCAATGAGAGAACAACTACAGTTGCTACACATTAAAGATTTTTCCACGGGGAGGCGAAGTAAATTTTGCTGTGCAGGCTAAGTAATTTTTTTTTAATTGGGAAGTATTAAGACCTGACATTAAGCTGCTACTGAATCATCATGCACTATAAAAATACTGAGTTACTCATACTTCTAGAGGCTGATTCAAGTAACACTATACAAATAAAGCTACATAATGAAATACAGGTATACAAGCATGCTGTTTGTTCTACAGTGCTTCACGTAAAGAAACCAAAGTTCTAACTTGTGTTTGTGTGCTATTGCAATCTGTAGAAAAGAAGGTGCCAGAAATGACATTTCTGCATTTTGCCCAAATTACTTATGATTCTGAAAATATTATACTACAGCCATCTTCCTAATCATTTATTTCACTTCTAGTATTTGCAAAGACTGATGATGTGGATGTCCTTTACAGTAAATTTTTGTATTCCACTTCCTTCCTTATCAAGTGAGTACGTAGTCTGATTCTACTCACATTTAAGAGAGCACAGAATGTAAAAGATAGTGACTCTCACGGAGAGATACTTTTCTTCTTGGAGATACAGAAGGAAAAAAAAAAAACATTGTGTGAGAAACAGGGAGACAAATTCCAACACAAGTGTGAAAACAAAACGGAATGACTGTTCCTCTACCACTGTGGTGTCACAGCTGGCCCTGTGATAGATGAGTCTCAGTCTGCATGCAAAATGAATATACAATAAAAACTTTATTAATAAGAAATATTAATTACTTCAAGATGACATAAATTAGATGCCACTCAAGAACACATTGAGATAGCTAAGTATTGTTTTATGATTGCATTTCTCACAAGAAAAATACAGTAAAGGTTCTACATTTCAATTCTTGCCCAAAACTATCCAAAAACATACTGGGGCTGTCCATAGAAACAGAAAACCTTTAAAAGGGGCCTTTAAAGTTGGCAAAATCAGCAAATTTAATCTATCCACTTTCCTTTGACCTTTAAACCTGACCTGAAAAAAGTGTTCAGCAACATAAATTTGATCTCTAAAGGCCTGCTGCAGATCTCATTTTCTGCTGTTTTTCCATTAGGCATTTATGGGACTTGCTGGTGTTACAGGGGACTAGTAAAATGTTGAAGTAATCCTGCAGTTCCTGTGTATGAATTCAGCTTTTCCCTGTGAGATGATAACATTTTTTTTTTCTGGCAAGGCTTTTTCAGATACTGGAGTATAAGACTAATACCATAGGTGTGATGTTATTTTTTTTTCATTTGGTAACATTAACCAGATCTAGCAGTTCAAGTGTTGAAACAAAAGAATTCTTTTCTGAGCCAATAAGGTGGCTTGGTGCACATCTGCACTAATTGAAATCACAGCATGGCTTTTCAGGATAGGAATTGTATCCAAAGCATACAGAGGATTTGAAGATCTCAGTTGTGTGTTTGTGCATTCTCTTAAGTGCAGAGGAAACCAGCTGCTTCTATTTATGAACTGTGCTGATACATGTGCTTCAATGAACCAATGACATAATGTACAACTTAGCAAGCTAAAGATTTACCAACTGTTGTAACAAGGAAAAGGAAAGAATGGGTATAGGAGGAAAGACAATAGAGGAGCATTTATAGTAATGATTTCTAATTTTTAAGTAGCACATTCCATAATCAACGCTATAATTCACCGGGACTAGAGATGCATGATAAAAACAACAGGTAGTTACATCATCCTGCTCTTTCATCCACTGATAATAGCCCTTGATTGTTTCAAGTTCCCTTCACCTATCTTTTGGATATTGCCCTGTTTTTTCCACAAATGGCCATCAAATTCAATTTATCCTCCTTATGCTATAGTAAATCTTTGAAGCAATTTGCATCATGTCAGGATTATTCAACCAAAGTCTATGAAAAAAAACCTCTTCCCAACTCTGAAAAAACAAGTACTTCACCAAGAGAAAATCTTCATTAATCAACTTTTAGAAGAATTTGCCATGTTCTTATTTCTGAAATCTTCATTTTCTCTCAACTTTTGTAACTTTTCCCTTTTCTGATGTTCTTAACTTTCTTATAGCTCCTCAGAACATCTTTTGGAGGATCTTAGACAACGTTACAGAACACAGATCCACAGAGAACATCTCAAGCTCCAGCCTACTTGCAGATAATCTTATTACCAAACACACATTTAAGCTGATAGTTCAAGGACCTTTCTCTCTTCCCTTCTGTCTCTGTTGAAGTCCTGACTTATTCTGCCCAAGATAAGACCCATACTTTCAATTCACATTTTCAATTCAGACCTTGTTTTAGGATTTTAATTCTCCAATTACTTTCTACATAACATTTTCTTTACATTGTTTAAACTCAGCAGACATCACCTTATTCTGGCTGGCCTTGAGGAAGAAATCCAGGCTGCATCAAATAATATCACTTCCCATTCATCTCCTTCCTGACTGCATTGAGAGTAGCTACTTGTCTCCTCTTCCAAGGTTTTCATACCCACCTTAAACTAGATTATCTCTGAGCATTCACCACTTTCTATAACCCTTTTGAGACAAGTAGCTATCTGCTCCTATCCCATTCTGTCCCACAAGCAGATGAAGTGCTTTCCATAAGCACATACAAAAGTTTCTTCTTTTCTAGGGCTACTATAGAACTTCCAGCATTGGAAATGCTGGACTAATCAGACCAATATCACCGTTTTGATCTTATTTTTCTGTGCTTTCCCTAATGTATTCTTTACAATGGGAAACGTTTTTTTTTTTTTGGGTAGCACTCCAATAGTGTTTGGACCTGTAGTTAAGGCTCCAAGACACTACAATAATAGGAGAAAAATCCAAAAAGTTAAGTTTGTGTGAAAGACCATGGAGAAGACTCCAGGGAGAGAGAGGAAAAAAAGAGGAATTTTAATCATGATTGTACTTCACGTGTACTCACACAATACTGTCCACACTCTGCAATTGCAGAAAAACAGGGAAAGAAATGGAGGATGAGAGGGTACAATGATTTGCATTCTTTTGCAACAAAGAGAAATAAAAAATTTTTAAAACTCTTTACTGATTGATAAGTTGATTCTGGGAAATCATAAGTGCATTTCCATTCAAGAATTACTGTACAGAAAAGGAACGTATAACTTAAAAACAATTAGGACCACATCACTTTCACCAGGTAAGTAAAATTTGTTTCAATCAATAGCTGAATTTTAGCGTCAACACAAGAAAAATAAGATTGAGGTCACATATGACCACAAGCATTCCTTTGAAAATTTTTCATATAATTAAAGGTGTGAGTATTTACATCAAATTTCATTTTGGATGTGGTTAAATTCCAGCTTGGTTAAGTATTTCCTGTCTATTTAATTTCATCCTGCAGACCCAGCTGCACCTAGTTATTACACACTTCCTGTCCTAAACTAGCACATAGTGCTGTTGTGAGTCACTGAATTGCTTCACTTTTTAAAATTCTTTATATGATGCATCAATTATATCATCTAGAAAGTGCTTTTAGACTCAGAATCACCAAAGAGGCCAGGCTACATCCCCAACAAATAACAAATAGTGCAAATTTCAAAACTGGCCAAACAACCTTTTACAGTTAGCATGGATCAACTAAGAATTGGTAGATTTTCATCAATTCTGCAGCCATTAAAAAAAAAAAAAAAAGGAACAAAAAACAACACAAATGGAATTAAACTCCAAAGCACCATTTTCTGAAAAGTTATTTCAATTTCCTCATAAGTAGGCTGCAGTTTCTATGGCATTGCTAGAAATATATATATATATATATATATATATATATATATATATATATATATATATATATATATTACAAGGAGATTTAGAAATTATTCTACAAAACTAACAAGCCTGTACATTTTTCTCTACTTCCTCTCTTTTACTTCTTTGTATAGCATTGAAGATGAGATGACACAATCACAAGCATGTCCTGTCAATCACCCTGTAGCACTCCAGCACTCTGCAAGCTCACAAAGGAACAGAGAAATTGACTCCACAAATAACACCTGGTCTAAAAGCCTTAAAAGCATTTAGAAAACACTGATCAATATATAAAACTGAACAATATATAATCCCAAAAGGGAGCCAAGTCACTTTCATTTTACACTAAGAGGTAGTAATAGAAGTCCTTGACTGTCAAAGGACCTCTTGTCAGTGCTGACAGACCTAGAAAACCCAAGCTGTTGCTATTTGCATTTTTAAAGTTAGGATTCCCCAATAACAACTGTGCATATTATTTTCCTATTCTATTAGGAAATCACGACAATGAAGGCTTCAGCAAACTGAACCAAACAGCAAGGCTTCTTTGACAATCAGTATAGCATAACCCATCCTTTAAAATCTCCCATTACAGGCAAAAAGAAGAAAAAAGAAATCATTCTCTGGGCAAGAACAAGTAGCCCTTGAGACCACAACCAGAATTACTGGTATTTTTGCTGGGTGTCCCCAACACGCAGTACCTCCCTGTTCATAAGAACCAAGTCTATACGTGAAACAAGAAAAACTTCTTTGGAGAAAGAGAACGTATCATCAGTACAAGCAAAGAAAGCCATAATATATCTAAACCAAAGATGAATAAAATGTTCTTTCACAGCCCTTTTGGGAACAGCTCAGTAACTCCTTCATCATCCACAGTCTGAATAACCAACAGGGAAACTTACCTGAAGATGGAACCTCCTTTTCTTATGTTATGTCTGAGCACTAGGCACAAAATCCTGCAGCATGTTTGTATAGGCCATTAGGGATGTTTCGGTCAGGTATACAGTGCAATGATGCCCCTACTTGTGCTAACCAAGCCACTGTTCCTGCAGAGACTGGATGAAGTTACAGGCTGGATGAAATCTGACTTGAGTAGGAAAAAACCTCCCTTGACTGTACCAGACTTCTGAGTGAACTCCACTGTCCCTGCCTCAGTCTCATCATTTCCAAGGGCCAATACAGCTTTTCTAGGTCTTGGTGTACATCGCTAACTATACGCTGTGCCAATCAACTCACAATTCTTGTGGGGAAGTGAAAAAAGGCATGGATGTAATTTCAGCAGAATGCTTCCTTCTGACGTTGATTGTTTATTAAAAGGAAGAAATCCTTCTTAATATATACACAACTGATTATCAGTTTTGCTCTATTAAGGCAGGTCCATGGACATCACCATAAAAATTCTGCATTAAAGTTTTATGTAAACAAAGATCTGTTGGGAGCTACCGTTTTCCCATGTAAAACAACAGATGTAAGAAGTCAACCTCTTCCTCTAATTTCAACCTACAAACCTAACACAAAGTCCACATATGCAGCATAACTGTTTTTTCAGGAAAACTGATTATAATGATGTTTTCCTTGCCGTTCTTAACAAAGCCAGATTTCATCATTCAAATAGATTTGAACCTAATTTATGCTCTTAAAGAAGTGTTCTCCAGGTCTTTGAAACAAGACAAACATACAAGATAAATGTTGCCTACACTACCATGTTTCACAAAGCACAAAGGGACTGACCCATTTTCTACCAATACTAGGGACAAGAAAGCAGTAGTGTAAATTACAGTTGTGTTACAGAGGATTATAATTCCTGAATTATAATCGGCCTACAATGGTGAAAGAGCTACTTGTTCTACAGTGCTGCTCAGTGCTTAAATACAGTGAACAGGTTCCCTTGACTTTTAAGAAATTACAAGTTGCTCTGGAAAAATGGCAACAGTAATGTAAGTAAACATAGTTTCTCTTTCATTCACTCTTCTGTAGATCACAGTACTTTGATACCAATAATTTTTCTCTGCTCTTGAGCGAGGTGAGAGAACTCAATTAACATCAGAAGTTGCAAACGTAAATACATGCAAATGAATGCATACATTTTAAAGAACTGCAACAAACCCACAACTGGACACAGACCCAGGCAGGGAAACACCAGTTAAGCTATTTTCATATTCACCCTCAAATTACTTATAGTATAACATAAACATAATCCTTTAGACAGATGTGATTTGGGAGAGATCAGTGTAACTTGAAATATAGTTTACTTTATACTCTCTAAATGTATTTGCTGATGTAGGGAAACACAACCAAAGAATGAGTCTCCACTTAATAGTGGAAACACAAATGATATTTGATTTTTTATTAAAATAACATGTGAAAGATGTATTACAGATTCAACTTCCTTTAGGAAACTTTAGCTGTCCTAGGAGACAACACAGCCTATAATATTTCTTACTAAGAATATCCATAATAGTTTTGGAAAGGTCTTAAAAATAAAATCTAAAATATGCATGAAATATGTTTTTCATGATTTTTTCCCATCTTTTCCTCATGAGCCATAAAATGCCAATTTTAATGTTTTAATATTTAATTCAATTCAGTTAGACTTTTCACCCTTTGCCTTTTAGAACATACGAGAGAAAAGTTGAAAAGTTAAAGAAAGGGGGAATTTATCTAATTAAAATGAAATCTTTTAATGATGTTATGAAACCACCCAAAGCAATGTTTTAGATTTGCTCCTGCTGTTGTTTGAAGCTGTGGTGTTAAAAATGCCCTGGTTAGAGTTACAGACTGTTCTAAAAAACTGTGAGGAATTTATGTAGGATTTAAAACAGACACATGCTTTTAAAGTCGAGAACCTTCAAATACTACAGCTAATCCACACAATAATTCAACAACCAACCCATGCTCAAATTCCTAACAGATGCCATATGCAACCTGTAATAAAAACTGCATCAAGGTATTCCAAGCAATGGGATAATTTCATTTTCCACTTAAGAGCCCTATTTACTTTTAATTAACAAACTATTATAAAGTGCATGAAAATAATGCCACCATTTTGCATGTAATGCTTATACTGAAATGGGTCCTAAAGATATTTTACTATGTAAAGAACTTGGGCTATCATTTAGAAGCATTATGATAAAATTTTTCATTTATCCAAAAATCCTTGACAATCTTATTCCACAATGATACTTTCTTTATTTAGCCTTTATCTTTTCTGTAACTACAAAACCAAGAGATACAGTATAAAATTACTAATCTGGGTCAGAAGTAGCATAGGTATAACTTAGAAAGAAAGAATAAAAGGAATGTCCAGAGTTCAGTGTCGTGGTGCTTTGACAATATAGAAACAAAATCTAAGGACACACTGAATTTAGAGATGTAGCCTCCATATTTTTTCATTCCAATTTTCATTCCACTGTCCCCTCTCTCAATTTCTTTCTCTCCTCCTGAGGATTGGTGTCTTTTGGATTTGGTCTTTCTCACAAAAATAATTGTGGCAATGAAGTTGGACCCAAAATCTTGTAGCAGTTAAAAAAAAAAAAAAAGGAAAAGAAAAAAAGAAAACAAAAGATTCTGCACAAATAACAGGATGAAATTCCTCTCTTGACTATCCCTTTGGTTAAGCAATATATTTAGTTGCCTAAATAATTAGGCCATAGCTAAATGAGAAGATTTTTCAAATGTGAATTTAATTAGCCTAAAAAAAGAAGGTATTTCAAGGAATTTATTTATTTGTTTTTGCCTTCAAGGATATGATTCAGTTAAATAGTGTCATCTTATTAACACTGCTTGTCTGGTATAAGTTCCAAATGATTTACTCTTGTACTCTGTTCCAAATTATAGGCTCAGTAGCTCCTGAATACTAGCAATTTTTGCCAAGATTCTCAGGATAAGTATTAAAATGCATTACAGTAAGAAAAAAAAAAAAAGCTAAATTCTGATGGTATTGATAAAAAGGTTTATAAATCATCTTATTGTGCCAAATGAAAAACTTCTTCAGACAAACTGTCAAACACCACGGTGCTCTGGATTCAGCTTCCAATCAAATCAATGTAGTCCTTAGACAGCTAACAGCCAAAAGTTATCCGAAGAAAGATTTTCCCTTCCTATGCTTATTTAAATATTTAATATCTACCACTATCAGCTATAGATTATTTGGTTAGGTGGATGTTAAGTCCTGAGCTTCTAAAACAAATTTTAGGTTGAAATTATGAACAGTAGGAAAGATTTTAACTTCTCCTTGGGCAAAGTAGCCTTTTCGTGAACAACAAATTCTTTGTAATTCAGCATAGCATACCTAACTAATGAAGAGAACACACAATAAATAAAGTATCTGAGCTCTTTCATAAAACAAATACTTTGTAATTTCTACGGAAAAGATAAGATGACAATACAACCCCAGATAACAAAAAATGATGCACTGTCCATTTGAGATAATCCTACTATTTTTTCAACAACATGGATTCCCACTCACGGAATGGGGAAAAAAAGTAAGGACATAAATTGCGTACATAAGCCATATGACTGAAAAAAAAAAAAATCCAATTAAAATCATTCAATTCCCTGGTATGAATTTTGAGTGCTCACTACTTCTGACTTTGCCACATTTAATTTGCAAAGGTTTTTGGGACTGTAGAGTACCATCTCCTCTGTTTTAACACTTCCACAAACTTCATCAACTTGTCAGTGCTTACTGAGAGGAAGCATGATCAGTTCACCTTGAAAAATCTGGTGTTCATACTTAACATGTCTTAAAAAAATTATTTTGCAAATAATGCCGTCCCTTTCCTTTCTCATGAGTTTTCTGCTTTCACATCTGCGTGAATCCTTTCTGAAATGGTGAATGCAGTAATCAGCATTGTATGTATCAGAGAAAGCATTGTATGTTTTCAGAAATGGATACAAACATACTACAGTTTAATTGATTAGTTTAGATTCAGTATTTTGATTAGCCTTTATAGGCAGATGCAAGTTTATGATTTGGACCAACTGGCTGTAATCACTGTCCAAAATAAAGAACTGGATAAATTATGTTAGTGCTGAGCTTGAGTTAGTAAGTGCATCTGAGCAACAAGGTACATTAGTCAGGCTCATCTTGCATACAATATGGCCATATGACCTTTGGACACATTGGAACATGGCATAATAAATTTGCATCTACTTGGAATACAAGAATGAACATGTGTCTGCTTATTCAGGCAGATGCTCCTTTTGTTTACTGGAGATTATGGATATTAAGTAGTAGTTCTATACTGTGCATTTTTCATCCTTCACTATTCTGCACTGAGCTTCCCACCACTTACCATTCTTTGCAATCACAGAATCCTCCTCAAGTTAGAAAATGCAATGCTTGAGAGATTAAAAAAACCACTAAAAGATGTCAAGATCATCTCAAATAAGTTTAATTCTTTTTTTTTCCATATTCAATATTATCATCATCATCATCAGAGCTTTGTCATGTCTGTGTATGAAAAAAATATTTAATCCATAAGATCACTACCTAATTTTGTGCAGAAAATTTAGCATTAAATTTTGTGTGCAGTTTCTGTCATGGCTTGGTTTGGGGTTTTGGTTTTTTTTTTGGAATAAAATTCAAATATTTTTTACCATAATTTTGAACATCATCAACTAAAGTTACTTTATTTTCCAAAATGTCATAGCTCCCCTTAAAAAAAAAAAAGCCAAGATTTCTCAGTATTCTATTACATCCTGGCAAGGTAAAGTTGCCTGAAATCACAGCATATGCACTTCTTTTGGCAACCAAAACTCCACCATTTTTTGTCCCCCAGGCACCATTAAAATCTTTGAGGAATTGTTTGACATATTTTCACCACAGAAATCAACCTTTATTTTGCATCTCATAGACAGCATATTTATCTGCGTTCCATTTATAAGAAAATCAAAAGCAAATATCCTTGGACTTTTTACTCTGAAATGACAGAGCACCTCTCTCTCTGCTTTCCACAAATGAATGCACAAGTTCCATGCATCTGTGACCATTTCTTTCTCCCCATGAATTTCATTTTCTCTCTAAGGAAACCAGAGTTTTTACTTAGATGCCAAAAGACAGTCAATAAACCACTGAACACTGAATTCCTTTTTTATTTTATATGATATAAATGTGTTTAGGAAGCTTTCATAACTTGTTAAAGTTTATCAAGTTTCATTATCATTGCAGTGAGGGAAAGAGAATTACTTTTCAGAATTCAAAACTGAATTTTTAAAAAATCTTATTTTTATAAATGAAACATTCCAATTAAAGTGTTTTTAAGCTGTTGCTCAATTCTATGTCTGAAAGCTGTGTTTATGACTATATAAACTACTCAATAAAATGGTGCTTTGTCTTTCTTCTGAAGTTGTTTTATGAACAAATGAAGCAAAAATGATCATAAAACTATGAAGTAATTTCTAAAAGCAAAATTATTGAACAACCAATAATAACTTCAACTGAAATGGTTTCTAAAGGCTTTTAATTGCCCTAAATTTGTGAAAAACTACCCAGGAGATCAACAAATTCATATCAATGAACTGCATTATACTACTGAGAGAACCCTTGGCCTCAAGCCAGGGAGAACAAATAGAAAGGACCATTTTCACTTGGCTGCAAATTATCAAAAAGCTAAGAGAAAGCTATGGAGTTAAAGTGACATGTTTGTATGGTGGGAAAAAGATCAAATATTGATCGTCCAAGCTGAGGTAATTAGAGCGGTTGTCAAGGAGATGGGATGCATGTCGTTAGCTCTACAGAAATGCATCTTTGTTTTATATTGAGTGAATTAGCTGTTCAGCAGTTGGCAGTGATTTTTTCTTTTCTTTCTTTAAAAGGCTATCTATACACTATTCAATAGTAACATATTCCTGTAATTCATTTTTTTTTTTTCAAATAAACAGACACAAATACACTTTAAAAGCTTATTCTAAACACAGAAAGTTTTTCTACATAAACTTCTATGGATATTTTGTAGAATGTCATAAAACATGCTTCTTCATATATGCTTCAAGTAAAATATATGCATCAGTGTAAAATGCTAGACTATTAAGCTGAAGAGACACATGGTGCAGAACTGAGTGGCTGCTATTATATTAAAACTCTTCAGTCGCACCCTAGGTAGTAAGTCCTTGCAGATTAATACTAGTCCTCTGGGGATTGTAAGCTTGCACCACTGCGGACACCGCAGAAACCCATCTGCTGGAGCTGGTGCCTTTCATTCGGCAGCTAACTGCTGCTGCTCCTTACAGCACAGCCTGCATCACTGAGGCCTCACAGCCCGCCTGCCTCCCTCCAGGAACCAGAGCCGAGAGGGCCGCAGGCTGACCACAGCACCTTCTGCTGTGGCTTCTGCTCTGTCAGCAGCCTGCTGGGGACACTGAGCAAATGAACATCAGAAAACTGCATGTTCTAGAAACACGTGGCTAGGCAGTGTTAGCAGATTCCCAGAAAGACACAGACCCAACTGCTAGCAAACCGGATATATATCCTGCAAACTGGATATATACTTCGGTCATAAACTCTACATCAGTATAGAAAGTAAAATCAGTACTGATCAGACATGCAATCTTCATGACAGCTAGGAATGCAGGGACTGTATGTGTCACATCCAGTCTCCTTATACAAAGAAGTTATGTTTCTTATAGTTATTTATTGAGTATTTTTACATGCTAGGCTAGTAGCCAAATAAAACCACACAAAATCCCCAAATCAGTTCCCTAAATGATAGAAGTGAAATGCAAAATACCTTATTCCACAATTGTAACATCTCCCCAGGAGAAAAGAAAGGAAGTATAACTACTTTCTGTGTACAGATGCTTGTAACATGGTAAGGAATTCATCAGATGAAATTTAAACTCTCATTGGAACATCACCACAGTCAAGACGACCAAAGAGGAGAGAAAGACCTTGCTAATCCTTCTGATTACAAACCTTTTGTCAAAGAATTTAGTAATGAGTAGATGAGCAAAATACACTATCAGACCCCAAGCATTTCTACAACTGGGAGGAATATTGTCACACTCAGCTTTTCATCAGATATGGTCACTTGATCAATCTGCAGCACATAGGAGCCAGATGGAAAGAACTGCAACAGCTGAGCAAAGGGAAAAGATGCACCTTTTGCCCTGCAAGCAACCAGAAATAATAGTCAAACAATAATAATCAAGTCCTTGCATCTCCTTTGGTGATAACAAGCCATCTGATACCTCAGGAATTCCCCTTCAGTGTCATAGAAATATTTAAGTGTTTTCTTACTTCCAGACTGTCCTCAGTTGTCCACAACTTTGTCAGACTTTCCATTCAGGCCAAAATGTGTTTGTGCTAAGATAGTAATCTTTCCAGGAAATTTCGAGCAGAGAAAATCTGCTTATCTGAGTAGCGTGTCCAAGCCTGGGGCCCCCAGAACAGGAA
This sequence comes from Phasianus colchicus, assembly GCF_987193195.1. Taxonomy (NCBI): domain Eukaryota; kingdom Metazoa; phylum Chordata; class Aves; order Galliformes; family Phasianidae; genus Phasianus; species Phasianus colchicus. Next base: position 15,609,228 of record NC_143443.1, read on the forward strand.
GGCTGCAGAGCTACTGGACTCAGTCCAGAGGAGGGCTGCAAAGACAATCAGAGTGTTGGAGCATCTCTCCTATGAAGAAAGACTGAAGGAGCTTGGGAGACCTCATTGTGGCCTTCCAGTACTTGAGGGGAGCTGATAAACAGGAGGGAGACTTTTTACATGGTCTGATAATGATAGGAAAAAGGGGAATGGCTTTAAACTAAAAGAGGAGAGATTTAGATTAAATGTTAGGCAGAAATTCTTTACTCAGAAAATGGTGAGGAACTGGACCAGGTTGGCTGGAAAGGTTGTGGATGCCCAATCCCTGGAGGCATTCAAGGTCAGATTGGATGGGACCCTGGGCAGCCTGATCTAGGGACTGGCAAACCTACGCATGGCACGGGGTTGGAACTGGATGATCTTAAAGGTCCCTCCCAAGCTAAGCCATTCTATGATTCAATGAAAATGAAAGAAAGGCATGCACCAACTCTAGCTTGAATTCAGTTCTCTACCAGATAACATGCTTTATCCTAATGTGCTGGTAAACAAACAAACATACACAAAAGCCCAACAAATAGCTGCTGTATAAATAAAATAAAAAAAAGCTCAGCAATTAAAATATGTAATGCAATGATCTGCCATTACTGCTGCTTTGTACTAACTTTATTTCAGGTAATTCAATTTGAAGAACTACCTTCTAAAGAAGGCAGGTATTTTTTCCCACAAGTCTCTGTTCCTTCAAGAAAAACTTGGCAAAATATGCTGATGTTTTGCTTTCTTTCGAAAGTTACTCTTCCCTACACACAAGTTGATTCCTGAAATCCCCATTTGCTGGAATAGGAACTCATTGCAACCACTGTTTGAATACTACCCTTCTTATTAAAGACAATCTAAAGAAAAATCCTGAGCCTGGTGCAGTATCCATCAATCTAGATGCCAAAGGGCTCCACAAAGGGCAATGCCCTACAAAGACCTACTAAACCAAGAGTCTTGAGACTGAGGGAGTAACAGCCATCAGGCTGTGTATTCTCTCTGAAATACTTCAATATTGTTTCATGTTTGCATTCCCATCACATCCAAACTGAAAAAAAAATCTGCTTTTCAATTTTTCTGACATTAGAACTTGGTAAAAAACACAATGATACTCAAGTGAAAACTACCCTTCTGATTATAAAAATTCCCCAGAAAAACCTGATCTTGTTCAAATCATTATAGGATATTATTATGGGACTTTATTAACTTCCTGCATATAAAAAGATACATTTGTCATTTGTCATTAGAATAACATTTTTCTAGTTCCTCTTAACTGAGCCCAAAATTTGATGCACCACTGAAATTGAAAGAAAAACAACCCAAAAGACCAAGCAAACTACTAACCATAAAACCACTGAGCACAGCTCTGATATTCCAGCTATATCACGTACTTTGCCAAGAATCATGGCAGTCTTAGTCCTCTTCTCCAGCTCAGACATCATTTTTATGCAACATAAGATGATAGTTATTAAAAAAAGATAATATCAGTAATGTCCAGCAGGTTCCAAGCAGCTGTAAATGAGCCATACATATCTCATAGAAGACTGTATGGATATTGTTACCTAAATTTTCAAAAATGTTTAATTTTTAATGTAACTACATATTTACTATCTTGCCACTTGATCAGTAATTACACTATAGTTTTCACAAGCATTGATAAGATACATGATTTGAAAAATCCTCACTTAGCATGTTTGTTTACTCGCTTAATCCAAAACCTGGTCATATTTACTTATTAGCGCAGCTATGAGTTTCAGTTGCACAGTAAATACCACACGTTGTACTTGGCATAACCAGGCCTTTAGAACTGCATAGTGTTTTTGTTTCAGTACCAGTACTGAAATTATGATTCCTCTAACAACAGAAGCCAATTTTTGGCCAACAAAAATGTTGTTTCAATAACAAGCAGCTCTTTTACTTACTATGGGCACATGGCAGTTGGCTTCTGAATAGGAACAAGACCAGGATGGTATGAGGATTTCCCCCTTCGTATCCTGCAGTAGGACACTTTCAGTCTTCCATGCTAAAAAATGTATCAAGCTCACACAAATCTCCTCAAAAAGAAAGCTCAACAATAGGCTCTATCTGAATGCATGTTATCTGAATGCACTAAATAGCAAGGGCAGTTCAACAGCTGCAGAAGAAAAATCGTAAGATGGCATGCACTGCCCTTTAGTGGTTGTAGAAATCCTCACCTGTGAAGTACACAACTGCTAGTTTACCTCAAATTGGAGCACACCTTACTTGGCTCTTTTGAAAAAATCCCAGTGGATTTTCCCCAAAGCTAAAGTACCAGTAGCTTACATATTTCAACAGCACAAAAACTATCAGCCTCATTTCAACACAACAAATATTTCAACAGAAAAGGAGTTTTGTAGGATACGTTGTCTAACTGTGCCATGGTTTCTCACTGATAAGGCTACGGAGCATAGTAAGAAAAGAGCAAGCTTAAGAAGGCAGCAAAAGGGAAAAGATGAAGAGAAGAACATACAGCTTGATTTGCACCTGGAACACTGGATGTGCTCATAAGGATTTTCAAAACAGAACCTTAGCAGGACTTGCATGTAGCAAACAATTTCCTTCTGGGAGAAATCTTGGTGACTATCGGTATAACTAGAAACAAGTAGCTTTGAACTGAACCCTTAAATTTTCTCTTCAATTTATTGAAAGCTTCATTTAGGTAACTGCAGATTTGTTTTCCCTCTCATGCCTTTAGCAGGTCAGTGATAACCTTTAGCAGATTATGCAGTGCTGCAGAAATCAGCAGCAAGAACTTCCAAAAATCTGATCTGCACTGACTGTTCACAGGCCAATGGTACAAAAATGGTACATACTGAGAAACAAGTGAAGATAATGGTAGGTCTACTAGTTCATAATGATATGTCTTTCCAGAGAAAAACCTTCCAGCAGCCATGTAATAAAAAAGCATTCAAATCTGTCTTGTATCCCTTGTCTGCAATGGGAAGACTAGACAATGCTTAATTCCTTATTTTTTTACTTTTTTAATAAATCTCATATTGCCAGAGTACCGTTTCAAGGTATCTAAAACATACTACCAAAATGCAAGGCAGCTTTATGGTATTTTTCTCAAAACACACATTTCTCATATTAAAAAAAATTAGATTTTTAACGAACTTAAATTAACTCTCCTTCTCTCCTGTAAAATAAAAAACCTCTGGATATTACAGAGAGAGATCTAGACTTTATTCACAGCGTAGCCTTTTTCAAAGATGGAATCGAGTTGGTTGCTTTTTCCTTTCTAACATCTTCAAAAAAGATAATTAGGAGCAGGAGCACAGTGGGAAGTGGAACAACCCTCACGCATTAACAGGCCATTGACCTGAAGATAAGGTAAGGAGATAAAATGGCACGGCTAATTAGTCTTTAAAATGCACATCTTGAAAACCATTATTACTTAAAATAGATGTTCGCACTTTAAAAGACTGCTACACATTCCGTTATTTTGACTATTATTCAGAGGTGGCATAGCAAGGCTGGACTGATTCTGTTTGAACTATACAAAACCACCTTCTATTCACTACATCCTACTGGATGAAGCACTTATGAAACAGAGGCAGTCAGCTGGGAATACTAGGCAGAAGGTCTTTGGCAGAACTTGGTTAGTGAATCTGGGCCATGAAGTCCAGTGGAGAACTTGGAGCATCTAAAGAATACCGAGGAGTTAAAATTTTATAAGCTTTAAGTTATTATGGGCTGCTTTCCAAAGTGAATGATTTCCAATACTTGAGTATGCAAGCCAGATTTCATTTCTGGCTCTATCTCACAATGCTGTAATAGTTTAATTTCACTGAACTAGAGATTCCCATCTGCTATTAAGAACAAGAGCTAGAACAATAGAAGTGTTTTATAAACTCCAGCAAAATTAATTTGCAATTGATGAGAGATAGTAAAATCAATAGTGTCCTGCAGAATCTGTTTATCTTTGTTGGCTTCTTTCAAGTTATGTTGGTTGCAGGGGAAAAAAAATAAATAAAAATCTGCATTGATAAAAGATGTGGGTTTTTTGTTAGTTATTATTATTTAAATAACACATTGTACAGGACTATGATGTTTTATTATCTAAATAATGAGTTAAGACTAATTGTGTGACCAAGAAATGAAGCTTGCACTGTCTTTTCAAGAATAGTTTAAAGCCTGGGAACACCAAGTCCAAACTCCAGAGATAAATATGTATATTATTTCCTATATCTGAAAAAAAATAAGATTTTAACAAATGCAGTCCCATTTCTATAACAAACAAATTTTTAAACCATTGGAAAAAAATGTGAACAATATAACACATATAGGCTCTTATATAACTATATAACTATAAACTATATAACCATATAGTTTCTGAAAAAATAAAGACTTTATAGGATGTCAGCCAGAACACAGAAAAAGATATGTGCATGCATGTAGTACCACAAAACTCTTGCTTATACAGCTCATATCACCTGAATATGACACCTATCTTACAATTATTTCCTCTTTGAAGCACTGTTCCACGAGCAGTCTTGGTGTTGGGACAACAAAGCAAAATTGCAATTTTTAATTTCTTTCCATATAATTTGATTAATACAGAACACATTGTTGGTGGACACTCCTAATTTCTTCAGACATACAATTCGCTAAGTGTCCTTTCTGAGCGCATCAAAATCATAATAGGGATAGATGGGACCCATGGGTATATCAGATATCTAACTACTTGTGAATACTAACAGAACTTCTTGCTGAAGCAGCTATCCCTGGGGCAAATGATCAAGACCAAGACAAATAATCCTAATACTTTGTGTTTATAATTGAAGTTTAGAAGATTTCACAACCGCTAGTGAATTAAACCAAATAGCAATATTCCAAGCCAAGTTTCTGCAAAAATTCTAATGGCACAACCAGGAATGCAGGCATTTTTTTATGCTTCCAGACTCAGCATCATCATCTTGAATGAATCTTTCCATCTTTCTCCTCCCTTTCTCCAAATAGTCATGGATAGAACAGCTGCATTTTGGAATTAAGAGGAAAATGAAATTCTTGGTTTCCAGCTTTCTCACCTTCTTCATCTTTCCCACGCTCTCCAGAGGATATTTATTCTCACTATAAATATCAATATCACATCGGTTCCTTCTATGAGAATAGAATGTCATATGTGCATTGAGAAATGCAATGGGATAACTCCTTTTGGTACAGGTAGATGCTAAACTTTATTACTAGAACATAATGGCCATTTTGAAGAAACGCATTTGATTTACATTTTGAGACCTCTCTTCTCAAGCATCATAATAGTCTTGTGCAAAATAAATTACTTTTTTTTTAACATATTTTTGAAAAATTAGACTTTAGGACTGTAATGACAGCTTCTATTTCGAGTCCTCATTGTTTCAGTGATAACTTTGAAAAAAAATTATTAAATAATGCAACTGCAATATCCTGAGCTAGGAAAGAGCCTCGAACTCCATTTCTGCTCAGAAAAACTTCCATTTTTATCAAAATATCTTATTAACGCTGCAGTCAAAAATCTGTCTGAAACATCACTACAGCAGGTAATGTCATCCTTGATCCTTTTGGTTGAAAAAAACAAGATGTTCTCGAATTTCAAAACAGAATGTGAAATAGATACTATTCTTGTTTACATTGCAAGGCTTTATTCAAAATATAAAAATCCCAAACCAACCTTATTCTCAATTTACTTATTAAGTGACACACTGCACTTTTGTTTCAGAAGAGGAATGTTCAAGGAAGCAGAAAACGAAGTTTAGTAATTCCACAGAAATTTGCATCCGTTCGCATAGTTAATGATAATTTATGAAGGGGAAAAAAGCATACCTTTTTTTTTTTTTTTTTTTTTTTTTCCATTGCAGCATGGCTGTGTCTCACTTTCCCTGAGTAGCTGGTCAAATACAGCCATGCCTAAAGAGCCCTTTATTTCCCATCAGAATTATATATTGGAAAAACTAAAACTAGTCAGATGGACAAGTCACCAACATGAAACTCAAAAGGGAAGCCTCCAGGAATGCTGGATGTTGTTAGCACCCTGAAAAAGAGAGCTTTTGGAAACTCTTCTGCTTAGAGCAAAGTTATTTTCATTGAGAAGTCTAAGAGTTTACTAATAAGCTAAGCTTTACCATAATTAGTAAGGGATACAGTAGAAACAACTGTGGATGAAAAATCTTTCTATTGTGTTTTCAGTTGTATGTCATTTCTGATGCATTTTATAAAATGAGACCAAAGGTATTAAGCAAAAATAACTGAAAAATATGTATTGAAAATGTGACAAACAAGTGAAACTGCTTGCTGTTCTTAGAAAATTGAATAGAGAAAAAAATAAAATAGAAGTGACCAGTTCTTTTTTTTTTTTTTTTTTTTTAAACAAGTGGGCACTCAAGTCATCAGCCTCTGAAGGATGAAAACTCAAATTTATAGTTCTAAGAAACTGCAGCTTTTCCATTTGTGTTCTACAAGCTTAAGCCACTAAACCAGTTCCTTATGTGCAGAACAATAATGGTCTGGTTTTGCTGAAGTTAAATAGGAGTTTGCCCAACTTTCAAAGGGGCAGAAATACACTGTAAGGTACATTTTGTACAATCACTTAATACCAAGATAAACTCTACTTAGATTTTAGCTGTTCTTCTAGAGAACTACATATGAACAGACAACATTTTGTCAAACGCATGCCCGGATTATTTTTCTTATTAAAAATATTCTAAATTGCAGAAATATTATACTAACAGACTTACAGGGGAAAAAAAACAGCACTATTTACCATTGCTAAAAATGAGCTGCTGTTTTTGAATCTGTTTTACATTATCTTAATCTAAAAATGTACAGGAGTATCTCAGGATAGAATTTTCTCACACAAATACATGAATAAGTCAGGAAATCTCACCCATACACCCTCCCAGTCACAAGTTCCATTCGTTCTTGAACTAAGCAAAAGGAGCAGGTTACGACGACACAGCTAACAATTCATTTTACTCAATTTAATGATAATTAGCCTGCAATCATCACTTATTTACAAACATCTAAATGCTTGTTTTAGTTACAGAACTAATCACAAAACACATAAGGTATTAAATATTGTAATTAAGTATAGATTTATTAATGACACATAACACTTGTAACTAATTAATGCACATAGTTAATCATTAAGAATCTTGCTAAGTGCTTATTAGGGTGTCTCTGTCTACGGACAGCTGATTTTTTCCTTTGTCATCTGCCTAATAACTTTACATTTCAAGAAAGCAAGGAACAGAGAGGAAGCAAGACCCTTGAGTAAATTATCTTCTATCATAAGTATTCAGCTTTCCTTGATCTTCCTTTGCTTCACAAAAAACAGCCCAACAGCACCTGGAATGCTTGCCATCTAATAATTTAAAGCCTCAAAAGTGGGAAGCTCTGTCAGACCCAGATAACTTGTACTTTGTTTTAGAATATACTTTCTTTTAAGAGCTATTTGCATACTAAAACATTTCTTAATGAGTAAGCCTTTCATTAAGAAAATTTCCTTTTTCTAATTTTCCTATGCAGGAAACGTGCACAATATCAAAAGAAAATCAAACTTTGCAACTCATCTGCACTTGACATGTATAGAAATTAGGTGATTGTGCATCCTGTGCAGATAGGCTGCTGTTTCTTATTGATAGAGATCTATTATTTATCCACACTGAGGTGATGTTCAAAGTTTCTGATGTAAATCACAACAATACAGTATAGGTGAATTAGAAAGACTGACTCAATTCCTATTCCAAACCACTAACTTTAGAAAAAAGTGCAAGCAAGCTAAAAAGTACAAGCAAAGCAAGATAATCACAAACATCCTATGCATTAACTGCTATTTTTATACCCTCCCAAAATTCACTATTTTAGATATATATACAAGAAATGGTGGTAAAAAAAAAAAAAAAAAAAAAGAACGAAACATACTGCACCAAATCAGAAAAAACCCTTCAGCAGTTGCCCATGGACAGCTGCGTAATTCTCCCAGAGACCTTAGTGGCTCCAGCTACCTCCTTCTGTTCAAGCAGGAGTGATAGCCAGTGTCACATCTGCTGTGCTCTGCATTTGAAACCATGGAGTTAGCCAGCAGTCGTTCCTGGTGGCTTCTGAATGCATATATACATACACACGTATATCGTCCAAAGAGCACTCTGCTGCCTTGCACTTGTGGGAGATGGCACTAGCTTCAATGCACGCCTCCCTAAAAGTTGTTCAGGATTTCTGCTTCCTCCTTATGTATTTTATAAAAAGGTTTCTAAGTCTCAGTTTTATCACTGAATATTTTCAGCGTGATTCATATTTCAAGCTTAAAACATATCCTCTTTAATGCTAACTCCTTCATCTTTCCTCCTCTCCTATCTTGTGATCTCTGTCTGCAAGAGCCCTCTTTCTGCCTTTATTAAATAATTGGCCAATATTAATAAAACAGCACAAACATCTGGAAGCAGAAACAAAGTTCAATGATTTGGAACAGAAAAGCACCCCAAATAATTGGATACATACATATTTTCATTGCCTCTGAAAACTGCGCATACAATAGGAGTTTGTTTAAATAAGCGAACTCTAATAGTTATATGACATTAGCAAGTGCCTTACAAGCTGATTTCACTAGTTAGAGGAATCTTCATTAGCATTTTAAAAATAATGATATGGAACTGATGGATGACATATACTTAACAACTGTGGCTAAACCCACAACTCTAATCTATTAAGGTGATTTTTTTCTCATCTAGGAAATGAGTACTTCTGTAAAGATTCTAAACGTTTCAATCACACTAGAGAGATGCTTTATCAGAAAGGTAAATGAGAAATAGCTGTTTAGACAGGTAGGCTTTGTTTTTAGTTCTTAATATAGTACATACACAGTATTTTTAATACTTCATTGTGAAGGGGCCTTCTATTACTGAAAATGCTGGAGTAAATCTTAGTGATATTAATTGTGTAATATATATGACAGTAGCTACATGATAGATTTTCAGAGCATCTGAGATCAAAACACTGAATCACCCGTGAGCACATGCATGCCATTATCTTAAGAGAAACAGTATGCTCCTTTTCCACTTCTAAAGAAACGATTCAAGTTGCAAACCACCAATGTAAAAATTTACTTGAAAATAATCAGGCTGCTTTCTCACTGCAAGAGAAACTAGCAATATAACTATCTACCAACAATTACTTTTTAGGATCTTTAAAAAACAAACAAACAAAAAACACACACACACAAAAAAAGCATGAATGCTAACAGATGGCTGAAATGATTGTGTTCAAATTGTCCAGAGAAGTCTGCCTTGACCTGAGACCCTAGAGAAATAAACAAATACGTGCCCATCTCCCCTTTAGAAAACAAGACATGAATGGGTCATGAACAGTGTTCTGAACTCAGTACTGCACAAGCACTGTGTACAGTAATAATAGCATTGTAGACACAGACAGTTAAAAGTTTTTAACACAAAACCAGTGAAGCATGAAAGGCAAAAAAAAAAAGAAGTTATTTTTAAGGGAAGAAATGTATGCTTGTGCAACTAGTACACTGATTGCTGTCTTGCTGTCTGCAGTATTGTCCTCCACCCATAAGATAGCATCAAATAGATAACAGACACTCATCCAGTCTCTTTGTCATGCCAACATGATTTGAAATCCCTGAATTGAGACAGAACAATAAATGAAAAAGAATTACATGGTTGATGGTCAAAGATACTAGGACTGACAAAAATGGCAATCCCATCAAATAACAACAGCTTCACACGTACAGAAAATTCTACCATAGAAACACACTTGAAAACACATCTTACTTTTGGAGGGATGCTTTCTCACTTTGAGCTATTATAGTATCTTCCTCTCCAACCAATATGGATAGATGCTCAATCACTGGTTTTAACTTTTATTCTTGCAATTTATTATTTTTTATGAATCTGGGGTACCCCCAAAAAATTTTCATTCAGTAACAACTGTGGACCAATGAAAGAAATATACTAGTACTGATACAGAAAAAGCAAGTTTGATTGTTGGATTTTTTTTTATTTTTATTTTTTTTTGCAAAACCCACTCTAAGCTGAGTAATATGTTGCAGTTAGAATGAAACATCTGAAGTTCATTTCAGATTTCAGCTTTCTTGTGCTAAAGATTTTTCCAATCATCTTTTTTGGCAAGAGCTGATGGGCAATATATATTTTTTGAATTAGTGCTACTAATTGTACTGACTCTGCAAAAATAGATATTCCACTCTTATTGAAGCTCTGCTGGATGAAACAATGAGGCTCACAAAAGGGGCAGTTTGCAGTTCTTCATTTGTTCCTATGTAAGCTATTGGTTTGTATTTTCCCACAGCAGCTGAGCATCAGGTGTTTGTAACTATATTGTTCTACCAGAACTCATCCTTTCCACAGCTGTCATAAAGAGCTTACAATTTTTACCAGAATCAAAGGTAAAAATGACAAATTGTAACATTTTTTTTTTTCCTTTTTGCAGCTATACTAATCTGTACTAACCACCAAGCAGATATTTTCATGGAAGTCATGCCCTGTGTCTTTATACAGATACAAGATTTTGGTATTATGTTATCACAGTACCAAAGAATGTTATGCTATGATAATATCAAAATCTTACATTTGTAAAAAGATGAGCTCTAATTTGATCATTATATCTTCTATGGGAAGCTAGGACTGTTGGTCCCAAGGTGCACCACTTAGCATTTATCTACACAGAATTTAGCTTGCATTTTATTTCCAACTCATTCAATCTCATGGGGTCCATCATCCTTGATTAACATTGTAAGTGTCTTACCATTACCAACTACTGACTTGTCACCACATTGCTCACTTCCTTTTCCAAAATACTAACGAATGTGTTAAAGAGCAGAGACTTTGAGGCGGTAAACTCCCTTAACTTTGAGAAATGGATACTTTGTCTTGCTCCTTTCTTTTAGCCAATTATTTTGTCATGCCAGAACCATCCCTCTACGACAACACTTTCTGGTTTCCTTCATGTCTTTTGGTGAAGGTATGCAACAAAAATCCTTTCAAAGTTTAAGTTATCTATAGGCAAACCTGCCTTCACTTTGTAATGTGGATCAGGAGAGAACTCTTGAAGCACATTTACCTATCATCCTCATTTACTATGCTTTCCTTTACATTGAAGAACAGCGCAGGGGCAGATCAAGAATTCCTGTTAGATGAAACTATACACCAAAGAGTATTCAGTTCATCTAGCCACAAAGTACTATTTCAAATGCCCTCTGCTTCCCCATACCAAGCATAACATGGGTGTCTGGTCCTCTGACTGGTTTTCCTTCAAAGACTGCTCCTGTTCTATGTCATTCCCTGCTAATTTAGACATAGCTATATTATTTGGAGAACCTTTACTCGTGTTTGTTGAGTCTTTCAAACTCAGCAAGTTCTGAAAGGACTGTCCTTTGAAGAAGCCATACTGACTTCTCACAAGTGCTTAGCCATGCAGTCATTAACTCTATATATAATATATAATATAGAGTTAACATACACATTCTCCACTAAATTTGCCTTGTAGAATTCTCAAGCTTACATGTCTCTAATTCCATGGAAACCTCAGAGACTGCTTACACAACAAGATTATCTCTAATAATCTAAAAATGAAATAAAATAAATGTTTAAATACTTGCTGAGGAAAATATTAATTTAGAGATTCCTTTGTGTACGACTAGAACCCTCTGACAATTTTTTAAAATTTATTTATTTTAAGGAGAAACATATGCCTCACTTCAAGGAAAAGAAATGATAAACATGTTTTTGTCTTAGATAAAGTGGTAATGGATACAGTTGCCAATCAAACAAATAGAAAGCATTCTTGTACCTTATTTTCCTTTGAAGCTTTCTGTTTCTCAAAAGTACTTTTTTTTTTTTTTTTTAAATTAACTACGCTCATGACTAAATAAATACAAACATGCACTGCAGATGGGAACAGAGTCACATCAGCGTCTTCCATATCAGCATTCAAGAAGGGAACAATTTACTTCTGTTCTTCAGCTACAACACTACATATTGAGCTTGTGTTTTCTGGCAGAAGGATGAAATACAATTGCATCACCTCTCAGTGCCACAAAGCTGCAGCCTGAAGGCATGTGGTATTTATTAAATGCAGTCAAAACTACTGAGAAAGTCGGAAGCAAATGTACCTGACCAGGATAACATTTATCAATTATCATTACTTAAGGGAACAAAACCTAATGCCTTATTTAACAACAGTTATGAAAAATTAGTTCAGTCGTTGATAGGCAGCCTTTTCCTTTCAATATTCTCTTACTCATAAAGATGAAGTATTTGTTGCTTCTAAAGTGTTCCTAATGGTTCCATGCCATTCGTGATCATCTCCAGTTATGGAGTCTGGTTAAGCCTGGTTTGGACAAAGAGCTGGCTGCAAAGAGGAGCCACGCAGCTATGTTAGTTTCTTGCTGCAGTGTAAGCATCTACCTGCTTCCTTATGTCTAACCAAATCTTCTGTGTGCAGCAACTGTTATCACATGCCCTTTATTTCTCTTAAGTTCATGTTGGAGGCTCTCATGGTCTGATTTTACATATGTTTTGTGTTAGCTACATTTGCAATTACCCAGGTTATCCCTACCTCCTCCTTACATTACTATAATTGAGAGTTGACTAATTAAAACCATAGGTGCAGTTGTAGAGCAACACATTTTTGCTGTAATAATACTCAACTCCTGCTTCCTTCTTTCCAGGCAACCATAGGAAATTCATATTCAATGCTCTTCATTAGAAAGCTTTTAAATATTGATCATATGCCACAAATCAGAGGTAGACTCAACAGCCTGATGAAGAATCATCTTTTTCACACCCCTACACCTCCATATTCCCCAAAACATCAAAAGACAAACTTAGCAAATGGACTCAAGACACAGTACAACCTCAGGAAGGCATAATACAGGAGATACATTGGAGAAGGGACATTTACCTTCGCACCTCACCTAAATTTTTGCCCTCCCAGGGGATGTGTGAGAGTACTTGAACATATGCCAGAGTGCTACTAATTGCTGCTCTAACACATGGTTCTTATACTTTCTTTCAACAGCTGTTCTACAGCACAGAGAATTGAGTTGAAAGTGCTCTGTCCTTCCAGGCCCAGATGCTCCCATCCCCTCCCCCCAAGCAGACTTCCAGGCGGTGCCTGGGAAAAGCCATGGGGGAACCTGGCTCAAGGGACTTGTTACACTGCCTTTGAAGCTGAACAGCTACTGCAGAATGTCCCACCACAAATCTGCTCCAACATACACTGCATAAATAAAGGCAATTCACATTTCATAAGTACTTTTTTATCCCATTCTACCAAACAAAAAAAAAGGCACATTTATCTAAAATCATTAAAGTTTAATATTTCTGTGTGTTTACCACTTCTTATTGGGTTACTACAACACCAGCTGCCCACACTTAAATATAAAGATTTCTATTGAAAATAAGCAGCCTTAATGCCTTGGACGTTCAAAAATAGTAACACACAAGTATAAGGTGGCCAACAGAAATGGGGTCAATAAATATGACTCACACATACCCTTTTTTTCCTCCTTATTACAAATGTGTGACGTAGAAAGAGTTGGGCTATGATTACTTGCAAGCTTTATCATCAGTGTGTTACAGCAAGGAATTTCTGACCTTTACTTTTCCATCCCACAGCCAATTGCCCATTCACATAGCTCTACACCACCACTTTTTTTTTTTTTTTAATGGCAAAACTGTTTGTAGGGAACAACTGTTTGTAGGGAAACAGTCTCCTGTTTTGCTAGGAGATTGTGGAAAAATAAAAAAGATTTTTTCCCTTCCTTGCACCCAGCTCAGGTCCCAGCTTCAGCTCAGGGCAGAGACCAACCAGACACGTGTGCAGAGCAAGCAAGCACACAAGGTAAAGACAGGAGACATTCACATACACCAGCCTCACAAGAAGCAAAGAAGCACACACACATCCTAGACTGAAATGGCTCTGCTGTCCCTCTCCCCACCATGTTCCATGATACTCCTGCTCACACACCAGCACAAGCACAAGGACAAGGCCAACCACCCTGGCAGCACCCATCCAAAACCACCAGGATGGGCCTCGCCTGTATGGAAACGAGTCCAACTCAAAATAATGTTTTCCCTCTGTGCTGGTTTCTTAGCAGAGATTCTTTGGATCAGGAAGTCGTGTGAAGTAACAGTCGCTAGTATATAAGCATACACAGGGATGAAGCTTATCCTTACCTCTGAAGTGTCAGCAAACAAACAGGGAGATGAACGTTCTCTGAGGAGCTGACAATTAAACACAACACACCAGAACTGAAGTGACGAAGGAGCGCACTGTGAGATTTCTTTCAGTCTGAGAGATTTGTGTGTGTAGTTTGTACAGGTACACACCTGGGACACAGCCAATGGCTTAAGTTGGCAGTAATTTTTATGAACTAGTTTATCTTCAAAACATCTCTTTTACAACATTGGTACCAACAAAATCTTAAATGCTGTAGCAGGGAGTGCTCCTAATACAAAGTAAGGTATAAAACACTACACTTCTCTACTCCGCTACAGTATCTGAATGCTACCATATAACTTATTTTGGAGCACCCTTACAAAGAGGCAGATCAGATCAACTGCATTCCCAGGCGGAACTGAAACCATGTAGAAAACAGCAGCTCTAGCCAGACCTCTATAACCGTTGTCCAATTCTGAAATTAGCACTCTCACATACATGTGAAATAGTTGCCCACTATATTGTCATTTTCCAACTACCTCTCCCCGTCCCCCCAGGTAAGGGTCACTTTCCAGATAAATTAACTCATAATATGTTATGGGAACATTGTTATTTCAGGTCAGCGTTTTCAATATGAACTCTTTGTCTCCATGAAGCTAAGAAATATTATAATCCATTAATATCTCTTTCAACAAAAAGGATGAAATCTTCCCCTGGTTAGGCTGATAAACACTTCGGTGTCAAAACTAAGCCTCTTTATCATGATAACCCAGAGTAATGGTCGGCTGCTCCAGGCACTTTATCTACTTTACAGATGAAAAATCAGTTCTACTTTCATGGAATTAGATTAATGCCATAACAGGAAATACTTCTGGGGCTGAACTTGCTTCGTGCCTTCAAAGCTGGCTGTAAATTTAAAATACTTCCTGAACTCAAAAGATAAGACAGGAGAGAAGGAAAAAGAAAAACAGTGGAGTGACCCTCTTTCTGAAGAAAAATATTGCTTCCTGAAAAAAGCTGTCGAAAGCTACTTGCTAAGGACATTGTGCTCCAGAAAGCCCAGGGCAAGTCTGGTTTATTCGAACATGAGGATTCTGGGTATATATCAGACACTTGCCATAAATCTGTTTCTTCTATAATCCTCTCTGATAAACTTTTCTCAGTCATTTTACTTGGCAAAAGCTGAAGTAATAACTTTCTCAGCTTTTAGCAAATACAAAACAGCTTGCTATTTTATGTACAATATTTTTCAAGGATTAAGTTTGCAAACTTTGAAAAACGTTGACCCCAGGCCTTAAAATTGAATTTCAACTCTGAAAATGGACAAGTGGCAAATTCACTAATGCCTTTATATATAAATAGCTTTACAACAAAAGATGCCAGGCATTCTTCAGTGCAATTTCACATTTACAGTAACAGAACCTTCTTGAAGTACAATACAAAACATTACTGTAAGGGCAGGCTTCAGGGAATTCTTTGCAAAGTTTGCCAGAATGGGGAAGGCTCTCTGAACTATCTTTTTGCACCAAACTGTTTATTTTTTTAAACGTGGCAGACACTTAAATGCATGGAATGTCACGTCACATAAAAAAAGAAAATCAAGACTCATTATCCTAATATGTTGTGTAAGTACTGAATAACATTTAAATAACTAGAATCTTCATTCAGAGAACCTGAGGAAGACAATACATGTGATTTCAATCCATTTTCCTCTGAAGAGTGGCTCTGAGTACGTCAACACTTGTGCCTATTTGGGCCAGACCCTCCTTCAGTTTGTGTAATCCTTTTTACCTTTAGTTTAGTATGATCCTGCTGTTGAAGGAAAGGCAGCACTTCAATTTGCTTTCAGACTTCACCTCTGTAACATTGCTAATGTAAAGACACATGGGTTTAAGTGCTCATTCCTGTGCTCAGGCTCTCTTCACTTGATCATGAAGCGATAATTATTTTGGAACAGTAAATAGGAAAGAAAATGCACTGAACAGCACAAGTATAAAACCAGGACAAAGGGATGATTGGCTATCTGCTTGTGAGAGTTCTTGTTCTAACTTCCATGCTAAGTATCATGAGCTGCATGATATTTTTGAATGTCAACTTTGCATCTAAGTTTCAAGAACCTCTTTTTTGGGTGGAGGAGAGAGATCAGCTTGAAGCTGAAGCATGCACACAATTGTTTAACTGTTCAAGGAAACTGGAACAAACCAAACTTTTTTCTTAGCTTATAGATTTTTAGCTGAGGTTTTCAGAAGTTATAATATCATGTTTTTCATTATTCCATTAGATCTGATGGAAGACTGCATGCTGAAAGGGACCAGTGCCACAGTGCTTATCTGCCATCTGACAACAATTCCATCTTTGACCTTATGGTACACATTATGTCCAGGAAATAGAAAAGCTTAAGAAAAAAATTAGTTTTAAAACATAGTATAATCTACTTATATTAAGATCTCTTCACTGTTAATTGTACTTTAAGTGCCACTTTTCTTATGAAATCCATTCAGAAAAGGCAGCTCTCAGGTTTATGGGTTTTTTTTGTTTGTTTGTTTGTTTTTGTTTTTGGATTGGTTTTTGGTTTTTGTTTTTTTGGTTTTTTTTGGAAGACTACAATTGTGCTGTACCCTTGCACCTTTTGCTTACAAGTCTTCAGGATTAAGTACATTTTCCTGAACAACTTATAGTATAGCAGAAACATACGGTAACTCAAGACCAAACAAGCTGAACACCAGTGAAATGCAATACTCCAGACTAGCCTTACAGCATGCTGATCTGTGCCACAATTCTTTGCCTATCTGGAGTCTTTAAACATAGCATGAAAAAGGAGAAATATACAAGGCACAGAACAGCATCTTAGCAAACTTCTTCAGTCGGTACCTTCATCATGCCACAGGTTCCAATTATTTCCACTGCTTAAATAAGAAACATGGATATTGAACAAAAGGGAGTACTGTCAAGCAGGCTAAACAACAAGATGCCAATAAGCTGAAAAAAGGTATTCATTCATGACTAATGATTAAAAGTAACTATGTAATTTTTCAAAATACTTTAGACTTCAGTCAAGCTGATACCACAGCAAGTACGTAATTTACTCCAACAGTAATGCCTCCTATTTATTTCCATGGAAACTACAACAGACAAAAAGAACACAACAACGCTATTTGATAGTGTAAATTCTCAGCTACAAAATGCAATTTTTCAACATGGTCACCACCATCAGCTATGCATTTTTGACAGCAATGAACAAGAGCTTGCATCTCATGCAAGTCATGCAGATCTTCTACCAGGGGGTAAAGAGTCAGTGATACAAGTTATTCCTTCTCTTGAATATGGTATCAAACCCACATATTTATGAGATATTTAAGGACAGGATTACTAACTGTCACAACAAGTCTATTAAATTAGTTTTCCAACTAGTGAAATAATCACTCCGTCGCTATGTTCCACTTTCTCTATATCTGGGCTTGTTTTTTTTTTTTCTTTTGATATTAGATTACTGGAATTACTTTAAAGTGCTTAAAAGACCAAACAAGCTTTTTGTGCTTCAGAGTTTTTGATTTTCTAAGCATTTGTTAAAAACGCCTCCCATTTGTTGTTTTTTTTTCTTCAATCATTTCTTAATAGCATATGGAAAGTTACCTTGAAGCATTATTAGGGTTAAGACTTAATCCATGAAGAATTCACCAAGCTTTAATATAACTGCTTGAGAGCATCCTTTAATCATTGACTCATATAGGCACGGCACCTATAGGTACACACACTCAGTAACACCAGCAATTCCTTGCTTTGTAACATTTACAACATCTTTCCTGAAGATGCTTACTTTATAGTTTCCAACTTAACTATTGGGAGAAGGAACTTTTAACTAGAGGAAGTTAGTGTTAAATTAACAAAGTGTTACGTGAGCTATATCTCAACAAGTAATGATGTGGGACTTCTGGATATAATGAAAATAACCAGAATACTACATAATGGCTTTAGGTCTTCCAAATCATTGCAATTCAACATTTCAGTAGCCCTCTCATAATGAATGGTTCTTAAACAGTCTATTTGTAAATTATTGCTCATTTCTATTTTTTGGGGGGGAAGGATTTGATTTGTGCTTTGCTTAACGAAAGAGATGTGTAACCTGAGACCTTACATCTAGTTCTACAAATAAACGTTGGCTTCGATACTGGGTTGCAGACAAGCAGGGCTCCCATAGTGCACTGTGTCAGGTTTCCACCGAATTCTCTACAAAATTCTCTTACAAATAGCTTTGCACTGTGTCTCATCTTCAATAACACCTGCTTACACTCCCAGACGTGTATTTTCCACTTCTTTCCCCAGCACAGAAATGGATCTTACTGTAGGCTGAAGACAACACACGAGAAAACTGAGATCATACATGTCACATGGTGCATTTGAATGAATAACTATTTGGATCTTCTGTATGAAAAAGCATGAACGAAAGATATGCAAGGCTAAAAGGCACATATCAGAAAGCCATTAACATATTTTTACCAGAATCAAAAACACCATTAAGAAAGAATTACGCTCTTTTGTGAAATAGATCATGCAGAAACTTCAGTGGGAGACTTGAGCCTTATCAATTATCAACATATGAGAGAAATTTTTATAAATTAGCATTGCTTCTATCAACATTGCTATACTTGCATGTGTCTAACGCAATGTTGCCTTCTTCCACCTACACTCACTAGAAATACAGCAAACACTTCATTCTTTTTCATCAAAAAACAACCCAAACAAAAAACTGCCACAGACATAATTGCTCTCCCTAAACATCCCTAAACTCCAAATTCTCAATTTAATAAGGAGAGGCATTTCAAGAAGCTTTATCTACTTGAATCTTTCACTGGGAAGTTTATTACTTCAGTTATTGTAATATATCAAGTATAGAATAAGACGGGATCCATGCGCAGAACGTGATCATGACAGGCACCAGCTGTAACGCTCATTCATCTACTGGTGTCTGCATTGGTTACAAAAGAGGTGGAAGACTTCACTTGAGTGAGCTCAAACAATCCTTTCCTGTCCCACATGGATACCACATCGGTATTCACTTTTGTGAGAGACTAGTCTTCCAGAAAATATTTGTTTTAAAAGAAGAGAACTGGAATACTCAATTTGTTTGGTATATTTAAGAATAAAAATTCTTCAGATTTTCCCCTGAGAACATATATTTGGTATTCATGAAAAGGATCTTTGTACTGAGAATAAAGATTCTAAGGAAAAAAAAATTGAGGTTTAGTGTTACTGCTGACCATTAGCTATTTTCATGAATGGATTTAAAAAATATATATATATACACATGGAAATATTCACATATATTTTACATATATATTATATATTATTGTAATGCACATACATATTATTGTAATACATATATATTTTATATATACACATTATATTTTACATTACGTGTCCTATTCTGTCATGCTATCAATTGTTTTATTCCTTTTGTCTTTCTCCTTCTCAAATCTAGCTTTTTCCCCCCTATAATCGCTAATTTTCTATAACTAAAACTTTATATAATTCTACCTTACGTCTTCTATTCCCATTCAAATGTGTAAAGAAAGCTTTTCTGTTTTAGTATTGGGCTCAAACTAGAAGAAAATGACACACTCTCTCATGGTTTACCAACTTGACAAAAACTCATAGCTCAGCAGCTATTAAAAGAAAAAAGCAAAGAAAAAGCAGATATCCCATTTAGGAAATAATTCTGAATAAATTACAATCATAAATCCTCATCTGAAATATAGTAATCAGCTCTTGGGAGCCAGACAAGTCACCCTGACTGCAGATGGACAGTGAAAAGCAAGCATGAAGGCTGGGACTGTGCCATTTAGAGTCAGGATGTCACAAAGGTGTGAAAATCAAGTTTTACTGACAAAACAAAGAACTACAATGTTTAATATACATGTAAAAAACAAAGAAGGATAAAGCTACTAACAGAGACCAGAGATCTATGCACACATGCTATATTTGAGCTTGCCTACAGTGGAAGATAAATAACACAGACTGAACTCCCCAGGAATCTCGAGAAAAAACGCACCAGAGGCTTATCCATGTTTTCACTGTGAAGCACATCCCGCAGCACCTTCAGGACATGAAGAATGCTCATATAGCAGTAGGGCAACTACCATGCTATGAACTCTCAGTCCTTCTTGCACTCTTTCTCACTATTTCCTAGTTTCTGCAGTCAAACCTGAATATATATGCACATTAACCTATTCCACATACTCCACTTTTAAGGATAGATATGTTTACTCACAACCTACCTGTCTACTGAGATTGACGTTGGAAGCTGCCTGGCATTCTAAATTCACATCACTGCTTATTCCATGTTGAGCACCTCATCTACACACACCATTTCCAGAGCAAAATCCTAGCTTCTAACACAAGCAAACAGAGAACACTGTGCCTCTTGCAATAGCGATCTGTTGGGGCATCAACTTTCAGGCAGCAAGTTAAAAAAAAATAATGAATAAATACATTACTTAAGTATGTAACTCGTTACACCAAGATGTCACAAATGCTTGGTATTTTCAGAAGTTCAACAAATGATTATTCACGTTTACTTGTACAGAAAAAAAAAATCTCAAGAAACCTTGAACACTCCCCTTGACCCAAGGAAGACCTTGAGCTACAGAAGACTGAAAGCTGAGAGAGTATTTTTTTTCTCATTTCTCTACTTTACAAGCAGGATCTCGTACTTGCTCTCAAAATAACTGTAAAAGTTGTTCCTATTTTGTCCAACACTGCTTTATTCCTCCCACGTATTTCTCTTTTCTCTTGCTGAGAAAAATATTTTTTGAGAAAACAACTGGTGTCTAAATCCCATTTTTGTATGTTTAAATATCTATTCTAATGAGAGCGACACAACAGGCAGAGGCAAAAAGGAGTTTGTTTAATCAACATCATCGATTTAAAGCAAGTAGAGGAGATCAAGTTAATTCTTGGTCTTAGATTAGAAATGAAAATCAATGACAATATCTTTGTCCAAACTATGCCTGAATGGTTGCATTAAACAGTCTCAGTATAACTTCGGAGAGTACATTAAACTACCAAGATCAATCAGAGCACCAAGTACTCCTAAACAAATCACTGCTAAAAGGAGTTCAACTCCCATTCAGTCAGAAACAACTGTCAACATTCCTGCTATGTCACAGCTGGAGCAGCAAGGCCATCCCAGAAAGTAAGCTTACCCAATTGCTTTCAAACCAGTCATAAGCAAGTCTAAATGCCTGCAATATCAGCTGCAATGATGATAATAAATGTTGTGCATTTCATAGCAAGGTAAGTGATTTTCTTTGTATTTATGGAAAAATTCACTTGAATCTATAGAAATTTCCCTAAATCTAAACCCATTTGGACAGAAAAGCAACAAGAAAGTGTGCTTAATTTTGCATTTGGCTTGCTAGCATCTGAAAACTTGTTTTCTGAAATGAAATTACTTTTTCTTCTGCTTTCTTCAGGATTAGCTTCTGGAAGTCAGAACTATCATTTTATTAGAAGAACTTAGCGTAACACATATTCAAAATTCAAATAACCCTCATGAATGTGGCGGTTCAATAGAATTTTAACAAAATTCTATGTATTAAGTTTACGGTATAGGCAACATTATGCATCAAATATTAAGATCTTAACTTATAGGGTGGTCTTACCAGCACAATCTCTTAAAACAACCTGTGAGGTATGTAACAAAAATATGAGCAAAATTGGAGAAAAATTACATTTAGATTTACTGCTACATTTGAACCACCAACCATAAGCACTGACATTAGCGCAAGGCAAATGAACACTGCTAGTCTGGGAGTCTTTCAGCCAACAGTCACTGAACTTCAACCACACACGTCTGGAGAAAATGATTTGTTTGCTTTATTGTGCTTAACCAATGCTATCCTTTCAGGAAAACCACACTGTAAACCAAATGGGGTATCCCACATCCTGACAAAGTATCGTAAGTATGTTGAATAAAAACACAAGTAGTATTAACTACAGTGCACTAAGCTCCTTTATAAAATGCTCTTTGCCCTCTCTCTCATTTAATTTCCTTCCATACTGAGAAAAAAAGTCACACCTCCTATGTACAACAACAGTTGCACATTATACTACCACCACTTTTTAGATGATGTATGAAGTCCTTGACTCAGGTTTTAAAGGCCTAACAACCAAGTGACAGCAAGCTACAGAGCCCTGCAGCCAGGAGGGATTCTGAGAGTGATGAGATCATTTTTTTTATTTACATGAATTGAGGGTAAGCAGCAGAAATCCTATGTTTGGCACAAGTAAATGAAACTGTAAAATAAAAAAGTATGGAGAGCATTGTCAGGAAGGTGGCTAAGGTCTAAGAATATTTTTTAAAAAGGATATCTGTAGACCAAACCAACAGCCTCTGCAGCCAAAGTCTTCTGTTTCCATGCACCCAAGATTTTACAGCTAAAATGGTAGCTACTAAATTAATAAGACTAGGTAAAGTTGACAGAAGAATACAATGGTTTTTTTTTTCCTGCCACTTATTGCCAAAAAGCAGAGAGTATTTGGGGTCTGTGGTGTTCAATTATTTGAAACTTTATGCCAAACAAAGCTATATCAAACAAAATAAATACAGATACATTCATTGTGTGTCCTCTTATAACACATTTCAGACAAAGAAAAAGCAAACCAAATAGTTGATACTAGACATTAGAAGCAAAGAGCTTTTAGAAAATAAACAAATTATGAAGTAAAAAACAGCATACTGAGAAATTTCAGAAAACAATCTTCTCATCAGAGGTTTTTATAATGAGCACACTCTATGGCAATTACAAGGCAAAGTGAGTCATTAATAATAATCCTTAACATCTGGGTAAAACTGGGGAGTTCATAATAATATGTTCTCAAACACTGTGACTCTTCTGGCAACAACAACTACTGACATGGAAGATGAACACACAATGTTTCAGAGGATTTCTAAAAGCTTTTCATTCTTTTTATCAAGAGTTTAATTTCAGAACTGCTTTTATGCCCACTCTAAAACTTCTTCCTCATTTGTCATACCAGGCAAATATTAACTTCTAATTTGCACAAGGCTTATTTTTGAACCATTATCCATTTCAGGGCAATCATTATTTCTGAGTATTGCTAGGCAAACTTATCAGTGAGGGCAAACAGAACTCCGAAGCAAACACTGTTCTTGTAGAATTTATAGCTAACGTGCTTTATGCATTTCATGAAAACTTCCCTATTCAGCCAGAGCTCTTCAATTTGAAGGGACTATAAACAAATTGTAGATTTAGCCCCAAGTCTGTACTGAAGATTTTGCATAAGTCATAGCTCAATTTTTAGTTTTGTGATGTCACATTAAGTATTCTGTCTTACTTCAATTAAAATAATTAAGACATGCATAAACATAAAGCGTACCTATAGCGTAACTGATTTTTGTTTTTACTTAGCTGTGGGCTACTGTTGCCCTTCTAGTATAGAAGAGTCAGTCTGCAGCACTGACTTTTTTTTTTTGCCAGCAGTTATATCAACCAATCAAGGTTCTTAATATCTCAATCTCTTTTCTTCTTGTACTAAAACCAGAAATGTATTTCCATTGGACAATTTCAACCGGCAAAAACAAGAATACGCATGCTAACTAAAGGGCACATATATTCAATGCTATTGAGAACTTGTTTTTTCTCACTTAGGAATCTTTCAGCTACCAGAGGAAGCACTACCTGTGAGTAGGAAAAAGAGCTGTGTATTTTCTCAAAAATTAAAACCTACCATTAAAATTGTAACTAAAAATTAAGCTGATTTGTAACAATAGGACAACACAGTTTTCTAGAACTGATTCAATGTAAAGTAGTATTAGTTTACAATAAAATCTGTCTACTTTGTGTTACAATATATATGGTACTAAGAATAGAAAACAAGATTGTGGTTGAATTTAGATTTTTGGAATAAACTGTTACTGGTTATTGCGATACAGTTCAAGTACTGCTAGGAAAAGGAATAAATGACATATCGAAGCCCAACTAATATATCAGTTGCATACGTACGAAGATTATGAGCAGCAAGCAAGAGCAAAATCCAAGGTTTCCTCATCTCTAATCTAAACTGGCTGAAAAGAGGAGAATGGGAGGAAGTGTGACATTCTCCTTCCTTCCAAACAATACATCACTTAGCACCAAAATATCCCATACTCTGTCAAATGGTATGAATTATTCTCCCAAGTGGGGAAACAAGAAGAGGCAAGGACAACTTTAACTCCAGGTTAAATAAATATTGACTGTGATTCAGTTGTAACTTAGTTATTATAACCATTCATGGCCTTCAGATTAGAAAAATGGAATTCTATGTCTTGGGTGGCACACTAGGTATTGCCTTCTACGTGTGCACCCGTGAATTTTCCTCTTACATAATACACTGTACAGTCAGAATTAAAAGGTTTCTGTACTAACTAAAAAGGCAGGTATTAACTGTAGTGTCTTTCTAGTTAATGAAACATACTTAAGACATTTATTAACAAAACTGTTTTCAAATAGAAAACCAGTAGCTTGAACACTGTGAAAAACACAGTGAATGTTCTGCCACGGTTCACAAGTGTTTGAGTAGTGCTTTACTGCATTTGTACTTCCATTACTACAATTTTTCTGGAAATATGTAATCAAAATACATGTGTTCTTTTTATTTAGAACAGCTATAGACAACGTAACAACATGCCCCAAAAGCATTTTTTCCTAGCATATATTGCAAAATTTACACCCTTCTTTTTCATCTCTAACATTTTTGTCATACTTAACCCTGTTCTCACCTTTCCTCTCTCACTAGGTCAAAATCAAGGATGAGAGGCACAAGGTATGAATCTTTTTAACTTAAAAGTCGCAACAGTAAATTATCATCTCCAAAATTCTCAAAGTTGAGTATCTCAACCCAAAAGGAGCCACTAGAGGATGGTTAGGTAAAATTAAAGCAATAGAAGCAAATATAATACTCACTCTTCCAGCTGCCAACTATTTTTTAGTATAGAGCAGGCATGTCCAACCTGCAGGCCACATGTGGCCCCGAGCTAGTAATGAGGCCCCACAAGATCATAAATGTTTAACATTATTTTAACATGATTTTTAGTGGTATTTTTCATGAGCCAATTGCATGTAGCTTGAGTGCGGAATGCATGGTGACAACAGAGCACTGTGGTGTAGTGCAGTGCTAACTTCACCTCTCAGGCCCACCACACACTCAATCTAAAACCTGCACGTATCACACGTCACAGGCACTTGTGGTACTTGACAAGTAAATCAGTCATTATTGATAATGTTTCAACTTACCTACACGTACACGTGCCTGTGAAGACAAGGTTTTTTGTTATTAAGTAGATACGCAAGTTTTCTTGTTTAATTACCAAACTTGGGCTTGGGCTATTTCGTAAAATAATGTAGTAAGTTAACAAGTTAACTGCAAAAGAAACATCCAGACTACTCATGCAGTGCTGACAAATTTTGTAATTTTCAACATCTCAAAAAGGTTACAAAAATCTAAAATAATTTGCAATATGTTTCTAATTAGTTCTGTGATACGTATTTGATTATGGCGTTTTCTAAAAACTGTCAACAAAGCCATGAATTTCAAAGTCCAAGGGATTGAATCATTACCAACACCAGGAGTTCCTTCAAAATATAGATGATGATGACTTTTCTGAAGTAAGGTGGCTAAATTAGGGCAAAATGCTATAAAGATCTTATGATTTGTGAAACAACATCAAGTCATTTCTGGAACAAATTTGCATTTTAATTCCATAACTTGAAAATGAAAAATGGCTGACAGATTCAGAATTTCTGGTAGATTTGAGCAGCCATTTTAATAAGCTAACTACATGTCTTTAAGGTGAAAAAATCAACTAATCTGTGCAATTTTTAAAACCATAATAATGTTCAAAATGAAACTTAAATTATGGCAAGCTCAAGTCATGGTAAATTATTTTATGCATTTTGATATGATCAATTAAAAATACGCAGTCTCACTTCCATTTTGTATAAGGGAATTTGATATTAGGTTTCCAGGTTGCTGAAAAATTCTCTTTTTTTTTTGTATATTTGTGACTCCATTTTCAGTTGACATAAATATATTACCTGCTAATTTCCAAACTGAAAGTATATAGTTATTATCAGACGTACAACTCAAAGAAAAAAGTTGATCATGCCTCTTTACCAGATTTTTATAAGATCTATCTTAACAGAGGAAAAAATACATCGCTCCACAGTCTCAGCTTATTCATGTCATGGCTTTTTGGAAGTGCATACATTTGTAAATAGCTGTTTTAAAGGATAAAGTAAAGAAGAGTAAAAATAGATCAAAACATCTCTGATGTGCACCTGGAGAACCCACAGAGAATTGCAGCCTCTTCCACTGAACCACACAATGATGCATGATTTTTACAAGAACAAGGTCAAACATCCCATGTTTATGATCTTGTTGCCCTCTAATTTTTTTTTTTTAATGTTACAATTATAAATATTGAAAAAAAATTGTTACATATATACAATAACCATATGATGTATTCTGTATGCAGCCCAAGTTGATTACCCTTCACACAATGTGGCCCAGGCAAGTTAAAAGGTTAGAATCCAGCATCCTAGAGCATTTCCTTCCATTTCCTAGAGTTACAGGAACAATCAAGTACTATTCTCATGCTCTTTTCTGTTGGGCCAGCGATGAAAGATTATAAATAATACAAAAATTAGCAGAGGTGGATCAGACTATTAATTGTCAAATTAATTGTCAATGCCTCCAGAGTTATACCAGTTTCATGTTCCTTAGTTGCGTTATTTCTACATATCATTCTGAAGTGTACCATTATCTTCCAAATTAGGATAGCATTTCATCAGCATAGCAGCTAGTCATCACTTACTTCAAAAACAAAATTGAAATTAACCCCTCTTAGAAATGAGATCGGTTCAGCCTAACACTCTGGTAAACAGACATCTCCAAAGACAACAGCATGCCTGTAATTCTAAATTCTACAAACAGGAAATCAGGTTAAGGAATATGACTGTAGCTTAATACAGTAAAACTAGAGAATATAGTATACATTTGAGAATCTGCCTTCAATTACAAGTTGCTTTTTTTTTTCTTTTCTTAAATGCCCTTTTCTGATACTTATCTAAGTATAATATTGAATGTTTTCTGCTGTTTGTTTCACCGCTCCACAGCACTTGGTAACAACTCTGCAGTTGGTCTGATTATTATATGGATGCTTTTGCACCAATTTCAATTCTACTGACAGTTTTATGATCATACTGATAAAACTAAGAAGTTATTAAATTCATATTCTGAAGGCTTGGTGTCTTTGTAATAGAAAGAGCTCAATACTTTCAAAATAATTAGAAACTGATGTTTCTACTTAACATATTTACCATCTGAACACTCAAGCAGTAGATTCTGCTGCAGTACAAACGTCGCAGTGCTCTGTATAGAAGGCCACTCAAAAACTTAAGCATTTTCTGTTAGTCTTCCATGAACTATATTTTACACTCCTGCTGTTACCGAGCAATGCATTAAAGGCAGGTCACATGATTTCCCTCATCACGTCAGCAAATGATGGCTCAATTAAGCAGATAAGAATCTACAGCCCTCAGCAGAAACTCTCTTCAACCCATTCTCAGCAGTATAAAGAAGCACTTAGAGACCGCACTGGGTCTGGGGAATGAATACTTGCTCTCCTTTATATGCAGTCATTGAAAATTTCCCTTTTTTTCTTCAAAGCAAAATGAATCCTTCACATAATCATACATTTTTTTTCCTATACTCAGCTACAGTTAAAATTCAATTGATGAATAAAATCAATACTATTAAGTCTAAATTGTCTCTCGGAAATAAAATATCTTACTAAGTAAATGAATAAAACCTCTAACTTCTGGCTCCAGTCCTCAAAGCACAACGGAATTGATATTTAAGGATGGAATTTAGTCTTTCCTTAACATTCTGTAATCAAGTGCATTAAGAGCTACATATACAAAGACTGCCAATGACAGTAAGCAAGGCTATGAATGTCATTATTCTGGGTGCACTCAGCAAATGATAATATTACTTCTGCATCTACTTCTGCATCCCTCCAATTACTCACATCATCTTCCATGACCATTATCTACACACTATTGTTTTGCTGAATTTCTTAATTTTAACCCTACTGTAAATCAAAATCTACTAAAAAAATACTGTGATGTTTCAGTTCAGGTCATGTAGAGAGAGCAAGAGACAAAAAAAAAAAAAATCAATACATTCCTTCTTCCTCACATTACCTCTATTTGTCTCTTTATGATTTTATGACTCTTTATAATGCTTAGCCTCTACTTTTCGCAAAACACCTCACTGTTGTTCAGCACCAATTATATTCCATATGGTCCTAAAAAGACATGTTCAGAGGCATATGCTGAGGCATATTTCATGCTAAATACTGTTAACTGCTGTTCTCCACCATTTTCAAATTTGCAGGGAAGTATTGTTATATTGCATCTGGCAATACCATAGTTGGCAAGAAAAACTGATTAGGAAAAAAGTAGAACTGTACAACAGAGCTTCAGTAACTTTCGTGTAAGAACAGATAATGAGGAATATCTACAGGACTTCAAGGTCTAAAGAAAAACTTGTGATTTACAAAGGACTTAGCAGTATCTACGGACCACAAGGTTAAGGGTATATTTATCTTTATGGACTAGTATTTATTAAACGATTATGCCAGAATAATTGCATTATTCAAAAACAATGAAAAGAATTTTGTCCTTAACCAACATAGTCCATACAACAAAAGCTATGGTGCTAGCACAACTGATTTGGGAAAATAAGAACATTTCCCCTGGCACAGCAGCTGTTATAAAACATCACTATATCAGGGTGCTTATGCCAGAGATAAGTGTATAACTCCTGGATGCTTTTCCACAGCATCTGCATCAGCAAAATCCTTCTTTTGTGGACAAAATCTGAATGCCCTAAGCTTTTGGTTAAGTCAAATCTTTGCAAGGATTATCAGGCCTTATCTGCTACCATGATGGTCTGGGTATGTCTTAGATAAAAACAGTACTACCTCTATTTGTACAACTGTTTTAGAAAGTTGTTTTGAAATACCACTTATTACTCATTTATAGAATTTAGTATCTCTTTAAGTTTATTCAAAGGTAGGAAAAAAAGAGAAAAAAAGGATCTTCTAACTTTGTACCAACTCAGCCTGATCCAAAGGTGACGCAGTGCACTCCTGATTGGGCATTACATCAACTAAAAGCTTTATAGCCATACCACAAAATCTGACCAGCCGTTTCTTTATGGTTCCATTCTTTTAAACTGAACAGTCAAACAAACAAACGAAGAAACCCCAACAACTCAAACACCACAAATATCTCAACAAAAGCAGATTTTCCCTGAGAAATTGGGCAGGTCTTTTTCTTCCTTTGCACAATGGCCATTCCAGGATTTATCTTAGAACTTGAAGCTTCTTTCAAATGCTGGAATCAGTCAATTCCTTTTTCAAATGAACCTGAAAACAAATAAGACTGGCTGGAGTCAGCCCTCCTGCCTCTTAAAGAGCAAAAGCACCTACTACAAGCTTATAGAAAGCCCCACATCAAAGTCAATCTATTAAGTTGCTCTTAACATGTAATCACTGAAAACCCATATGCAAATATTTTTGGGAAATGCTTTTCTTTCCCCAGTACACAGCTGACATGCACAACACGGTACCTTAAAATTTACTTGATACAAATATTTAGCATATGGATAAGCTGTGCTGTAAAGATAATGTCACTTGTTAAGGTAATTGTTATTTGTAGAATCAAAAAGGGGACTTCGGATTTCTATCCTGCTTGTGACCCCTGCTATTTTAAAACACCTTTGATCCGCAATGCAGAAGAAAGCCATTCTGTATGGTTCGGTTTGTTAGCTAAAAAGAAGCAATATATGAATGATCTAATACTACATATACATATTTTAAGGTTTCTAAAATTTGAGTGCAAAAGCTGCTGCCTCAGAAATAACAAGCACAAATGTGATCATTTCATAGCACTCATTTCAAAGTGAAGAAAATACATCATGGCTTAAAACTTCAATGTAAATGATAATGGAGTACTGAAAATATTGCACATTACAGATAAAATCAACTGGAAATATATTGTCTGTATTTCCCCCCATTTCCAGGATGTATTTTTGTTTTCTTTATCAAAAAATCAATAATAACTTTCTGCAGAAAATGAAGGATTTATGTTTAAACAATGGCACTATTGCTATTACACATGCAAATGCTAAATGAAACTGCAATTTCAAGTTCAGATCAAGTAGCAGGCTACCTTGAATAGCTCAGCTCAGCTCTCAAGTTGTACATATACACACACAGTTTTCACACACAAAAACATTTTCTTCGTGTAAAAGAACACAACTGCTGGTTTATATACAGGTGTTGTTTTTCACGTGGCAGCACATGACAGAGACACAAAGAGCACATGCTCTGGGATGCAGCCTATGATGCATCCATGCACTCAAGTAACCAGCTCCTTTGGAAGGTAGGTGGAATCCTAGATTTCAATCAATGGTATACAGAGTGATAATGACCAACTTACTATAAATTTCGGATCAATCAAAATAAGCAACAGTTGCTTACAGTTTAGTCTGTAGAACAATCTTAAATTGACCATTTTTCTTCAACCTTACCACAGAAATAATGAAAACAAGAATAATTCAAGACAGAACCACTACTGCTTCATTCTGGGCTTCTAACTCCTAGATTTGATGGTGCTTTAGTTTTGAGATTTTGCTCTAACAAAGCTGACAAAGTAACAGACAAAAATTCTTGTGCTCTCGTAAAGATGGCATCTAATAAAGACTGACATGCAAGAGGACCTCCAGTAAAGATCACCCCTCAAATTGGCTCACCTCACCGCTTTGAGTCTGAAGGCTTCCCTTTTACATTTACATTTAAATAGTGTGTTAAGCCTGCCCAGACTACATATACGGGGGGCTGGGTGTTCCTACAGGCAGTCACTGGGGAGCTGGCAGATCCCTGACCTCAGCAACAGAGCTGGCACCGCTGCCCACACCGCTGCACCGCCCCGCCAGACACCGCCAAGAGCCTGATTCAGTGTTTCAGCAGATTTACAAATTCTGCTAATGGAGTAAAAGCATGCCCTCCCCCTTCATTTTTTCCCTAAAAAGCAATATACTTTTAAAAGGCTAATGCAATCACAAGCATTATGTCAATGAAAATTACATGCTGGGTTTATCTCTGTAGGTATCTGTCAAACGCAAAGCACACACAACATCTTCAGCGTAATAATGATGTTTTATCATTTTAATTACAAACACTTTGAAAAAAATCCCTAAAGTGTACCAATTCGGGTGGTCTGAATTAACAGTAGCTTGATAGCCCAAGGGTAGCAAAAATAGATTGAGCTACCAAATTTCATAGTAGTTATAGCAGCTGTCTTCTTGCCTCAGGGAACCTGGGTATTTAACAAAGCAGACAGCTTGCATTGGCATCTGATTAGTAATGTGTGTATTGTTGGATGGAATATGTGTGGCTCTTTTGTTTCGCTGTTTGATTAGGAATTTGTAGAGCAGAGGCATTATTTAGCTTTTACAGTTCAGCTTCTGTATGTTCACTTACAGGTGCTGCAAAAGGATATTTCCTTGTTTATCACTTGCTGCAAGTAGGGAATATTGTCTTGAAAGTGATCGATGAAACATGACAGGATTTAAATGTCAGGGTCAGACTCCTCCCCATTTCTGTGCCAAAATTTTCTTGAACCAACTGGGTAAATATTTCTAATTGGGGAGAAAACTGAGGAAGGTGAAAGCCTGTTCTTATCTCACCATAAAACATATACATTACTTGGAAGGAAAAATTATCTTAAAATATCATTTATTCCACTTGAATTTAGGTGGGAAAATTTCACAAAAGAAGCCTCACAGGGAGAATCCAACCATTAGGGCTTGGGGAGAGAAGAACTGATTTTTATTTTCCTACTCCTCCAGTAGCCTGACAGCTTGGATAACCACCAAGACCAAGAGAAGCTCCAGTTCAAAACAGATCTGATTAATAGGAGAAATCTTAGTTAACATGCTTTATCTAAAATGGCTTGATCTCAGGGAATAACCTCAGCAAAAACAACAATATTACTGCGAGCTTTGCGTTTCAACTTCACACAGCCCCAAAGACCCCCCACGTGGCTCTTCTCTCCTTCGTTCTTTAAGTATACATCACAAATTATTGGGGCTTGTTGGCAGAGTTCAAATCACTGAACTCATTGCAAATAGTCTACTTCAGCTAGAAGTACATTCTTTTACTC
This sequence comes from Phasianus colchicus, assembly GCF_987193195.1. Classification (NCBI taxonomy): domain Eukaryota; kingdom Metazoa; phylum Chordata; class Aves; order Galliformes; family Phasianidae; genus Phasianus; species Phasianus colchicus. Next base: position 15,641,723 of record NC_143443.1, read on the forward strand.
TATCAAATCCATCTGAGGTAATAAGACTTGATGTTTTATTCAACAGAGCTAAGGAAAATTGTTGCACAATAGGTTAATTCAAAATGGCAGCATAGAAAATGCATCTGTCAGTGGGGATCAAATTACAGGGCAAGCTCCTCTCAATGCTTAGAAAAACAAGTCTGCAGTTCTACAGATTATGTGCATGTGTGTGTTTAAAGGGGTGGGAAAGGAGCTAAATATCTGAACTAACCTCCAATTAAAGTCAATCATAAAAACAGCCAATTTAATGAGTACGAATTTCTTTGGGTAATTATAACACCAACCACTTTTTTTCTCCCTCTCTTTTAAATCTGTAATTCTGCCTTCTTGTTACTGCTTGCTTTGTCATTAATCGCCTCAGGAACTTGATTTCCTAGCAACAGACTCTGCCACCAAACGTTTGGCTCCTGTTCAACATTTTCTTTGTGAAAAATGGCACTGCTATTGCCGCCTGGCTGTTGCAGCGAGGCTGGCTGTGTAAGTGCTCTAATAATGCATTCTTCTAAAAAAAATAAAATAAAATCACATGATAAAAGGAGCAATGACTGAGCGTCACTAATTACTGTGCTGAAGAAGTTTATCTGCAATTTAAAGGCTACTGGGGTAGGAGGAGAATGACAGGAGATGAAACATTTATTCTTCATTTAAATAAATGTAATTAGTAACTGAGGTGAACATTCAGAAATAAATAATTTTACTATGTTAAACAGATTCTCGTTAATTTTCTATTACACAGAAAGGAAGTACAATCTGTCTTATAAGCTCATGGTGCACTATTCTCCATGAAGTACCTGTGTCCATCTTAAAGCAATGGCATTCAGAAGAGCAAAGTATGCAAAAAATAAAAATCAATTTCTGAATTCAGTTTCCCAAGTTACTTGAGAAAACACTGAAAAAAACATCCATGCATGAGCAGTCACACTTGAAATGGAAGTATAAGGCACATCAAACTCTAAATACATTACAGAATGACATAAACTATCATCAGTAGGGAAACAAAGGTTTGTTGGTTTTTTTTTTTCCATTTAGGCTAGTAACTAAAACCTGGGCATTTCTGTACTTATGCAAAATTATTTTCTTCCCCGTGTATGTTTTAGAAGAAAGAAAATCGGCAGATTTACTTCCTGCTTAGATAGAGAACCTTATCAATTTCTCTTTCTAAATTTGTCACACATCTGTAACTGCCAGCAAACGCAATTCCTCAAGATGGTGGTTTTCAGAAAGGCAATGATATCTGAGAGGCCACTAAATGATGACCCAACTAACTTGCTAGATGCAGCTTCATCTTTATGGCAAAGTAAGACATTCAGAACTGTGTATTTTCCTGGCCATAAAACCAATTCATTATTGTGAGAAATAGTTTTACATGTCAAATGACATACATTCTGATGCTAGAGCACTGCAGCAAAAGTTATCAATGATGTAAAAAAAAAAAAAAAAAAAAAAAAGCTATTGTGGAGAGTTTTTCAAATGACTTTTCAGGGGATATTTTGATTCCTGCCAGTGTCTGTCTCCTCCATTTCCCATGATGCACACACAGACCCAGCACATTTCAAAGAAAAAAAAACTATCACAATCCGTTGTAAATTATCATACTCATCATAGCAGTAAATTACAATAAAAATGCCTTCATTGAACATGCCTCTGAAAGGAGGAGACAGCACAAAAGAAATTTCATTTATACTTACATTGTTACAATAATCAGTATTTTTTCTCAAGAAGAATAGCCAAAACCCATGTAAAATACAGTAAAATGTTATTTAAGCTTTGCTACACATTGCTGACATCGAGCTTATGTTTTGACAGACTCGTGTTGAAACCAGATAATTCTGCCATCAAGCCCACTACACCACCACAGTATCTCTCTGCTTAGATAAGCACTTAAGTATTAAAAGGAAATAAATATAAAAATACCACAGTATTTGCTGAAACATACCAGAGTGCTTGGAGGTTTAAAAACTTATACTCCAGCAGTGCTATGTTGAGTTCATTATCACATGTTGCAATACCTAATATTCCCTACGTGAAACATAGCCTAAGACCAGAATACATGGTCTCGATCAGAACTATCATTAACATCAAGTTAAACTACACTTGCCATTAACTCCGAAAACACAAAAGAGATGCGGAAGGTGGTGGATGTAATTTAACTGCAGGCAAACAAATCTAACTGGTATTACAACATTTTATACTCAGTGCCGTGCAATTGAAAGACATCACTATTGAGAAATTTCTATTATTTGCTGCACAAAAGTAGTAAAAAAACAATGGTTTAAACTTTTACAGATTGTGAAATAACAACAGCCCACATGAAGATGTCTGAATGAAAGCACTGCCTTCTCTGAGTAAAATATTGTAGGACAATATGGAAGAGAGCAGCCCAAAATTCAGCTGCATAGAAATAAGTCTTAGGACTACAAAAAAGTTTAATTGCTCCTCTAGTCTTTACCTACAACAGCTACAACAGGTTCTCAGGCATTGTAAATGCAAAAGGCAAACAAAAGTGAACATAATGCAAACAATGAAGTGTAGGAACAGTCCCAAGTCCTTTTCATGAGCTTAGAGGAGCGTGAACATCAGCAATGCCATAACCATATCAAAGTGTATGTAGATACTACCAAAAAACCTTTCAGACACATCACATATATAAAAATATACACAAACACCAACTTTTTTGTATATAAATTATAGCCACAAAACACAAATTCAAAGGCAGTCTATAGCCAAAAACCTACTATTTTACTTTGTATTAAAAAAAAAATCACATCTTTCACAGCAGACAATCTGGTTGGTTCTCTGTTAAGATCTGATTGATTTGGGGAAGCTACTACAGCAGTCAGTGGGAGTGTTTCACACATCTAATGACTTCACATGAAAGTATTAAACAAATGCAGGTTTGAGTAAAGCTAAATAACTGGGAGAAGTAAGGATGACTACCTGGAACAAGAGCAAAATGCATCCAGCAGCCTGCATTTACAGCAATAGGGCTCAAATACAGACAGAAAGTTAAAATTCAGCTGTCTGTATAATAAGGCAGTATCATTTGTTGCTGAGAACGTTTCACAAGGTTAAGTGCAGCATGTCTTATAGAGGAAAGCATTTTCTCCTTTTCCTTTTTCTTCCTGTTATGAAATGACAAGTGCCAAATTTCTTACTAACACAGAGGTGCTAATTGGAATCAAAAGACAACAACTAAAATTCTCTTTAGTTTTTCTACTTAGGTAACCTTTACCAAGAGATTTATTTATTTATATAAAAATCATACACAAAACACAACTTGAGATTATTTTTATGCCAGGCTGTGTCCCATTCACAATTTCAGAATCAGAACAGCAATGCTTAGTGCTATCGTAACCTTCAATTTATTCTGAAATAGGGTAAATGTCTAGGAAAAGATTTTCTAGGCCCAGTAGGAACTACATAAAATCCCTAGCAGTGAATTCTAATCAGGCACCAGCAGTACAGCTAGTTGATCCACAACGAAATGAATTTGACAGACCAGAAGATACAATGTCAATGGCAGAAATTACTGCAAGTATATGAATAATATCTGGAAAAGGGAAAGAAATCGCATGGAGTTTGACAGTACACATAATCTATCTTAAAAGATACAACACCAAGTAATTTTGAGGGATTAAAAAACACTTTTAAAGTTTACTGTTTTTGCATAAGCTGGGGCAGTCTTTCTGCATTTTGCTTCTATCTGTGATTTACAGGGTTCTATTCTTTGCTGTCTTTCTCCAATTTGTCTGCCGGATCCGATTACCAGATGGCTAAAATAAAGGTATTGTGTTCATTCATGGTAACAGAAGTTGTCTTTAAGGGTTCTGTCATGGGTTCACTATCTTTTCCTTTGTACCTACCCCCTCTGTGAATTGATTACATTTCAGAGCTAAGTTTCATCTGAGGGCCATTCTGCTGAAAGCTGCATTGAAAAGCATATTATCTATCCTAGCAAGCACATACAGATGACCACAGGATATCGCAGACTTGTCCTAAAGCAGCAACTGGCCTGCTCTGCCAAGAAAATAGATTGTTTGATAATCTCAGAACAAGGATTTTCAAAAAACTTATCTGTCACTAAAACATACAGTAATGCAATCCAGGAAATAGGTGACGCTTGGATAGAAAGACGGAAATAAAAAGCGATGTAAGCACAGCGCAGAGCCAGAAGAGGTAACAAGACTCAAGTGCAGACAGACACAACAGTGAGCAAATTAATGACTGAAAGAGCAGCAGGAGCGCTAATTGTTCATGATGTGGATTTGTTTAATCCCATCGACCACTACAAACCTGCGAGTAAAGAAGTTAAAGGAAAATAAAAGTGTTCAGCTCTACATGTTGTCTCCTTTATTTAAGTTAAGGCACATGTGCAATCTGTAATCTGAAGTGATAACACTGTCCTAGAAATCTCTTAAATGAACCCAGCCTTGAGTGCAATTGCTACTGGTGTGAACCAGGTTCTTCACCCAGCAGATACCCTCTTGCAAGCAGATGTTTTCTTAATATGAAGCCAATTTAACAAATACTTAATATATTAGCACTTACACAATAGTGTTATTTATCCACTAATACATGTACATTCTGGATTCTATTTTCCATCTAACACAATAATTCTAAATCCCTTGGTAAAAAGGCAGGATATCACCCCCCAAAAAAAACCAAAACACTTCATACATATAAAAATCAGTAGAAAGCATTACTGAGTCAAAATTAAAGGGACCAAATGGATAGAAGACAGAAGGCAGGCTTTGGAACTAAAATAAGACCAAAGTTATATCTTAAGGGAAAAAAAAAAAACAACAACCCAGAAACTTATTTTCACTTTGTGTAATTTTTCTCACTTTCCCTAAAGCATCTCCACTAAGTTTATTTATTTATTTTTATAATCGTATACTGATAATTTGAGTAGTAATTATATATAAACATAGTAATAAAAAAAAGTAAATAAAAGCTTTGGGCAGCATGCTAATGCTTCTTCAGGTAACATTTGTTTTTCTACATTTAACTATACTTTTATATTTCCAGTATCTTTTATCCAATAGCATTAATTCCTAAGCATAGCATTTGGAACAGGATGAGGAATAATTATTGAAAAATAGACACAGAACACTTAAAAAACAGAAATAAAAAATGAGCAAAGCATTAATGGGTTTTTTTTGTTTTTTTTTTTTTTTATGAGCTGCAGCACATATGGCAACAGCAGCAGGATGTATTTTCTTTGTACACTGAGAAGGTTATAAGTATTTTTTGACAGTTTGTAAAGGGGCAGTCTTGGCCGTACACAAGAATCAATAACAACCATGTAGAGCCTACAGCAGTGCAAACTAACAGGCTGTAGGAGACATTAACACTAGCTAAAAGAAATAACTGTATTTTCAATGAACTTGTTCCTCTTGGATAATCAATTTTTTACACTTCTTACCAGCTGTTCCCACATAGCTCAGGTAGCGGAATGGAAGCAGCTGTCATACAGAATCCATATATTACATGCACATTATGAGGTTTTAATCTGTCATAGATGTTTTACGTTTGTTAATTTTGGTCAATCATATCAACTTGAGAGCAAAATGAAAACAAATCCACTGCTTCTGTTTACACAAGATGTAATTTAAACAAATGCAGTAATCTGGCTTGATTCATTCTAGAATGGCAAATAAATAAATATTGTGAATTTACTAATGCCCTATACTTAAGATCTCTTTATTTCAGAAATAAGATTTCATCATTAACACCAGTTTACACCACCATCCAGATTCAAGAGGTTTATCACAATCATTGTTTCTGAAATATTGAGTTATAAAGGTGCCATAGTAATTGCTATGGAATAAATAGCAATTAAGATTGTTCACACAAATAAGCTCAAACTGTTTGCAGTGAATAATTATGCTAATAGTGTTTTTCTACATCATTTGTGCATCCTTCACAACAATTTACAAGAAAATGTGAAATGTAAATTTGATGCACGACTACAAAAGCTCTGAAAATATATTTAGTTGTTTCAATTTTTCCCATTAATTCAAGAAAGCACACAACTAAATGATTCTTAAATGTTTTTACATTTAAATTTAAAGAAATCGTGCTATGATGAAATTGGAGCAGACATTTTCTTTCATGTTTATAAGAAATCATCCTAAATCCGTGCAATAGGCATGGTTGTTGCTTAAATCTCTTAATGCCATAACTCAAACTTTCATAATTTGGAAGAAGCTGAACTTACTGCTATGTAATAAACTTTGGCTTTTTCCACCAACTTCCAGTTCTTCTCCAAATCAAGATGCTTTTCCTTCTTGTAGCAATTAGCAGCAGCAAGGTTAGCTACAAGTGACCTAAAAGACATTAAAAGCCAGGCATTAGATCCTCCTTAACTAATACTACTGCAAATTTCTCAAAGATCAAAGATCCTTACAGGAACATAAAAAAGAACAATTGAAACACAATAAAATTGATATACTTTGCTGTTTCATAATAATTCTTTTAAATGATATTTAAAATGTAATTTTATTAAATAATACATTTTAAATCCATGTACAGAGTTTACATAACACTATTATATATTTTTAATATGTTTATTATATACACACACACACACACTTTCATTTGTTTACTTTTCATTTGTTTTTCCATTTCATGATCGAGTCCCTCTGCACAGTTTAGTATCTGCAGGTTTCTGCTAAATTTTTTTCCTGGTACCTCCTAACATGCAGATTAGAGTATCTAACTTCCTTTGTGTTCTACAAACTATTTTCTGTCATGACAATAAACAAGGTTTTAAATATGTATATGTCTTGTCATTATCATTTTCCAATGAACAGTTATATTATTTTAAAAGCTGATTTAAAATTTTTCCTTGGAGTTACGTTTTCCTTCAACAAATGAGTAAATTACTACTTGAAAAGGAGTCAGGGCTTTAGATGCTCAATCGTAAAAATCAACCAAACAAAAAACCACCCAAAGGCAATAAACAAAAAAAACACCTTTGGTTTAGCTATGCCCTGCTAGAACATTACTAAAAGCTCATTTGTGCTTCATTCGTTATGAATATTATAACACGAGACAGGGGAAATCAGCTACAAATGTTATAGAGAAGCTCCTAAATGCGGGCCATAACAAGACAGTTATTTACTACTTGCTTTCAACTCCAGTGAAATTATCCCACAATATTTTATTGTGAGAAAGTTTCTAGACTTAATAGTGATGGAATGCACCTTTAAAATTAACGTTGCTGCTGTGATATTTAAGCACAAGAGCCCAATAACGTGTAGTTACAGATGCAACGTACATATTGACAAATGTCCACTTCCCCAGCATGTGTACACCTGATGCTGTACGTATCTCCCTTTACCACACAAACACTACTGTAAGGCAGACAACAGGGCAGTGTGGAATGCTACAGGCTGCTGCTACCAGAGTTTGTTACCGCCTCCAGACTGAGCGCTGTGCACAGGTGTTAGGAACTAAGTAAATGGGGAATTCTTGAAAATGTATTCCACCTCAAAACAAAACAGCATCTACTAACACCATTTCTTTTTGTTCCTATTCAATAAAAAGCATGCATCACTGGCAGTTCTTGTGAACTGAACAGATAAGGTATGTCAAAAGTAAAACAAGGAACCAGACTAACTTTCTGTATATATTAAAATACCCAGCACAGATCTGTTTTGTTTAATACTAGGAACATTCTAAGGCCTTCTCTTTAATTCTGAAGTCCAAAGCCAAAGAGGACTAATGTGAGTATGGAAAATAAGACTAAGTATCCACAGCAGTACAAATAATGCGGTAAGAAGTTTTATTCTTGATGAATGTTATCATTTCAGTGACAAGAAATCTACAGAATTCACAGGAAAAAAATCAAGCAAGTTCCAGGAAGACATGTATAATTCTGGTAATACTTTGAAAATTAAATTTATAAAGCAAATTAAGCCTTCCAGCTTAATAAACTCTTAAATATCCATTAAGGCCCTAGCTGGAAAAATTCTGCCTCCATGCGTTGCTAAGTGAAAAGAAGTTACATTCCACAAATCTTAGCAAAGACCCTATGTTTGCTTTCACTTACCACAGATTCCTGAAGCTGTAAGCCTAGCTCTCAGCAGCTACATCTAACATTAAAGATGCCCTGCATGTGAGGCATAATAGAAGGTTGCTTCACTGAAGAAGTTTCAAGCTTTTCCAAATTAAAACTAAGCCTAACAGCACTAGGTTCAACATAAGGAACACAAAGAAGGTAGATGTTTTTCAATTAAATATGGTAATTGGAGACAGTTGGAGCACTTCAAGTCTGCAGCTTAGCGGAGACTCCATGCACGTGCTACTTCTGAGCAGAACATACTAAAGCTGCAGATTATGACAGAGCATAGGTATTACTTTAGAGTTTAATCATGTGTTACAATTTGCTTGAAAAGCTCTGAAAAAAAACACCAAAGCACTTGAGTATTGCTACGCAAGAGAATTTAGAGTTATAATCATGAATTAGCTCAGAACTCTTCTGCAAAAAGCTTGACTTAATAGAAAAAAAAAATTCATATCAGGTCATCTGAAACAGAAACACACACAGCCACTTACTAGAAAATCCGTGAGTGCTATTTATTAGTTCCGAGATCTCAGAGAGACAAGAAAGCTGAATTACCTGAAGAAGGAAGTTAGCATATGCCCCATGAGGATGAGATTAACCAATAAATAGAGCTATCAATTGCAGCCAGTTAAAGAGATTCTTACAAATCAAGAGAAATGGTGAAAACTTAGCATGATCAGAGGGGAAAAAAAAGGCTCAGAATAAACTTTTTTCTCATTAACAGAAGGGAGGCTGCACAATAAAGACTCTAGTGGCATCTATCAGCCACTATTTTCCTATTCCCTACAAGGGAAATAAGTCTCTCACTTTCCCTGTACACTCTCAAGCGTGTTCTAAAACAGTGACTGAGATAAAGAAGAACCAGAGATTAGATTTCTGGTATTTGTGAAAAGATTTGAGATTGAGAGAAAAGTGTTTTATGTTAGCAAAGCAAAAATGCTGCTTAGTAAGTTAAAGAATTGCTTGCAGACATATTTATGAATAAATTTACCTAAACTTTGAAATTCCAATGGGATGCGTGGCAAAATATATACATATTTTTCCTGAGTTCATGATGTACACCTCTTGACAATCTTTACTTAATTTTCCCCAACAAGTCATCTAGGAAGTGATGATTGCTGTAATGATGCATGCTTAGACACTATGCGACCACACAGAAAATCACAAAGACAAGCATCTTTTACTGCTTGTCTTCTCTTTGAAGAACTAAGTATGGAAGATGAAGGGGAAACACCGCAGATATAACTATTGCCAAAAATCCAGATAAATGAATAAACTTCCTTTTTCCCACTGAGTATGAACATTCTTTCCAGAAAGTATGACATTAGGTATGACATTAAATTGTGAGGGACAGGTTGATAAGCTGAAGAACAGGGCAGTCTGCCACTCAGTTGATCTCTAGAGGCCTGGAGAAATGGGCTGGCAAAAAAACTTGAGAGCAAATGCAGTCAAGAAATTGGGATAGAATAACTCCACGTAATAGTATATAGTCTGAGCATTGACATGTTACAACACCTTTGCAGTAAAGGACCTGGATACCTGGTGGACAGCTCTTGGGATATTAGACAGCAGCAGAAGCTTTAAAAATTGAAGAAAAATTGGTGGCTGTGTATTATCTCCCACTTCTCTGCTGTAATATAACTGCAGAGGTATATTCTTTAAGGTATACTAGCATCATCCAACCCCAAACTGCATGTCACGCAGCCCGGTGTTGCTTCAAACCAGTGCTAGTACTTTATAGAAACAGAATCATAGAATTGCTCAGGTTGAAAAAGACCTTCAAGAGGTCCAACCACAACCTAACCATACTACTGTAACTCTAACAACCCTCCGCTACATCATATCCCTGAGCACCACATCTGATTTGTCATTCAAATCCCATTTCTAACAAGTTATGCTCCATACATTTGTATCTTAGGAAAACATTAAAGGCCCCTGACCTGTTATCACTAGTGATGCAGGCAGCACAGGTTCCTGTTGGTTCTTCACTCTGCTCATAGTAATGGGCATCCACATGAGCTTCCTCGGCCTTCTTCTTTAATATTTCTCCAAATTTATCTTTGCCAATGCACCCAAAGAAAGTTGCAGCTTTGTACGGGTTCTGAATCATCCACTGCAGATTGACAGAAAAAAAATACAGATAGTTAACAAGCGTGATATATCATTATTTGCTACTTTTTTCCTCTCCACTCACCTTATGTAATTCTGTGCCTAACAGAGCACTGTGACACATACCAATCCTACAGAACACTTCTGTGCCAGAAGTAAAAACACATGAAGTATACTGAGGGAGGAAAGACCAGCAACAAGTGAAGAACTGACCCTTACAGATTCTGCTGAGTGTTTAATAGCTAATAGAAAGCTTACTGAAATGGATGAAGTTCATTATAAAATAAATTTGAAATACCTTGTAAAAATATAGCAAAAAGTTCTTTTGGTCCAAAGATATGCCCCACACTTATATTTAACCAAATAGTAAGGTCTTTTAAAAAGAAACTTGAAAAGAAGAAAAATCAAATTTTGAAATAAGAAAAACAATATTTTAGTAATCTAAAAAAAAAAATCTTGCAACATTCACAATAGGTAAACAAAAACTAAACTGTGCCAGAAGTAACCATGATTCTACCATTTAATTAGACACACAGAAGAAAATGTTTCCCACTCACATTATTGAGCCATACATGAAATTATCTATCCCATATTTTAATAAGAGCAGTACTGTCACTTGCATTGTAAAGAGCATAGCACATATATACATTGCTGAGGTGCTTTACTGTTTTATCAAGTTTCTCTTTTATTAACGCAAAATATCTTTCAACTGTTAAGTTTGCTGCTAAATTAAAAGATAACATTTAACAGCAAAGAAAAAAAAAAATCAAGTGTGAGCTAAAAGATAAATGTGAAGAAACAATCACAGGCCCTACCCTGCTGGAGATGAGTCAACCAACTGAAGCCATTATAATCCACTCTAATTATAGTCAGAAAGCTTATCCACTCAATCTATAGTATGAATTAAAGGCTACATCAATTTACTGCTACACTAAAGCCCTACTTGTAATTGTTTCCTAATCAAGATTTAAATAAACGATAATGTCTCTATTACAAATCAGCATTAGTGGTAGCTGTGGGCTGTAGAAAGGTCAAGCAACTGAGTTACAAATACATGCTTAGTCACATCTTTATTACTTCCAGCTTCCAAGGAGAAAAAGAAATTCTTTCGTCATGCAAAAGTCTCAATTAGTAAGGGAAATGGACAAATGTTGCAGAGCCTCCTTCCTGCAACCATTTAATACATTTCAAGTTTAAGATAAAAGAATCCTGTTGCCAAATGGTGGCTTCATTCCATCTCTCATTCACGAAATGCACAGCACATCTATCTGTACCACTCTTGATTAATACATATTAAGCAAACCCCTAACAAGGGAATTAGCTACAATATACTATTATTTTAAATTCATTATACAAATTTGCACACTATTCATTATGTCTTAATATGAGTAATATTTTATATTTGGAGATATGGTTAAGTAGGACAGATTATTTAGCAAGACTAAAAATATCGTGATATACCATAAGGAAAAATGGAATTCCCATATTGATAAGTAGTTGAAGCCTTGTGTCCCATGTTGAAAAGCATGCTTTACCCTCACAAATAGCAAGACTTAACAGAGGTCACTACAAACAGCATTTGTGAAAGCATCAGCTTTCCACAAGCCCCAGTTTTATTCCAAAAAAGATTTCAAACTACACCTTAGGCTTATAACATCTTACCAAATGACATAACTTTTCCATATTTTATATATAAAGTCTGACAACATTTGGAGCAGTAGCAAGTAATATTTCACTTACATCTTTGCAAAAAAAAAAAAAAAATCCTGTTAAAATATCACAGTTTGGGCTACTGGCAGCAGCTCAATTTGAATTCAGATGTGATGCATGCAATACATGTAATTGTCACAATCCTTAATTTAAACTCAAGTAAAGTTACCCCTGAGAATCAGTGTTGTGATCTGGGGTTTCTTGAGATGTACCTCTGCACACTGTGCAGACCACAGTGGTTCTGTACACAGCCATGATTATTTGAAATACAGGGATTATCTGGTGGGGGCATAATCCCACCATATAGATATTCTTTTCGTTTGGACATCTGAGCTAAGTTAAGCAACTCTGAGGAAGATGGAAAAGCACTTGAGCAGCATTTCTGGAAAGACTCTCTCTTCACAGATCTCCAGCTACAACTGTTCTTCCTTTACCCCAGTTAGAATTCCACATATTAGCAAACACAAAGCACGGACGTGACGCTATAAACTTACCAAAACTGAACTATAGGAATATATCTGTGGCATTCTGCTAGTTGTGCCTAATGGGATAAGCCACAGAGAATACTTTTCGTGTGTAAAAAAAAGCCACGAGACAAAATAACATCTTCAAGGTGAACTCCGGAGCATTTTCTTTTGCATTTGACATGGGACTCTAGTCTAATTTTAAATATACTGATATGGAAAAAACAGACTTCCGTGGACTTCTTCACACATCAGTATAATTATTCTTATTGCTCATAACATTTTGGCTAAACACTATAAATGGGAACAGGGGCTTAGTCATCACAAGACAATTACCACCATGAAACAATCATGCAGTATTACATCCAACATCAAATGAAGGCCAGTAACAAACTGCACACATTGCCAGGTATATGGTTATATAATCTGCAAATTCAATTTAGAGATTTATGTGCATAGAAGATTTAATTGAATGAAAAGACTCAAGACAGAAATGGAAAATGACCCAGCTCAGCAGGCACTAGCATAATGAGTTAATTATCAAGGGTTTGGCTAGGCAGCGAGGCAGCTATTAACTTACTGTACTGACAGTCTGGTCAGGAGAGGTTGGCACCTGGCCACACCAAGAATCTTCACTATTACTCATGGGAATTTGAGGCCATTTCAGGCCCAAAGATGGAAGTGTCAAATGTAGGAACTCATCATGAAGGAGCAAGACAGCCTTAGGTCACAAGAAAGCTCAAAATCTAGCATGGTTTATGAAATCCAGTGTCTTTCTACATTCTAAAGTTTTCTTCTGTCAGTGCAGCTTGGACATCAGGTATACACAAGGGCAAGCCTTGACCCTGTCACTTCAGATAAGCATCCGTGACAGAGGAAGGAATAAGGGAATTAAAACACCTTTCAGATGTTCTCTTGAGTTAAACAGATCGCATTTTCCTTGTATTTTTGTCATATGCTCTCTGGTAAAAAGCAAATACTAACTTTTTTAAAACCATTTTTTTCTTGACTCCTAAGACATAACTCTGTCTTAAAATTAAGCTGATCTCATTGCCTCAAATTACCCGTGCCTACCAGACATTATTCCTTATTTCTTATGTTCAAAACCTGAAGCCAACTCTGAAAGAGGCCACTGGCTACTCAAGGAATCACTGGACAATGACAGAATGCTTCTCTCCTTATTTTTGTGACACTATCATGGGCTCACAGAAACAGGAGTATCTGTCTGTTTAAGTGTCTTTTCATGTTCAGAACTAACAAGTAAACGTCATGGCATGCTGAAGCTACCAGAGAAGTTTAAGAACCTTTGTGTTCCAGAGAGTGGGTGGCAATTGCACAGAACAGCAACATCTTTTCTTGCAAGATGTGAAGATGCTAAGAAATCTTGGTAACAAACAAAACTTGTGAAGACTGAACCGTGACTCTGTAGAGCAGTTTGGAGTTAGCTGTGTCCCACTCTCTTACATCTCGGACTCAAAGATGTGGTACTCCTACTTCCCACTTCGCTTGATTAGAAAATAGCTTTGGAAACAACTCTTCCTGAGTCCCAGAAGCACTTCTACAAGCACTAGGAGTAACTTGACTTGATCAGCTATTCAGTGCTGCCCTTGGAGAACAACATTCAACATGAGCTCAACAAATTACCTGAATTGGTGTCTTATACCCACAGAATCAAAAAATGCACCTTCAATGGTACTTGGAAAACATCAGTGGCCATAAAGAATTAATAATAATAATAATAATAAAAAGGAGAAATTAGATGAAAAAGGGAGAAAACCGAATTCTTTGGTTTCTATTTCCCAAGTATTCTATTTAGCTTGAGAACACCACCTGACACATGATTCAGTATTCCATATCACAAGATCTGAATTCCAAGCTTTTCTCTACTGTTACTGGAAAGTTCACTAGAAAGGAGGACCTAAACTTGAAAAGCAAAAGCAGTAAAACTAAATACTCTGCCTAATTTACGTCACCATCACCAGTCACAAAGAGACTTCCCCTGCAGAAGGCAAGTTTGCTGCTGCTAGGTTTCAATATACAACCTGCTACATCTTAAATAGAAACATCACACTGAAGAAGCTTAAGACAGCTTTATAACCTTCTGACTAAAACAAAGATCCTTCAAAAAATGATTTAATATTATTCTGCCTTCATGCTTTGCTGTAGATGCCATTGACAACTGGACAACATCGATAATATTAAGGAGAAAGCTGACAAAGCCATTTGCTATCACTCCCATGTTGCCCTCCCTCTCAACTCCTGAGCTCCTTTTTAAAGCTGCAGCCACTAGTGCATTTCCACATCTGTCAGTCATCTTAAACTATCAGTGGCAAAGCATACAAAGCTCTGCTTAGACTGACATACCTTCTGTACACAGGAACTTTCAGCTGCAGATTTGAAGCCTAAATACCTAGGAACTGACAACACAACAGGAAGTATTAAGTCCTTCACAGTGAAGAATCTTCAAAACTCATTAACACTATTGAAATACAGACATCTGAAGTGTGTTATTTGAAGCTGGACTCTTCTCCGCATGATCTGTCAAATCTCATCTTGGTTTAAATTGCATAATAGCTATGACTTAACATGCCAGTTAAAATCTAAACTAAGCAATGCTAGCAAGATCTTAAGAAGCATTATTTTTAATAAGCAGAAATGGCTTGTTTCCATACAGCAGTATCTGGAGTATCTGTTTTCCTAAAGTTAAGACAAAGTCCATACACCTTTCACCAGTTTGTTGTAATTCTAGAACATTTCCCAACATTGGCTAGCTGCAGAGATCCTTAAAAAGCTTTTAGGAATATTCAAATAGTAAAAGAAAATAAATGTCATCTCAGTTTAGAAAACCACGTGAAGCAAGAAAAACTGAGAACAAAAAAATCACTACACAGATCCTAAAAATGGGAAAATCTACCAATATGCAAAACAATCCTAAAAAAGACATCAAGGTCACTGTTCCAAGCGAGTGAGCTCACATTTCTTGTCAGTGATGTGACAGATCTCATGCACAACTGGGAAGCAATACTCGGTTACCGTTACACACGCTGTATCATTTCAAATCCCTGCTGTGGTGGGCTAACCCTGGCCACCAGCTATACCTTCACCCAGTCACTCAGTCACTGCTCCCCAGAGGGAAAAAGGAGATAATTGTTAAGGGCAACAGTAAGAAAAATACATGGGTCAAGATAAATACAATTTAATAAGAAAAAAAGAAAGATTATCTTTTCATTCCAACACCTTTGGAATCTTTTTTTCTATTCTTTGATGATAAACATTTAAAGACTGCAATGGCTATTATCACATAATGGCTATATAAGAAAAAAATGGAAAAGGAAAAAATAGAGCTTATCTTTATGAAAGCAGGCTTGCAAAAAAGAGCCCCATGTCCTGTACAGTAATTTCTCCACGATTAGCTGAAGCTGCCAAACCTTGCATGAGGAAATGATATTGTTAAAATGCATGACAACACCCTCAAGCAACTTCCAGTCAAATGAGATAAAAGTGATAATATTTTGTAAAGGAAAGACTAGCTAAATCCTTGCACTGAGACCAATTCCTATATCTTATCAGGATTTGGTTCAACATTTACTATCCAAATCCCTGCACAGGAATATAAGTTAGTCTTAGTGTTATGCCTCAAGCTGCATTTCGCTGTAGCTTTTCAAATTAACATGTCTATCAAAAGGTTAATCATCCAGGAGGATTCACTTCTACATTTAAAAACACAAAGCTAAAACTGCCTCTTAACAGTCTATTATACAAATAACAATCTTCACCTCTGCTGTTCCATTCTATTCTACTTCCTATTCTTCCCCTCTTACCCTTCATCTACTTATCCACTGCTTTATTTTTAGTCTAGTTTCTAAGCTTCTTGCCATATAAGAAAATACAACCACATTAAACAAGTTGAAGTCATATTTCAAAATTTCAGTGTGACTAGCCAAAGATAGCTCTTTTATTCCACCCCTTAAGTATCAGCCAGCCTAGACTGCTCTCTCTGATACTCTCTACTCTCTCACCCTCTTATCCTGTGTTTCTGATGCTACAGTTCTGCCTCCAACACCTGAAGTGCTGCAGCCTCTCCTCTGAAGTTTGATATGTGTTATTTGAGATCAAAGGCAGAAAGGTTCCTGCAACATTTTGCAAAGCACATAACAGAGACTGTGGCTGGCCTCGAGTTCCTTCCCACTGCAAATCCCAGAACTGGAGCATCACTCACCTCCTTGTTTGATTCCAGTGTGAATGTGATCCCTTCTCAAAATCATGTAAAAGATGATATATCTGGTTGTGCCCATTCATCACTTGCATATTTAAATGAATGCTATCACAATGGTAAAAATCCTAGGTTCAGTGGGTCTCTTCCGTAGCTGTTTCAGTGTATAGAACTGCTTATTGAGACATATGCTAACATTACAAAGCTGTGTACAAGGTAAGGCCTCGAGGTAAGTACCTTTATCAGTAAAAGAACTCAAAGATACTAAATTCATCATTGATCACTGCAGGAAATGTGACGAAATGACAACGTAAGCATAAAAGAAGCCATTATTCTGCACGGCCAAAAGCTTTGGTGTGTTAATGAAACATACTATCATAAGCAACAAAATGCCTGATCATTCTTGGGTACAATAAGAGTGACTTACTGTGCAACTACACGTTGCTGCTCACTGTGCCTCAGCCTACATTGCCTGTACTGAATTAGCACTCATGGAGACGCATTTCAGAAATGCCTTAAGACTTTATACTCTTAACTGTATGTTTATTTAAGTACTAACCTGTGAATGATATTGTTGCAAAATGACATTTTAGGAAACTTCACATATAATTTTGCATATGTATAAGCTTAAATCAAGTCTTCCTTTCTGAAATGCATGCACATGTCACTCTCACTTCCTTGCAAGATGATGAGCAGTCTCAGTGAATACACCCACACACTGAATCACAGCAAAAAAAATCCACAAATGAAGAGACAACTTCCATTGTCTGGCAGCGTAGAGTTCATAAAACACAAACTGTAAACAGCTGCCTATCAGCTTCTATCGGCAATAGTATCAAAAACAGATGGCAAAGGTCAAGTCAAAGTTTATTGACAATGATGAACTCTGACAGCCTCTATTAAATTACTTCTTCCTTTAAGGTGTATGTGATCAAAGCAGCAGAGAGATTTTCACTCAGTCACATAACAAGCTATTTGTTGAGATTGAAACATCTGGTCAATATCTCCTAACACTGCAATTTCATGCACAGTTAGCAATAGGGTACATTTCTTCTCTTTTTTTTTTTTTTGCAGGGTCCGTAAGGGTGGCACGTGTGGCTGATCATTTCATTCAGAAAGGTTTCAATTCCAGGCATTACATACAATTGTCTCTATGCTTCAGAGTATTTTAAGTCTACCTACCATCGTTTTCCATCATCACTGCTGTCTGCTCTGCTCTTCTGCCATAAAAGCCCACAGATATGACAAAGCACTTAAAGCTTAACAGCTTTTGACTACTGAAGTTAGAAAGCGTTTAAAGCAAGGGAGTTTTTCAAGTGGCAGGTCTTCATCTGTCTGTTGTCAAGAATTCCCAATACGTTCAACTATTTACCAAAGTGCTCGTAACACACTGTAATTTTTGTCATCACAGCAAACCCTTCATTTACGAGGCATTCCTGAGCAATTAGACATCACCCTTTTTACTAATTTACTACTACATTTTACAAACATAGCATATAACACACATTATACTTCACATGAATGTGCGGCAATTTTTAGAACTTGACGAATCATAATTCTATAGCTTAATGTGAAATAGCAAGAAAGACAACATGTTATCTATACCAAATGCTGAAAATGCTTCCTTTTAAAATGATGTATCTATGTTGCCACAGCAACAAGTAGCGGGTAGTGTGAAATGTACTTCTCCCTTCCATTTCTGAATCACAATCTTTTTTGTCCAAAGAAATGGGAAAGGCTAATTGTAAATGTGTCTACAGAAAGTACATTTCAAAGGATTTTTGCTTACTACTAAATACCTTTCATTTTTTATTCACTTAATAGTTGGTTTACAATGCTACGTGAATCTTAGAAGTTTACCCTAATAGTCACAACAGGACACGGACACCCAAGCATACAGTCTAACAGGGGTGGGCAGGGAAAGGAGAAAGTGGACCAATTCCAGGCAAAAAAAAAAAAAAAAAAAAAGGTTTAACTGAGACATCCCTGAGATGCCACGAAGCATGCCTGCACTTTTCTGAAAAAAAGATTTTTGGCAAAGCTTCAGCAGTGCCTCATTGTTTTGAGGAAATGGGATATGTAACCTAGATTAAACAAAATAAATGAATCTGGGTTGTACCCTAGAAATTGATGCGTCTCCAAGATATGAGCGATAAGGCTCACAGGTAACAGTTTCCTGTTTACAGATGGTAAACAAGCCTAAATAAGAGCCTGTCACACCGTGCCACAACAGCAGACAACCAAGTCAGCAAGACAACTAATTGGCTGCCACTTAGAGCTAACTGCCCTGGTGGAGGAATTCTCAAATCAGCCAGAACCTGACTGCTTTCTTGATATGAGTGTGAAACAGGAAGCATTCCAGGAGCTCTGAACAAGTTTGAGAAATGGGATTAGCAACATAAAAGAGCAAACTTTAAGAAAAGAAACCAAACAGAAATCAAACAATAATTAAAAAAAAAACCACCCACACAATTAGAGGGTACAAAATCAGCTTAAATTCTGTTTCAAATGTACAGCAGTTAAAAATACAATTTAAAAGTCTGTTTCTGCACTTCAGGGTTTTCCCTTGCTAAACTAGGAGCCCTCTAAATAAGGAAGACAAATGTGAGAAAGGTTATATCAGGTTTAGTATACCCATGTGGAATTAACATTTCAGGACTGGCCTCTCCTATCCGTACCATCTCTGTACTCTGCCACAGCCCCATGCAGAAATGCTTCCCCTCTATGCTGTATGCAGAACGCTCAGCCACCATTGCCCTGCAGCCACAGGGCTGTGGGTGCATCCTGGGGGTACCAGGCCTGGGTGCCACCATGTCCGATGCTCCTGCTTAACAACTTATGGGAGAGATGGCACATTGTTCCCCCACAGCAACCAGCATCATCCATTCATGTGCATAAATGGTTTTTATTCTATTCTCTAATAACTGAGCAGTGACAATTTCATCTTTCCTATTTCCTAAGCATACAAATACTGCACTATAATCAGACTAGTTCACAAGAATTCCTTTCCTTGCTGGTTTCACCCACAACAACTTTAAATTTGCTGTGGGACACAAGCAGTATCTTTGTCAAAAATCAATTCTTAAGAAGGCTTCTGTTTGTCATAAATTGTAAAGATATTCTGTCCTGATTCCCAAGATAACAAGCAAAACAGCAGAATGTAATTCATCAGTGTAACTTGTGATTATTTTTGAACTGATATGCTCCATTTTTTTTATTATAATTGTTATACCTGTAAGCAACTGAAACAATACTTTTTTTTTTTTTTTTTTAACAAAATGGACAACAGAAGTCACAAATAATTACATGCAGCTGAAAGCAGCGATTGGCAATACCTGAATATCTTGGCACATAGCTCACTGTGTGCTAAGTTCAAGTAATTTTCACAGAACAGATAATTTAGTCGGCAACTCCTGCGTACTCCTGAAAAAGGACTGCAAATTGCTCTTCAATTTGTTTTTCCTGACTTCAGCTGCAACTAAGAGACTTGACACCTGCCATGATCAGCTCAGCAGCAGCAGCAGCTCCCAGACCTCATCTGGTACAAGTGGAAGGTAAGGACATTTTACATTTACTAGAAAGCTGGTTTTGATTCACAGGGGAATTGTCTTCTACTGCTGGCTTCATAAATTGCACGACGGACCCAGTGAACTTAATATTGCCATTTACACAATGGGAAATATTTATTTCAAACTCTAAATTCAAAATTAACAGAAAGATGCAATCAATACATGAAGCAAAAAGGAGGAGTACGCTTTGCTGGTAACTGTACAGCCCTGATCCATTTAATATTCTTCAGAAGTTTATTTAAATCAGTCAACATGAGTTGTATTTTGAAGTTAAAGACTTCCTTTTCAGGTTTCCTCTGAGAAGCCGGAAAGCCAAACAGACCTGATTGTGATCTCAATTAATCCAATTTTGCACTGATGTAAATTTATTCACTATAGAGTTGTGCATGATTTATGTAGATGCAAATGAGATCAAATTCAGACCAAGTATGACCCTGTATATATTATCTTTTCATTTGGTAGAGCAATTTATTTTTAATTTTACCTAAAGGAAAATCTGCAAGCATGTGTGTATAGCTTCATTACTTCAATGTTAAAAATACCAACAAAAGAAAATCCAGCAACCCAGTATAATGTACAATGCATGTATGGAGTGTTCCTACCTTATTAAACTAAAACAGAATAAAACCCATCCATGTCAAGGATTGGTGTCCTGTGCAAGTCACTCCTAAGTTAAAAAAAAATAAGTGACACATCTGCATTAAAGCTTGAATAAAATGCTAAATCTGGAACAATTTATCAAGTATAATATGGCATATTGTGTTGTTTTGGTTTTTTAAAACTGTGAAGACAGAAAAAGAAGAGTGCATTGTATATTGAATTTCTGTAAGGATAACAAACCACAGTGAAATAAATAGATGATAAATATCTCACTATGGTTTGTTATATATATACACGTTGCTCTGAAAGTAATGCCTCCTATTTATCTCCATGGCAGCAACAACAGATACAAAGAACATAATAATGCTGTTTCATAGAGCAAATTCTCAGTTACAAGACACCATTTTTCTACACAGTCTCCAGCATTAGCTGTGCATTTTCACCAGCAATGAACAAGAGTGTATGCTTGCCACACTCAGACATCTGCACCAATGGAGCTGAGCCACTGTTTCACAACTGCTATGATGGCATTGTTTCTAGGAAAATGTTGCCCACACAGTCCATCTTTCATCAGCACAAACAGAAGACATCAAATCTTGGTTATGAGGTAGGTGTAGTAAGACAGTGCAGCCAACACTGGCAACATGCTCCATCATCTTCAAACTCTGAGATCACAGGCCAGCATAATAAAATAGAAGGTAATACTTTTGGAGCAGTCCTCACATATAAATATTAAACATACACAAATATATACATATAAGTAATAAATAGAGCTTCACTTTAAAAGTAGTATTTCATTACACCTACCACCCAAATATTCAAGTGACTGAAGAACTGCCTCATGCATTCGGAGTTGCTGAAGATCAGGTAAAAACAACTTTTAAATCACTCAAATATAAACCACAAGTTGGTCCATTACCAAGTCCTCATTCAGCAATACACATTTCACTTCACCAATGATCCTACTAGTAGCAAGAAGTCCTTTAATTACAGACAATGAGATCATAAGTGAAAATGTACTTGTCTTCTATTCTCCAAATTCACAAGCTTAGGATTTTCTTATTTACATTTTTCTGTATTTTGGGATGCCAATCAGAACTAGATTTTGAAAAGCAAGACGTAGAATAGCTATAATTGAAGAAAGGGAGAAGGAGGAATGGCTTTTTGAAACATGCTGTAGAACCTTCATGTTACTACTAGTGTTGTAGTCTGTAACTGTTCAAAAAACAGTAGATGGAAGTCTCTTGTAGACAAAATTTGGTGTGACACACTCTTGGCATATACATGTCATCGAGGATACCATAGGCTACTAAAAGAGACAAATCTTCAGCTGATTCAATGGAAACATAATAACTTTATTAATCTTTGAGTCTGATTCCCTCTTCCCTTTCTTCCCCGTGGGCCATTCCAAACATGCAGAATTATTAACTCTTTACAATAAACCTATCATAAAGTACCTCCATCTGAGAATACATAATAGTCCATTATTTCTTTAAATAAATATTTTTATGTATACTTTATAGAAGCCAAAACAAAAAAAGGTAAAATAGACTATAAATTTATTTGCACAACACAAAATCCATCATATTAAAAAGTACAAATATATAAATGTTTTTAACCTAATATCAAAGGAAAACTAATAATGAAGAGCTTGCAAACTAAAAATTGCAACTGCGAACTCTTGGGATACCTTCCTTGTCAGAAAGATAGAATTGCTTCCAAATTTTATGGATTCTTTCTGGAGTTTTTTGGTATTGTCATTATTGCTAGCTGCTCTACTTAAGTTAATTACATCATTACATGATTTCCCACGGATAACAACTTGTAATTCCATCTATTTATTCTCTACAGAGGCAAAGGAACATAGTAGACTAGGAGGCTGCCAAGCTAAAATGACATCCAGGACAAATTTGTATTTGTAATACAACATTCAAGATTTGGAAATGCTGCTTAAAACAGAATCAGGAAACTAGCTTCAGGCGCTGAATGTATGAAAAAGGCAAAGACATTAGAATATCTGCAGCAACAATAAGAAAGATTACAAACTTCATTAAGAGCAGAATCTGGCCATAAATCAACTGATAGGTAAGTACAACTATCAATATCAAAATACCATTTATAATTGGTATAACAACATTTTCCTTGATATAAAAGCTAACATATAAAAGGTTAACTCACTGTTTTTAATTTTCCAGAACAAATTCTTAAGTGGTTCAGGTTCTTTTAATCTAAAAGCCAGTTTTCTGCTCATACTTATGCTGGTGGAACCTGACAGATTTCAGTGGGATTATACCAGTATGGATGAAAAGAGAATTTGCCACTATTATCTTGATTCTGTTAAATCGTTACACGCAGTATGACAATTCTACTTTTAATCTTTAGAATACAAATATATTGCTCCTCAGTGGGCTGTGAGGACATTCGTTAACAACTGTAAAGCAATATGAAACTGAACAGATCAGATCATTGCAAATACTGGTATAAAATTACTGCCTATGCACAGGATTTTAGTGTCAATCTCATTACTTTTTAATCCTAAGAAAAAGCAACTGCATTTCTTTTTCATCAATTTAGGTACAAAATCTACTTGAATAAAACCAAAACAATTTATATGAAGAGCAGCAAGCTGAAATTAAGTTAGATTGTTCAGGTGTCAGGTAAAATTATTTCTGCAGATACATTATTTTAACAATGCAGAAAGCATTTATCCCTTTAAGAACATGACATAATGCACACTCTGGAAAATGCTGTAGAGAGCTGATATATTTTTGCTAAATTTTTGTTGTTGTTTTTTGCTAGAGAAACTAGAGGTTTGTTTCTTGTTTAATATTCTTGTTAATATGGCAGGCAATGTGCAGTCCTATTTTAAAACAGACTGAAATAGGACTAAGCAACTTGTTACAGAAGGCTAAAGGCAGCCCATCCCTGGCAGCAGGTCACCTTTGCAGAGATTCTAATGCATATAATCCCATATTCACACTTTACCTTCCCATGTACCAACTTACAGGTGATGTCCTACGAAAGTCCTGTGGAATTATGATACAGAAGGTCAGTATGCATTCTCTCTCTCCCTAAGGTGGGATCGTTCTAAGAAGAGTGTGTGGACTGTGTATTGCCATTTCATTACACCACGTGAATGGGGTAATTGTCATCACTGCCATTGCTTCTGTTTTTATCATTTTATTTATCCACTGTTTGGTTATTTTTGATTTTGCTATCATGTTTCATAAAATAAATAAACCTGTCACAGAAGGATATCCTGATTTTTATGAATCTGAAATCTGTTATGTGCTACGTTTTTACACTGAAATCAATTTCAGAGGATCAAACTCCTATTCATCAATTTCTCAGCAGGTGTGAAAAGCACTGACAAAAGTAAAATTGAGCCTAACAAGGCTAGTGTTTCTACTAATGAAATGCTACACAGTAATGAAAATTCTTAGAATCATAGAATCACAAGGTTGGAAATAACCTACAAGATCATCTAGTCCAACCGTTCATCCATTACCATTGCTACCACAAGCTACTAAACCAATCTCATCATGAGACCTCTCCAGTTTTCTCATGGAAGCATTCATCTACTTATATATCCACTATCCAGATTCCATATAGCATTCAAGGATTTTCTTCACTTTCTTTATGTGGATAACTTCAAGTTCATAACTACTTTTATATCACTAAACACCATAGACAAACATTAAGCAATAGCATCCTTCAAAGAATAAATTGGAAATAAACCTGAATTCATTTTCTTTAGGTCAACCTCTTCAGTAACTGCTCCTATCCCACCACCAACCCCCAAGAAAAAGAATGATATAGAACCAAACATATTCCTCATGTGCAGTGAAACTTTCTGATCAGACTAGTGTTATGCTTTGTGTGCATACGCAGATTTATCAGGTTTTCAGGTTACCCCTACAAAAAGGAGAACTAACTGCCCACTATGAGGACTGCTGCTAGATTTACCAATACTGGAAGTTCACTTTGGCAGCAATGATTTTTGCTTATTTGTCTCTACAGCACAGCTCCAACACCAGCACCAGCATACCTTCTTGGGCTTTTTGCACGTAAGCCATAAAAAACACTTCATTTTCCAAAATACATTTGTTAAAATCCCAGTCTAAATCAGTATTTTAATATTTTGGAAAGTTTATGGCAACAAATGTAGGAGAACGATGTTGTTACAGTCACTCCTGCAATTAAATATGACTTGTAGTATAATTGTTTCAACTTTTTCCTTTTTAAAATAAAAGTTTTCTTCCACTAAAAGCCAAAAGTAGCATTCCTTAGTCAAGGAAGTGTATCTAATTTCCTTGCTAATCCATTATGCAACTTTTAACAATTGCTAAAGTCTGAACAAAAAATAGCAGTATTGAAAAAAAACAAACAAACCCCTCAAAGTGTTTCAAAATTAAAGCCTCTTAAAAAAAGAAAAACTACATACAAAAAAACCAAAAACACTATAACATTTGACACAGGAGTTTAAGCTTACTCCTCAAACACTTCAAACTCCTTTAAAAGACAAACGAAAACCTTCTTGAATTGTTATTAAACTGTCAGTTCACAGCACTGCCAGTTTGTTCATACCAAAGTTAAGATCAGCAGATTGCATTCCTATACACAGAGAAGGAACAAAAACAGAAGAGAAAATTCAAAGAACTCCACAGCACAGCGATGATTTCTGATAACTGACAGTGTGCAATGATGAATCCCACTTAGAGTCTCCTAATAACTTCTATCAAATACACAGGAATCAGTGGATTTATGGAATTCACAGTTTGACAGTGCTCATGAAATTCCTGGTAATAAAAAAACAAAACAAAAAGAACCCAGTGTTTCAGTAAGAGGTAAACTACTTTAAAATACCAAGCAATTCTAACTATACTACACACAACTTAGCATTCACTTGTTTGATATTTTATTTTACCACTTTAGCAGTTTCAATACATCTCAAGATGCACCTTCTTTATTGTAATAAACAGCTTTTGTGTAACAGACTTTATGGCAGGGGAGTGCTCACTTGCTCACTTACAAGCATGTCAGCAGTAGAATACTTAGCTGGTTTCCCCTGCAAAAATTCTGTTTTTCAGTCTGGGAGAGTACACCACCCAAAAAGTCGTGTCGCTACTTGGAATGCAATCACTAATTGTTCTTCCTTGAACAACCCATTACAGCAGGGCAAGGGCTCCTTGAACTGTACTAACTACATGGATGTACCTGGAAGGAGCCCAAGCTATTGTTACTTGTGCACGGGTAAAATTTGTTCAGTCAATCACAATAAATCATTCCAATACACGCATATAAAACCTCACCGCTTCCACCTGCATACACAAAATCATTGTCTGCTGTATACTTCCTAGAAGCTGAAATAAAAGGAGGCCAGCATTGATAAAAAAATATGAAATATTTCCAATTTGTACATTTGAAACTGAACTCCAGTGAAAGTTTAAAATGTGGTTTAAAAAAGCAGCAGATAATAAGCCAGACTTTAATATTTATTTCACTATACTATAAACATCATACAAAAAAGAAAATCCGCTTACTCAAAATTAGCCACAATAACCCTCAACTATAATAACTACTATATACACAGCCAGTATTACTATTTATTATCTTCTGGATTCAGTGCCTACCATAAGTCTCGGGAAGGATGGAATCACACCACGTGTTTGGAAGATGAAATGACTTTTTTCAAAGATGCACAGTCAGAGATCAGGATCACTCAAAGAACTCATCCACACACATTAACAGGAGCTTCCACTACCTGCAGCCTTCCATGCAAACAGTGGTGTGCTGCATGGTTTAAAAACAAAAAGTAGCCTGAAGCCAGTCCATTTACAAAGCCAATTTTTTCAGATCATCACAGTCGCACTCATAACATTTCAAAAGAAGGTAAAAAGGAAAAATCACATGATGTGATGAAAGTTCCAGAAGGGTGCAGTGCTGAGGAACAAATCAACAGCTCAATGGCATGGGAAGAATAACAAAGTCTTGGCTTTTTGTGAATTTCTTATTTCTTTGTTCTAGAATATTGGGCAGAGTCAAAGTTACAGAGCAGAGTGAAAACTGTGACATCAGATTTCTTCACAATAAATTAAACCTAATATATTCTTACATACTTCATAAATACTGTGATACCTACACCCAGTTTTAAGCTACAGTTTGTATATAATCTAAACCTGAGTTATTTTTAAAGCGCTAAGTAGAAGACTGGATTTTTTCAGCTACAAAAGAAAAGTTTCTTTGAAAGACTGCCAAAAATACGTTTGTAGCTGATATGCAGTTGACACATTAACCTGCTAAATGTTTGTGGAAATACTAATGACTAAGCAAGGGATATCAAAGACAGTGAATAAAAGAACAAACAGCTGCCAGAACTTTGCATTCCATTCTGCTATGATAGCTAATGTGATTGGCAAAGGAAGTTACACCTACTTTATAATAATAATACTACATTTGGCAGAGACTTCTAGATGGAAGTATTCCAGCACTGGATTTTGCAAAAGGTGTTGTATGATTCATTAGATAGATCAAAATAAAATATACTACTACTACTGTAACTGCAATACTGCAAGCAATTCTAACAGTGATGCACCCAGGTCTGCAGATGGCCAATAATCAGTATTATTTTTACACTGATATGCCTTCTACTGTCATTGATACCTTCTACTGATATTAAGTGATGCAGTTGAAAGCTTGCAGTTAAATATATGAACATATATAACTTAGGGCAAACATTTTATTGAAGAGTGGGTTTTGGGATTTTAAATAATCCATCCTACATGAGCAACAATAGCAAACACTCACAAGTTCAACTGACAATTTGCTGAAAAAACACAGAAATGAACAGTTTTAAAAATCCCCTGAAAGACCCCAGGTAACAAAGCTCAATACAACTTGGAGCTTCTAACTGACTTTTACTATTTTCCCAGTGATCATTTAACTACATTCAGTGCAAAATTGAACTTTTTTTTTTTTAACAAGAATATAACTTAGACTTTTGAAGAGTATGATAATCTTGACTATATCTTTGCTTATGCCTTCAATAATTTAAAATATTTCAAGTACTGATTTTAAACTGAAACAATAGTGTTTATCTTATAATACTGGTTTTGGAATACACAGAACATTGTCAAACAGTTAATGAAAGCATCATTATTCTAATGGCAACAAGGGTCATTATCAAACTAAACAGTGTGCAAAATTGACCTTAAATCCACTGGAGTTATAAAAGAGATTAAATTAATCCAAAATAACTAGTTTAAGGGATAGTGTATATATGTGTGACATGAAGAAACTAAAAAATAATATTTATAGCATCCAGTTAACAATTCAAACTAGGGGTTTATCTTCTGCAAATAAACACATGCAGTAAAACTGTTCACATAAAAATCCTGTTTAAAGTAAAACAAACCCATTTTTACATCTCAAAACTCCAGTTTAACACACTGTCAGTGTTCACAAAACATTGATTCCTTAAGCCTTTCTTTGTGGAAGACAAAAAACAAATAAGCATGCAGGAAAACTGTCTGCAGTATTTTTGTTTGAATTACAACATGCAGAGAATCACAAAATCATAAATAGTGAGATAAATGAAAAAGTAAACTAACAGGGCAAGAAAAAAATTGTTTCACTTACTTCACCCTGAATACCTCCCTCTTAAGAAGTAAGGGCCAGTGATCCATTATCCACAGATACTATCTTCCCAGTGTGCTTAATTAACTCTTGATTAGGACCATGCAGGAGAGTAATAATTTTACTCAAGTGTTTACACCACACGTTTTCTAAGGCACAAATTGACAGAACAATATTTGTATTCAAACACAAGTCACCAAAAGAAACCAGGAGACAGCCTTCCTCCTTATCAAACACATCTAAGAAAATCAGTCCATGTCCACTTCCAGTAGGAAAAATGGCCAGGCTGCTTCTTGGGTGAGGAAAAACCAGTGAATTTTACAAGCCAAGGCTGAAATCTGTGTTTCAACGATTTGGAGAGGTCCTCTAGCACATCTTCATGGAAAAAATTGGCTGAGGGTTGACCAGAGGATCCTGCTGTGGAGATCTCTATGATGCAGCAGAGAACTTAACAGCTCCCACCTCAACCTACCTTACCCTGAAGCTCAGCAGCATGCTCCCACATACCCATCTCATGCCATCATCAGGAGCTGCCCAGGTTCCAACCAAAGAAGCAGTAACTACTTTGTATGCATTTTCATAACATCAGTTCATAATGGTGTGCCTAACAGCTGCTTAAGGTTTGCTTTCCTACTCATTTTCACCCACTCTACACTTGCCTTGTTTTCTTCCTTTATTCCAGCAGTATTCTGCAGCACTGTGAGATTTTTGAGTAAGATGGCAGGCAATTTCAGTAACTGCCTTCTAATCAGCATTCTAAACTGAAAGCCCTGACCATCCCAAGCCCTGAATGGCCAGAATATTTCCTGAGAAGATTTTTTTTACTTTGATTTTTCTTACCATTTGTCCTAAGCAAATCAGTAGAGATTTTAAACCACGCTACTGGGGCTTTTTTTGTTCATGCTTAGCTATCGCTTTGGAAGTGTTTGCTCCCTGAGACAAGAAAAAAAAAGTATGTTTCAAATATAAAATTAGTAAAACAGAAGAAGTCTATTAGGGCAAGCAATCATTCTCTCACTTAATAGAAACTAACTTAAGTTTACAGAGTTGAGGAATTAAGGACATGAAAAATATTTACACACACACACACAAAAACACTACTGCAAAAATGACCACATTCCGAAGCATCATGTCTTATGGAAAACACCCACCTCAAAGATCTTGGCTTTTTGCCTGCACATATTAATTAGGAACTATAAAAAATAGGATACAATAGACTGACTACTGACACGCCATTTATTGCAAACATGGTAAGAACTCATTCTTACATTTAAGAAAAAGGAAGATATGATACAGATAGCTGATGATGTGCAATGTGACCTCAACATCATGCAAGATTACAGCCACTGTTCTTGAAAATTTGTATTAAACATATGGAAATAAAAGGAAAGTGGGAAAAATGCCATGCCAACTTCCTAAGGGTAGATTATGCCAGACAAATCTGACATTCTTCTTTAATACTTAATAGATTTGGACTTGACTGAACAATTTGATTTGATGCTTTAGAGGAAACTATTAATGAAGCCACAAAAATGGAAATTGGGAGTATGAGAATCCCAAGAAAGTAACAGGCAATGGTGCCTGGCAAGGGGTTCTGCTGACACAGAGATCATCAGGCTTCAAGCAAGTTAATGCTGGAGCTCCTCCAAGATTAGCCCTGGGACAGATCTAACAAAATACTAATGACAAATGCCACAGAACAGCGCTAATGAGATCTACTTACAAGGAAGCTCAATAAAAAGTAAAAGCAGAACACCTTACAGATAACTGAATGTCTTCGAGAACTATTCAAGTGTGAAAATAGAAATGGTATGAAATGCCTTAGCATGAAGTGCAAGGTCACATATTCAAAGCCAGGTAAGCGTAAGAGAACATTAAGACTCTGTAATTTTATTTTTTTTTATGACCACAACTAGAATACCTTTTGCAGTCTGGTCATCTGTCTGCAGAACAGACAAATGAAAATTGAACAGAACAGTGAGGTTATAAAGAGATTCTAAAAATAGTTCAGCTAAGCATAAAGTAATAAAACAAAGGCTGTTAAGGACTACTTACCTTAGAACCATACCACAGAATAGGTACACAACCAAACATTTACTGATACAGTCTCCACTGATGTATAAAAATCTCTGACAACAGCTGCTAATAGAGAATCCTGTCCTATCTTAAACAAAATATCCTGAAGTAATGAAGAGTTTTCATTTAAATAGCATGCTAAGTTGTATTTCTTTAAGTGAAATTAACCCGAAAATTTTAACTAATTTTAACTTCTTTAACAAAGAAGTACCTTAGCCCTTAAATATTTCTAAGGCAAGAAAGGTTAACTAACATACTTCTAGAAGAAGTGAAAATGTTAATGATTTCTATTGGCTTAATCTGAAAACAACAAAAAACAATCCAAACCCTACAACCGTACCCACACAAATACAGAACATCAAGCAAAAACATTGCTATCCGAATGTTTTATTAGGGTTTTCTAAATGTTTGCATATAGTAAGATTTCTGCAATTAGCAATAAGACCCTGAAATAATAAGAAAGATCTAAAAAGATTGTATTTCAAGTTTTGGGAGTTTAGGTTTGAAACATCAGAACAAACTATGTCTGTCTCTCCTTCTTCATCTATGATCCCCAAGATCTTCCTCCAAGAGGTCTAGCGTCTATTCTATGTATTTTAGCCCAAATTCACTTCAGCACCCTACCAACCCCAGCAGCTCATGTAACTTCTGAGCAGCTGACTTCAAGCAATAGTGCGCATCACTGAACAAAAATTCAATAAATACTAAATCAAAATCCAAAAACATTTTCTACTAATATATTCAGACAGTATTCCATGGAGTTACCCTGTCTTCTCCTTTAGCAATTTTAAACTGCCATACACAAGAATAATTTCTTCCCTTGTATACTGTGTGGACAGCTGATGTTTACAAATATACATTAGTATTTTGAAATGGCAAGATATACTCACATCTGACTTAAGAATTTCATCTTTGTTTACGTACAACATAAGCTATTTACTGGCTTACAGAAGTTATCATACTTGAGGCAGTGTAAATGGAGCAGAGTAAAATAAAGATACTCCATGGTTCCAAAAAGTTAGGAAGTTAATACTTTATTACAGTGCCCTCTTAACAAGCATTTATTATCCCCTGAACTTACACAGTGGAAACACACACAAAAATCCCCTCTTCACAAATCTCAACACCCTTTCAGAGTCACTAATCCATAGTACACAAAAAGTCAATCCAGTTCCGA
This sequence comes from Phasianus colchicus, assembly GCF_987193195.1. Lineage (NCBI taxonomy): Eukaryota > Metazoa > Chordata > Aves > Galliformes > Phasianidae > Phasianus > Phasianus colchicus. The sequence goes on from NC_143443.1 coordinate 15,673,368, forward strand.
AATACCTGCCATGGCATCTCCACGTCTATTGCACCTGAATTTGAAACTCTGATGAAGCATTTCCAAGTAATGTTGAATTACTACCCATAACACATATTTCAAAGAATAAATGGATACTTTATTTACAGATGATGTGTTATTTGCTTTTGCTAAACCCAAGCAGTACTTCTGCCAATACTTCAACTGATAATACCCTGTGTAGAAATATGTCAAAAAAAGCAAACATATAATAGATTTAAGACAGAACATGTTACAAGTCAGGAGAAAAATAATGAAAAAAAAAAAGAAAAAGACCTTGGGGGACAGAAAAGAGTTGTATTTTAACTGCTAGGAAACCATGGGACAACTATATTTCACTTTAATTGATAACATCAGAAACATCTTTTTTGACAATTTACATTTAGGAAGTGTCCTTTTGTGTGTCTAGCCATCTTTCATCTCTGTAACAACTCCTTGTAGCCACATTTTCAATTCTTAAAAGAAGGAAGCAAATTTTTAAGAATGATTTTCTTCACTGGAAATTATTTTTCTCACTGTTTCTTCAGTGGAAATGAGGACTCAAAATGTTCAAGTCTGTATTCCTAAATCACTGAAGTTAGGCACTAAACATATCAGCTCCCATGTTCAACCCTACTAGAAAACTCCAATTGCAGTAACTTCTACTGCAATTGATGAGAGAAAATATTCAACATCATCTTTGGAAGTGAGGTGCTCAGTAGCTCTGAGTGTTTCTGTGAGTTTCTGAGTGTAGAAACACTCCTGTTTCTACATCTGGTATAGTGAACACTCTTGTCTGACACAGTTGAGGCTACATCAATTTCCTATTTGTCAGCAGGCTAAATGATTTAAAGATCTGGTTTCCATAAGGTTTGGTTCTCATCTGACTACGCTATGGCTCTTCCAGCTTTGCTGCTGGAGAGCTGCTCACTCCAGGCAGGACCTGGAACAAGCTTTCCCCCACAGTCAGCAAGGTGCCAGCTAGCTGTCAGGCACCTGCTGTGCAAGAGTGCATCCTGACATGAGTTCACCAGAGAGAGTCTAGAAGAGGGCCATAGAGATGATGAGGGCCTGGAGCATCTCCTGTATGATGAATGGCTGAGAGACCTGGCAAAGAGTAGGCCAAGGAGGGATCTTATCAATACTTGTAAATATCCAATGGGGAGGAGCTGAGAGGATGGGACAAAGTTGTTTTCAACAGTGTCCAGCAACAGGACAAAGGGCAATTGGAGCACAGGAAGTTCCATACAAATATGAGGGAAAACTTCCTTATTTTGAGGGTGACAGAGCACTCAAATGGGCTGGCACACAGGTCGTGGAGTCTCCCTCTCTGGCAATATTCAAACACATCAATTTTCCTCTACAACTTACCCTCAGGAACCTGCTTTAGCAGAGATCATCTCTAGAGGTCTCTTCCAAGCCCAGCAACTCTTCGAGTCTTCATATTTAGTTCCTACACTGGGTAACACAGTAATAAAACCAGTGTTTCTTTTAACAGCGCTGTGGTCCCCTGAATTTTTTCACCTTAGTGTTCAGCACAAGGTTTACTGAAACATACGATCCTAGGCTTGCTTCAGTTCCTTCTCACTGCAAATTTATGAATAAACTACTCCTTACCATCTATTCTTTTTACTTCTATTATGAAAAACAAAAGTACTTAAAAACACAAAATGAAGATGTTAAATTTAATGCACTCTATCACTTTGATGTATGCCTTTATGGACCTCTTAGAAGATGGAAAACTAGACAGCTTCCCTGTATACACAAACTGATATACTATTATTTTTTTAATTGAGACTTGAAAAACATTTTTGAAAAATGGAATAAGATTTACCCTGACCTGAATGCAATACTCTCAAATAGTATGTAATTTCATTGCTTTTGAAAATGTTAGTTAAAAAACAAAATTGATAAAAATCAAGTAAAAACTGCACTCCGCTGTCACAGTTTTTACTGAAGTACCAATAAACACACATACTGAGAAAAATTGGTGTTGAAAAATTACTGCCTGCTAAAATGGATTTAGCTCAAACCAGAACGCATAGTATAAAAGAAAATTGATCGCTACTTACAGAGTGCTATAAATGAACACACTGCTTTACAGATAAACATTAACAGGGTTCCTTCCCCATAAGAGCGTATAATTGAACTCAAATGGGATACTCTGAATGACAATTAAGGTTTGTGAAAATGAGCAGAAGCATTGTTATTGCAAAGATGAATACAGAAAGAAACAACAGAGACTTGCATACTCCCGGCTTGATTTCCTGCAAAAGCTGTAATTCACACACCGCTATTGTTCTGATGGCTGTATGGATTTGTTCAAAGGAAAGATTACATACCTGTAATTTAAAAGGTGCCGATTGGCTATTAGAGCTATCAGATTTGATATTCCTTTTATTAATACAGAACACTTAGAGAAAAGATAAGAATTCTATAATTGATGTGGTTCACTGCTTAGAGTATGAAATTATTTTTCATCTGAGGATAAATGAACGTAGTTACAGCATGCATTTTGTTCAGTTTCTGCTTGTGGCAGAACACACTGAGAGCTGTTTGATGTAGCCGAGGAAATCAATATGGATGAGATGACAAATGACCACCAACTGTGCAGAGTACAACACAAATGCAATATAGAAAAAGCAGAGGAGAAACAATCGGAAATAAATGACATCAAGTAGGAAACTGAATAAGTCTTTGTCAGAGGAGAGATTTTGTATGGTTCTCTCCAGGAACTATCCTCAGATGGTCATACAGTCATTCTCAGGATGGAACATTAAGTATAAAAGCAATTCATAATAGTGATATTCTTCTGGCAACATTAGAAAATTAAACAAGGGGCAGGTGAGTGAGGTACTCTAAAAGAAAAGCTAACAATATGCCAGGGCAAGTGTTGCCAAGTGTTTGGTAGGATTTTTCTCAATGGCAAGTTAGAGCTACTCCCTATTCCAGCAACATCTAACAACAGGTCTGAAGATAAAGAACAGAGCAGATGATCAAAGATTTTGTAATAAATTACATAAGGGATAAATTTAGAGATTTCTTGAAGTTCAAAGAGTTGGATGCTGGATTGGGAAGAAACTTTAAAGGAAGCAATTGCCCTGCTTGTTAATATGTATGAACACATCTAAAAATCCCCAAAATACAGTGAGATGTGAGAGAAGAAACAGCGTAGGTAAGCAAGGCCATCCAAAAGAAACAACAACAAAGTGGCCATAAGCAATGAAGTATTCAAGTTGTTTGAGAAATATTTGAATAAAACCTGTATACGGAAAAAACTCAAATTGGTCTCAGTATATGTACACAACACCTGGATGTCTGGGAAGAACAAAAAGGAGAAGATATTACCATTCTACTGGTAAATTTGATTTAATTTACAAGCTGATTTTTAGGTACTCACAGAGGCGAAGGAGACGAGAGTAAAAAACAAATGGTTTCAGACAGTTAACATATATTAAGTGCTTTTATCTACGCATTATGATGAACTTTGTGTTATTCTTTGGCAAAAGGAGAAAAAAACTATTTTTAAATGTCCTCAATTTCTTGTCTACAAGATTCAAGAATAGGTGTCCACCCACATGTAACAATATAACAGGATCCCAACAACAACCAGACCACCAAAAAGAAACAGAATACCTGTGTGATCATCTGAAAATCTTCCAAGTTGTCACTTACGACACTGGATGCAAATATTAAGGTGAAAATTATGCATACAGTTATAAAACAATTTTAGTTAGTATGTATCTTGTTATTTTTTTATAGTACTTCATAAGACAGATCAACTTTTTCTGCTAATATCCAAAAGAAAAGTATTGATAAATTATTAGCTGAAAACAGAAAGCGTACATGTATGACAAAAAAAACACAGAAATTTATTAATAGTTACCTTTGAAAGAGATTAAAATACAAATAGCACTCAATGTTTCACTTCTTAGATGAAAATACTGCCTGAAAGTAGTGGTGAGGGCCAGCCCAAACTTTAGATGACACAACTACTGATTTTGCAGTGTGCCTTTGTATTGGTTCTGCAAGGACAACACATCGCTTTCTTCAAGAGCTTTGGGTTTTGCAGCTAGAATGCCACACCAGGAGATGTTACGTTAGCCACGTAGATGGACAAAACAAAGCTGTAAATTGAGACCATAACTGCATTATTGAAACATGAAACTTCTAGAGTACTAATCTTTGTAACATCTGAATGCAGTACAACATCTAAACATCAAATCTCAGTGTTGTTGCTTTAAGCCACTTCACCTACATTAGATCTGGATATAATACGTAACTATAGGAAAAGTTGTAGTATCCTATTTCAATAGGTTTTTCCAATGTTTCATAGTGCAAATGAAAGAAATTAAACAATACAAAAAGAAAGGCCTGCAAGTCCCACTACACCTGTACTACAATTCTTTTACTTGAAAGAGAAAAACATTTTTTTGTATATGATTGCAGATTGTCCTATTTCATCACAGATTTTCTAATGTAACCTGAAATAGTTCCTTCACAGTAATTGAAATGCACTCCTTAAAAAAATAAAATGCAACAGTTATGAACAATTTTTTTTTTTTTTCATAAAATGCAGGAGAAAGATGGAAGAAATTCATCTATTTGGGAACTGAAAATTAGCAAACAAATGTATTCCAGAGCTGAAAGCAACACTGATGTCTACTATGTTCTTATAGTCTACCACTGCTCTTTCTGAAAAGAAAATCTGTTATGTTATGGTGAGTTATCATTGAGTTTTACACAGAATGATTGAACAAAATGCAACACTTTTGTTAGAAAAAAAATCACTGAGATAAAGAAGTGCATTTAAATTAACCATGGAGAATAATATATATATATATATTTAGAGAAACATGCATTGAAAATGTCATTCCCTCACACTATTTAAAAATGTAATAAAGTAGTCTAAACATTTCAGCTTCATTCATAGAATCAGTTTTACAAGTTACATAAAGTGAATCTAAATCTCCCTCTTAATTGTAGCAGATGCAAAATTAGTGAAAGCTCATCCTTTACTTATTACAGGACTGCCCTCATGTTCATAAATATTGGCGTCAAGTGACAGTTATATTATGCAAAAATCTCGGTTGTTAGAATCCTGATAGAAGCCTCACTGTTTTTATTGGGCAATAAAAGGGAAGTCATTCTAGTGGAACCTTTAGAGGAAATTTCTTTAATATGTCATTAACACTACCTCATAAACTAAATTGTTGATTTGAAAAGGTTAGGAGGAAATTTCCGTGTATTTCCTGCTGGACAATTTACATCTAAGGCAGCAGAAATAAGGCTGACAGTAATAGACTCGTTCATCTCTTTTTCAGGAAGAACTATGCCAAATTCAAAGGCAAAAATCATTCCAGCACAAGAACTTAAAAGTAGTGCTAATAAACAGATTGTTTCTAGTCCTGTGAACGAACAAGGGAACAATGGAAGTATCAATAAATTTATATTATACCATGAGATTACGCAAATAGAAGTAAGCAAACTTTGATGAGATTCCAAGGGAAAGGAGAAAATGAGGAATCTAAACATACTGCAAAGCAGGGATCAACTTGAAGATTTCATCAATTGTATCACTCTCAGAAGAACTCTTGCAATACTGAGTGGCAATAGAAGAGCCTTTCTGTGTTACAGGTAAGATCCTAAGACATTGAGGGACATTTCTGAGCTTCAAATATCAATTTCACAATATACAGATTATTCCCTTAATTACAATTTTCTGCCTAAGAGCTCTTTATTTTTCTAACTCCGCAGCGTCTTTCCACTTTCAATTAAGCTTTTCTGTCAACAAACTTTCTAGTGCACATTGTATCTTTATCTTATATTTGGCTATGATGTGCATAGCTTTGACAATTCACTTGTTTCTCCCACTATGATTTTTTTCTTCTATTCTGTTCAAAAACTTCTCATGTTATCTTTAAAACTGTTAACATGCATCTGGAAATGCAATTTTGTGAAATATTAAAAGGAAACTCAATAGCTTCTACATGGCAATTTGTAAAAACCCCAAACCTTTAATAAATCTATGTAGCCCACAGACAACCAGTTATTCCACCCATCATCCTCAAGAAGCCCATAAGTTCTGTTTGGATTTCTAACTTCCATCTTTGTCTACCGACAATTCTCAGGTGATTTACTGAATATAAGAGTCCACTAAATATATGGAGTTTGATGCATTATCTATTATAGATATATATTACATGTAGTGAATCATTAAAGCCAAATCTGTATCTCTGTCAACAAACAATTATAAGTTTGTACTGTGGTTACTTTAGTATAGTATGCTATGGCAAAGATAGCTGCACAACTACATCCTTTTCCCAGTTGGACACCACAGACTTTTCACTTTCCTAATAGGAAGTGCACTGCATAGACATTTAATGTACACTTAAATGTGCACTATGCTTCCCTAGTTGTCAATACTCATACTGAGTTTAGTACATAGAAAAACATCCTAAGGGTAATTACTCAATTCCTGAGTAAACCAAAAAAAACAAAACATTTTCAAGATGATGGAGATGGTGTTCCAAAGTATATCCTTATCTTTCTGTGGTCTAGATTCTACTATCTTGAAATTCTTGCCAGTAAAGAAGCTGGTTACAGTAACTTATAATATTTCTTCATCTTGCAATTAAGGAATTATTAAGTATCAGGACACATTAATAACTCTCTCTTATTACCACGTCTGAAGCCATTATTGTAACCAAGCAGTGTAATGTAATGTTGGATTAATATGGTGGAAAATTGCTAATCATACAATAACATTTCCATGTTTTTACTACATTAGCAAAATTGATTAAGAACAAAATGCAAATAATAAATAAAAGACAAATGAACAAGCAAGGAGAAAATTATGAGCTGCTGTACCCAATAATATAAATATCAATTACATTATGCTTCTGGCTAGAATTTGAAATACTTCAGAGCTGCTGTTACACTGTACTTCTGAAAAATCAGACATCCTATTCTATATCTTAAATAAAACTAAAAATTGTTATGGCCTTTTCTAATTGCAATAGAATTCACAGCCAGATGGGAATTACTGGAGAAATTGGAAACACTACAATTTAAGCTTCCTCATGGATTTTGCATACATTTTTAAGCACTACATTTTAGTAAGAAAAGTAGCAGACAACGTGAAGTTTCAGATAGGAAATAACTGTACAATTTTAATAATCCCTCGTAGCATATTTAGATATTACATTTTTGACTTGGTATGCATGAAGTGTAAAAAAAAAACGAAGAGCATGTAATTTGTGAACATCTAAGCAGTTTTTCTGAGTACTCTCTAGCATTCACAACACTAATTTGAGATGTTCCTTTTGCAGGATGGATGTTCCAAAAAGCACAATGAGTGTGAGATTACAATACAAAAAAGCCCATCCCTCTTACCAGGCTTTAATTTGCACACTTTTCAAAATATGAATCAATTATTATAAACAGTTTATTTTTTTAAATGTTCTGAACAGTACATACAATTTCAAGAAGTAAACAGCATGTGTACAGGTGATTCTGATTTCTTTTGATGAAGAATGAAAAACAGGCAATTGTAAAGCAACTTCCATTTCTAACAGCAAGTCAATTTTGAGACAAGGAACGAGTGTTTGAACCAATCTCAGTTATAAATAACTAGTTTGATATAAGTATAAACGTGACTAATAATTATAAGTAATATCACATCAGACCTTTACTTGTTTCATTCAATACATTTTTCAAGTGCTGAAAGGAAATAAACACTGCAAATGCTTCTTTTTTTTAATTGACAGACAACAATACAAAGTAAATGGAAGTAAAATTTTTATATTCGTTTGCTCATGAAGTCTCTCTGCTGGATTTATATTAAATTCCAATACCAATTAGATACGTTTGCAACTGCAATACCATACCTCACCAGGTACCTCAGTCTTGGAGTCCACATAAATGTTTGGCATCCAGTTACAGCTACAAGTTAACTCAAGTTCCACAAAATTCATTGTACGTTGTTCCCCGTTTTTAAGGAAATATCCCTTTACATTCAGTTTTAAATTGAAGAAGGAAGTGGGTCATGAATGCAGCAGATCAGGAATTTCATTTAGCTTCCACTATTTTGCATTTTAAAAGTACTGTCTCTCTGAAACCAAAGCACAGTGCAGAAAAGGATCCCTTTCTGCCAGACTTTTACTGGGGAAGACAGTATACGATGAAGAGACACTTTCTCATCAGAAAAACTTAAACCCAGTAGCTTTGCAGCACGTCTCCTAACGAGACTGTGGATAAATACCAAAGCACACTCTGAGTATAGGCTTTCCATACCCCAAGGGACTGTGTGCACTACTCCAGTATTCCTGGTACTGACTATTGCTTAGCCTCATACAAGTTTCTTTCTTTCTTCCCATATCATATCTGGCTCTGCTGGCAACAAAAATCTCTTGGAATCTTTCAGGGTTTAATAGGAAAGAAAAAGCTCTTGCTGACAAAGACATAGCTGAGAGCAGGAACAGTCACAAAACACCAGGAAAGCGTCATTTTATGACAGCATGAAATGGAAAGCTTCTCCTTTATATTTTCTTCCTCAAATCCATAGAGATAACAGTCATCCTCTAGTAAATATCAACACAATGTACTTAAAAGTTGGAATATGTTTATGATTCTTACACCCATGTTGGAAAGTATGGTATTTTACACTGATGGAAAACAGAGAAATGCTGAAAGGAGCAATAGAAGAACAGTTATCCCTGATGTTCTAAACAGGGATAACTATACTTGTCAGTTCCCAACTTTGAAATTACATGCCAGTAATGCCTAAATTAACAACATACAAATTACCTAAAAAGCTACCTAAAAATGACTTGACTTAAAAGGGCTTCTGAAATAAACTTAACTTCATATTCCATTGCTATTAGGAAATGACACTAATTTTTATACTGTGGTCTATTTAAATATTCAGCCATACTCCATTTCAGTTTCCTCACCACACTAGCTCAAGTCTCAGACAAGGGAAAAAAAAAGCTTCCCCAAACTGAAAAAAATTGCCCTGACACTCATGTTCTTAATTCATATTCCTAGAGGACGTATACTATTTGCTGAATAGGACTTACTACTACTTCTCCATGAAAAATGGTAGTTATTAAATTAAACATGTATCTGATCAAGGTAACTCCTACTTTGGCAAGGAGCTATATAATTCATGGATTCGTATCTCAACTACAATCTCAAAGCATTGCTTTTATGAAGAATAAGGTGGTACTTTCAGAAATTCACAGAAATTGGAAGAATTGAAGGCAGATGCTCAACAACTCATTTAATACAACAACACATGTATATAAAACAATGATTTTCTATTTACTGTGATAACAATGAGCACTTACAGTACTGGCATAATAAAAACCCCTACAACGTGGAAGGTTATTTTCTATGTTTATAATATTTGTCCCACTGGTAATTTAAGAATTTCTGATGACGATGACTTCCTGTAATCTGGAATCATCATCTTAAATCCATTTTACCCATTTAATCTTCTTCAAATACCTCTTAAATTAGAAGTTTAATAGAGATCCTAAATGGTTTTGTCATATAGAAGACAGAGTTTTCAACTTCTTCACACACAGAAAATGAGGTACCAAAAATAATTCAGAATAAGTCTCAAAAGGTTTGAACTTACTAACAAAAGCAAAGCCAGCCTAGCTGGAAGCCTCATTTTAATTACACAGTGTCCAGGTAATGCACCATGTGCCACGGAAAAGATCCGTCACAACAGTGAAATGCCTTCAACACTGTGCCACAACACAACAAACTAAGGTGTACAAGGCCACCATGAAAACCTTCTGGTCTCAAGACATTCTATTGTATTTCCAACATTTTTGAAAGGCCAATATAACAATAGATTTAAACCTGATTATGCAACCATCTCACTTACCTAAGCAATCCTAACCCAAGTGCATAGAAGTTAAGCTACTACACTGATTAATGTTAAAGCATCATGATTTAAATCAGTCAATGAATGACGTTGTGCCTACTTAAGGAAAAGCCCAAGAATGTTTTTTGGAAAACCTGCAGTGTCATAGGCTTATCCTTCTTATATATTCTCATTTCTCACTATGAAGTTACAAGAAGTGTTGTTTGAAATGTGTTACTTCTATCAGCAGAAATTCATACTTCTCTTCTACTCCTCCTCCCCCTCAGTCTTTTAAACAGAAATTGGTAAGTGCACATGCAACTTGATTTACTGATACACAGGTGTAGAATGACACCGACAGAAACACTAAAGAGAAAGGATTTAAAATCCAACTTCCTGACAGCATTCTACCAAAGATACCCCGCTTTCCAAGTGAAAACAACTTTTCTTTTCTTAAAGATTCTAGCCCAACTGTATAGATGAATACTTGTAAAGGTATACGTATATATGTATTCCCCTCAGATATCTTCCAGTCTTGTCTGAAATTCTTACTATGGTTATGTTCCTTTACACTTAAATCTACAGTTATTCAAGATCTCTGTATTATTTTACTCCATAAAAAGCAAGCAATGAAATGGGCATTATCATAAATAGGTACTGAAAAGGAATCAGCATACATGAAAATGGAAGAGTAAAAAAAGATCACAGAACTCTGAAATACAAAACAGCATGATAAAAAGAGCTGAAGCAAATAAACACAAAAGATATAATAATTGGTTATCATTTTTGCATACTGTTTTCTCCTATTCTGCCACTATTTGTGAGAGCTAAAGAACACACAGCTTCTTACTTTCATCTCAGTATTTAATAAATACCCTCCCTGCAAATTAAACCTGAGTGTAACTGCTAGCAGTAATTAGGTGAGTAGTTATGTATATATATATGTATGTGCGTGTGTGTGCATGTGTGTATGCTTTAAAATAAACCTAAGCTGGATGAAGTCACAATTGGTGAAGGCTTTGCAATAAAAATTTATGTGCACCATCTGGCTCTCTCTTCCTTCTATATGTACCCAGAATTTCATAGAAATGTATTTCATTGAACTATATTTAAAATATTTGACTTAATTAATGTAGTCATTATAAAGCTCTCTACAATACACCTCCACCTACATACAAAGGCCAAAAGACAGCACTGACTGATTCAAAACAAAGATTACATAACATGACTTTATCAACGAAGACTATCCACGGGTGACAGTCTCTGCTCTTAGAACCAGTAATTTCTATCAGATGCTGATACATCCCTAGGGGATAGGAAGGGAGAGGGAATCAGAAGGTATTTGTCTTGTTCTTACTTTTGATTCCATTTTGAACGAAGGCCTTAGGCAAAAGCAAGGCAAGCAACTACTTCAGACCCTGAAGACTTGTGCCAACTTGGGAAAAATCAGAGTTCCCCTCTGGCAGAGCGCTCTACATGAAAATAATTTTTCTTTTCAAGTATTCATGGTCACATGTAACTATGGTTATATATCCATACAAAATAAAGAAGTCAATCACACATACTTCCATCCATTCTGGATTTATTGTTAGTGTCAAAAATTTCAATATGCTTCAGAAGGCAGCAAGATCTGGGGTCACTCATTTCTCTTTGAAGAAAGCTTCTGTGCAATGATCATCGAGAAAGATCTAGGCCATAATCAGAAACGATACAAAATGCTCATAAAATATATTCTTTTTTGCACCAACTTGACTCATTTGTCCCCTGCTAGGATGTGTATAACTATAAATTACTTACTTCTATCTGCAGATTTGACTATTCATTTACAGATTATGCAGCTGTTACTTTTAATAGCTCTCCTGCTTCTGAAGAGGACAGTGGTTGTGAAAGATCTTTACTGCTAAAGAAGCAGCAGTCCCTTAGCTAGTGCAGACAGCAAATGGAGAGGTTTGAAATGTAGTGCCATGCTCTGAAGCCAGTTTCAGTAAGTAATGGAGAGCATCTGTATTTTGGAAATGAAGCTTTCATGTCAACCTGAAGTTGCCATATTCTGGACAAGACAGCATTATTTTCCACACTGTTGTTAGCATGCAATCCCAGAAGTAAAATTTGTATGTGTCAGAACAGCAGCACAGATGTCTAGCCAACAAAAAGCCATTTTTAAAAGCTTTTACCTAGACTGAAAAAGATCGTAAGCTGTGTATCCTTTTTAACAAAGTGCAATATTTTAAACTACTAACTCCTAGCAAAGGAGTCATCTTTCTACTGATATCATTTCTACATGGATCAGCCCCAGTATATTTCTTCTCATTTAGGTTCACATTTCTTGGAAGCTTTTAGGTGACGCTCTCTGCACTGACTTGAAGGAAACGTACAGATGTTTCATGTCTCCATACTGGCAACATTTGATAGTCCTTTGAGTTTTCATGTGAACTCTAGCTACCAGAGAGAGGAAAAGAGAGGTTTGAAACTCTCTGTACAAGACTGACTGTGAAATAAAGGTCAATTTCCATAGTATATAATTACCAAAGTAAGTTCAGTATCACTGCTACTGATAGTAGCAACACTTGGCTCTCTGAGCTTTGGGCCTAGTAACCAAAACTGTGGAAAGACACTCTGAAACTTTTCATTCACTACTCTTCTAAGGCCCTAATAACAGCTGCATTCAAATGAATGCTCATGAGCATCCACCAAATACAACCTACCAGGAAGACCAAATGAAAAAGATTCACAGTAACAGCAGAGTATAGACATTTTTTGAATTCTCCTTCAGTGTGTTTTTTTCTGACAAATCCCTCAGGCACAAAAAGTTATACAGAAAAATAATCATTAAATACTTTTCATTTTTATCTTCCTTTTTATTTAAAAACCAAGTACAACTGCACATTGCAATTGTGTGTTGCAGAAAAATGGCACTGCTGACCTCCTTTGAAGAGATGTGGAAGTCCACAATTCAAGCATGACAATACATAACATACAGGACCCAAGTCCAACTAGAACGCTTTCAAATAGTTTTTTTAAACCACTGTGAGGTGCTTCTTCCATAGGAATGGAGGGTCATGAAACCTGGGAAAGCAAGCAGCACCTAACTAATTCTGCATTCATGAAACACAAGCATAAAAAGACCAACACATAACAGAAGTGAGATGTGAGGATTTTTTCAACTTCTTATTGAATCTGCTTCACCTAGATCATTTTAAAAGATAGCATTAGAAACTGGAAACACTGTGCATTTTGCATGCTCATAAAAAAAAAAAAACGTGGAAAGAGGAAGAGGTTCTTTTTTGTTATGTCAGACTCACTGTAAAAGAGAAGTTCACCTTCCGTGGTCACAGAGCATTTAAGAAAGTGAGTTAGGAACAGTTTTCTTGCGTTTTGTATCCAGTTCTTTGACTGAATAGACCACCTGTTTTTTGGTAGTCAAAACCCTGCTTTCAGCTGCCCTCAGAATAGTACACTAAATAGAACTGACGATGCTGGTAAAATGATAAAAACATGACAGGAACACAGAATAGATCATGATTAAATTCCACCCTCCCATTCCCCTCAATGTTTTCTGTAACAATGAAAGAATAATTAAAAATTGCCCTGACAGGACTAACAAAATAATTCATCAATATTTTTCCAAGAAGGGATGAAAAGATTTATGAGAGAAACCAAGAACTCAAAACACCACCTCACTCCATCATGTTGCAATTAAAAAAAATTATCTGATATGTGTTCTTGCTTGCCTTGGAACACAGTTTCTGTAACTCAATATTTTTAATAAAGCATGCTATGCTATTCATCATTTAGCAAGTGAAGCTGCTTTGGAACTTAATTATTAATCTTTAAAATTGATTCTCAAACCTAGCTTGCATACAGTATTTTCCTAAATGAGGCCTGGACATCAAATCTGTGCTGCCTCATGATTTGCTGCATTGAGCTTTCTTAAAATTTTTTTCTAAATATAAAAAAGTTACGATTGACACAGGGGTCCCTTGAGCAGGTATCTTTTTAAGATCAAATTCCAGTTTTGTTTTGTTTTTCAATACCTAAGCAACCTTAGTTCTCAAGATCTTTGCACCTTTGGCATCTGTCAGAGTTAAAAATACATCTTTTTTAAATCACCCAAAATGTGCCATAATCACAAGCTCACTTTTTTTTATTTGCATATATATATTGTGGGTACAGTTCATATTTTAAAACAGAAACATGCTGTATTTTTAGCAGGGCAGTCTTGAGTCATCTCGCCTGAAATTCTAGCACAGTTAGATTGCCACATACACAACAAAGAAAATCACACTTGGTCTACTTCACAGCAGCATCAGCAGCATGAAACTCAAATTTACATTAAGTATGTAAATTTAAAAACTGGCATTGCTACGTTTTTTTAAATCATGTTAGTGCTTCTGAAAAATTGTATTTGCTATATCTAAAATCCTTATTCATCCATATGAGAAATGAAAAAATCTCCTTTTCATTACTGCCTACTTGCCCTTATTTTGTTACCTATCAGTCCTGCATCATGCTAATACTCTAGAAGCTAGAGCACACTTGGTGGAAAAATAAGGCATTTGGTCTCTGAGAAGTCTACTGCGAAGTTCAACATTAAGCTCTCTCAATCAATAATGATTGAAAAATTGTTAAGTTGTCCAGTTCAGAATGTCCCAGACCAGCTTGTTTGAAAAAAATATTTCGTTTACAGCCAAGGTATAACTACAGCATAACTGTATTCTTCTAACTTTTTGGTATTTTGAGTATTTCAATTTAATTAAGTTTTAGAATAGTAGTTGACAAAAAAATCACAATGAAGTGAAGTTCTAGATCTCATTGATCATGTGCATCACCATGTTATCTCATTTATACAAAAAAACGGGTTGAGTGGTTGTTATTAGCAGCAGTATTTAGCAATTTTTTGCAGCATTTTCAAAACTTAACCCATATAAAAATGTTAAAATACCCATACTTCACATATAACAAATGCTAATAAAATTAATTTGGAGAGCCACATTTTTCAACTGCTATTAGAAGAATGCTGAATTTTGGACTACCTTGAATTTACCATGAGCAACACTCATTTAAAAATTTAAAACAGTAATCTGAGATAAATTCCTTCTTATAATACAGCAGGGGCCCTTACATGGCTGAACAGCATGAGCGTAATCTGGACAGGTATCTGTAACCTCTCCAGAGAGGAAGAACTGCTTTGCAGGGCTCTCATCCAGGCAGAGCTGTGACTCATGAGCAGGGACCAACTGCCACGGGAGTGTTAAGCACTGTTTAAACAGCAGCTACCAACCCTGTTCCCAGGAACTTCTGCCCTCACTGCAGGAAGAATTGAGTTGCTCATGACACATCTACTGAGATGCTGCAGCTGACAGCCTGGTAAATTAAAATAAACTAGCACCTATTCTCTCTTAATATTTCAGTCAGCAGGTAGCAGGAATTCTGCAGCTCTTACAGAACAAGCTGACCCACCTCTAGATCAGAGGTGAGAACTGCTGAAGCCACATAAAAGTTAGCTTTGCTTATCAATCAGACCCACTGTAGTCTTGACTTGGATATGCAGTATTTTCAGAACTGGAACAATGAGTAAAAATATGAAGCATTCCTGTCAACACATTTCCTTTTTTACTTAATAATAATACACTGCAGACTAAGTATCTAATGTAGAGTTGCACAGAACCTTCTGTCATGTACAATCTCCTTCCACACAAGATGAATGAAGACGTCAGAAAACACCCAGCTCATCTCAGACTCAGACTGAGCTCTGTGAAGCTGTCTTCAAAGAAAAAGAAAAAACAAAAAGAAAACAAGACAAACACTGTCTGCTGCATTGACTGGTAAGGCAGTCCTACATGTTCCTTTGAAAGCATGCTCAAAACAAGCAGCATTACTGTGCCTCCTCACAAACTGAACAAATCAGCAGTTCTTTTTGCTTTTAATGCTTAAAAAGACAACATAAACTCCCATATTAAACTTCCATTCTGATAAACCATTATCTCCATCAAATACGTAAGAGATAAATATACTGATTTACTACATAGCTACAAAGGAAGGTAGCAAAGTTACATTCAGAACTCTGAAGGACAAAAATTATTGAAAGAATGGTTTTAGGCAACAAGCCCAAGAAAATATCAAAGAGATATGCAGGACAGTTACACTAATAAACTTTCTGAGTAAAGCAGTAGGTATCCAAGAATAGCATGTTATA
Source organism: Phasianus colchicus (assembly GCF_987193195.1). NCBI lineage: Eukaryota > Metazoa > Chordata > Aves > Galliformes > Phasianidae > Phasianus > Phasianus colchicus. The sequence goes on from NC_143443.1 coordinate 15,689,438, forward strand.
CCTGCATAGAGTCCCTAGATAACAATAAGATTTTCAGTGTCCTTTTCTGGTGAAAAGCTACATTTTCAATAGAAAATATTCTAGAGATGTGCAAGAAGCCCCTATAATTTGGCATTTCAAATTTCCAGGGCAATTAACTCCCCACTGTATCACATCACTTAACATTAATTAATTGCTAAATATGTAGTTATGTAACTTACAGAGCAGCTAAGGATAAAACAGCTCCCAAGCTTCCAAGAATTGAGTGGCATGCCAAATTAATATCTGTGATGCACAGGGATTTACCCTCTCTTCTGAGACTTTCAAAACAAGCAGTAGTTCTCCTTCCAGTGCCAAGTAATGGGAACAAATCAAGTACATTTCATTCAACCATTAGTAGAATCAGTCCATCATGGCATGTACAGCCTCACCCTATGAAAGGTTTTGAGGAAGTCCTCTTGTCACTCAGAGTACAAAAAGGTTGAGGGTTCCTAGAACAGCACCTCTTAAGCCAGGTCCCCTAAATGTGGTTCACTGTCACATCTTGCTTTTATTTCGTCAGGGTAAATCTAAACCAGTTGGTGTGTTTGAAAGCATATTTGTTTTCAGGATAAGCATCAATTAGGGAATGAAGTAATTTGCCTTATTCTCAAATATAGAATGGTTGCTCACATCACAGCACTGGGGATAAATGCTTCAGAGGTTCATTCTACCGAGCACCAGCAGAAATTTTAACAAGGTATATATAAGTAGAGGTGCTACTGGCTCAAAAAAAAAAAAAAAGAAAAAAAAGAAAACCAAACAATCTTGAGTCTACTCAAAAAGCAAGGCATTAGCTTAAGCATTGAGCCAAAGTTCCTTCGTTGCTATAGAAAAAAAATGAAAAAAACGTACAGCTATGGTGCTAACATAGCTACACAGAAACAGAAGGGGAGTAAAGAAACAGGCAGCTGAACTTCATTCCCAGGATCCAAATGCTACCATACGTATGGTGCCGTCTGATGTTTGATAACTATGGAATATGGAAGTGGCTTTTAATCATTTAGATAATATACAATTTCGGAGGAATGAACAGAGGCCACCTGGACACTCCAAAGTTCACTCAACACAATGCATAAGGGAGAGCTTCAATATCAAAATAAATTTCAGAGGTGATGTGTTTGTACAACTCTGTTGTTTTTCCAAAGTGACTGAAAGTATCCTGTTTCTAAGATGTTCTTTCTATAATCCTATTGATACTCCTGGTCAGGGAAAAGACCTGAAGAAACAAGGTAATGTGATTCAAACAGTTAAGTCCATGTGGCCAGCAATTCAATTCCATGTCAAAATGATACTCATAAGCATTGTAAAATAAATGTTCTAACATCTACCATCTGCCTAATAACAAAGTCTGTTGTAGACTGACAGTGGTATCCCAAACTGCCTTGTCTTAAATAGCACAAATTTAGGGACCTTGCACTAAATGGCATTTAAGAAAGCGGGGGAAAAAAAAAAAAACAAAAAGAAAACAAAAATTGAAAAACAAACAACAGGATCTTAGAAACATGGCTTTCTGACTATTCTACCATTTGTTGAAATTATATTTGTGGTCCACAAACAAACACACAGTCATACAAAGCTGTAAGCAACCAGTATTAAAAAATAGTTTTTTTTTTTTAAAAAAAAGCCTTGCTATCATTAACCTTGAAAAGCTAAATCTCCAGCATACTCCTGCATCATTTACTCCTAATATCTGATTCAGACCCACTAAAACAATGTGTGGACTTCCATCCCAAGCACAAGAAATCTTGAAAAGTACCCAGTTTCATAATCCAGGTAAAACTTGCTTGTTACTTTACTGAGTTTGCCATAATGATAACATGGTTTTCTTGCTTTTAAAAACTGTTCAGTGTAGCTCTGAGTAGGGCTTTGAGGTTGTCTGGAGTAGAGTAAAAAGTCTAGCAATTTTTCTTAACGTTTGCAAGACTCGCATAAGTATTACAGAATTTCTGATTTGTGTGCCAGTCAATTGAAACATTACAACAGAAAGTCCCAAGCCTTCCAGCATTATAATTCTGAAGGGGACAGGCTGTTCTGTCAGAAGCACAGGCAGTGTTTGATATCGACTAATTTGGAAGTGTACATTAAAGACAGAGTGCCCTTGAGAGGAAAAAAACAATTAGGAAATTGATGTCACTGACACAGGACACTGTCCACCATGACACTAACAATGGGACACTGCCCTTGTAATGGCAGGAAAAGCCACTATTAGATGTCCTTAGAGACATGCTTACCCCAATGGCTGTTTCTGACAGCACTTTGGTTTGTTTTGTTATTCTTCCACTAAGTCTCACTCACACCACAGCACAGCACAGCACAGCAGGATAAATGCTTCAGAGGTTCATTCTACCGAGCACCAGAAGAAATTTTAACAAGGTATATATAAGAAAAGTTTAACTGTTTTTTTCCCCATCGTGTTGAATAGGTTTGGGAAGCTGGTATGTGACAAAAGCCACATAGGGCACGTGTGTCCACCATGCTTGAGCTGGCAGGGTGGGGAACACATGTCTCAGGGTTGTTTTCTGGCTGGGAAGATGAGATATACCCTAAGCTTATTAAACTATACCAAACAGAAAATGGTTCCGTTTTTTTTCTTGCTTTTTTTTTTTTTTTTTTGAAATTTTGACTGAGCTATTTAAAATATTGAAAACACATGTTTTCTGGGGCCACCAAGCCCATTAGAGTAGGGGGATGTAATGAAGTTGCTTAAGGAATATAGGGAGTGAGGCCAAAACAAATTCCCTGAGGAATTTAAGATTCTAACCCAAACGGTTCAGAAAGCACAGAGCACACCTCACTATTCTAGAAACTGTTTTTGGAGAAACGCATCTGTGACGTGACTGAATTTCAGCACACAATAAGCAGAACAGAGAACATTTCTAGCTGACAGCATGATGCGTTCCATAAAATAATGATGGGTCCTGCAAAGTTATATCAGCCTCAAAATTGAGAAAGAGCTCAGGGTGCCTCCCCTGACAACTTTTCTACTACTTCTCTGCCAGTTATGCACATTCAATGCATCTTGAGCCCTGTTATTGAGTAAAATCTTTCCTCTTGCTATGCACCTGAATCTAAAATTTTCACAAGCAAAGAGAGGATTAAATTCATTACATTTATATAGAATGATAAGAAAGTTCGGTGAATCACCAAATAATGTAACACTGAAGAACTAAAGTACAATGAACTTTGTAGATTACATACAGTAAGGAATGTTTAGCCAAGGGTACCACCTTGCAAATACACAAATTTCACTTTAAGCCAACAAGCAGTTGCAATGAAACTACTGGCTCTTTAGCAGGGTCTGTTGTTATAGGTCAAAAGAAAATGACTTCTAACTAAAAGAGGGGAGATTAAGACTGGATAGAAATAGAAAAAGATTTATTTATTTATTTATGACATGGGCAGTGAAGCACTGGAACAGGCTGCCCAGAGTGACAATGACTGCCCTGTCTCAAGAGACAGTGTCAAGGTGGACAGGGCTCTGAGCAACCTGACCAAGCTGTAGCATCCCTGTTCAATGCAGGAGAGTTAGGCTAGATGACCTTTAAAGATCATTTCCAACTCAATTGATTCTATGATTCTATCATTCACTGATGATGAATGTATTTCACAATACATGTATTATTCAAGATATATGAACATAAACTTACATACACTATGTACATAGATAATTGTTTTGTAAAAAAAAGTTGTCAAGTATTTTTCATACATAGATTTGTAATTTTATATTTTTTGATTAAATATAACACAATCCAATATATTTTGTAAAAATAAAGTTTAGCTAATTACAAAACAACTAGTAAAAATAAAAAACCCTACACCTTCAGCATATATCAGGTTTTATAAATGAACTATGAAACAGTTCATTTTTTCTAAATTAAATGATCAAGCTTATCAGTTGATTAGAATCATAAAAAGCTCAGTCTCCTTCAACTAACAGATCAAATAAAAAGAATAAATAAAAGAGATGAAGTTAAAAGCTCTTGAGCAAGTGTCATACTTACCTGAACTACAGAAAACAATAGGACTCAGATATGCAACATAATTCAGCATCATTATTTTTCTTATTTGCTGAGGTATGTGTTACAAAAACATTATTGTGAAGTCCTAAGAGTACCTATATGAAAGCTTCCCAAAAATGTTCTCTTTCCCTTATCAGGTAGGCCTACAAATTCAAATTGAAATGTGTCAAGCTATGTTCTTCCAAGCTCACCTGGCTTCACCAGTGATAAAATAATAACAGCTGTCCCTAATGACTAAGTTACATCCAAGGTAACAGCAGAATTGTTAGAATGAACATGAGCTATTGAGAAACTGAGTATAAACTAAGAGCACCAATTCTGAGCATGAACAATGTGACATTCTTTATATGCGCTCTCAGAAAAACAAGAATGAAAACGTGCTCTGACTGTTGCCAAAGCTGTGTTGTTTAAAATCCAAGTTATAAAATGCTATCAAGTTACACTCGAAATCCAGTACTTGAGCTAGAAAGATAAAAAAACTTCAAAAGACTACATCATATTGCAATTGTAACTTCAGCAGACCAAAGTTGGAATAAACAATGATAAAAATCATGCAAATACAGCATGGTCAGCAATACATGTCCTGTCTACACAAGCAATCTATCTGTTTTAAATGTTTTAAATTAAGGAGCCCTATGAAAAGATTCAGATTTTTTCCTTTCCAGATCAGTGTCTGTTGCTAGACATGCACGCAGTCTCGATTAAAATTACAGAAAGAAGCTGATGAGTAGTAAAATACTGTATTCACGAATCTGAATTTAGTTTGTTGGCAGAACTCTAAAACAATCCATTATTTATGAACTGTATGCACTTACATGTATGCATATTTTATAGATTTAATATAATGGATCCAATCACTTGGAGGGATTGCAAGAGCTCAGATTAAAGCAAGATGTCACATATCATATTAGATATAAAGCCAAAATTTAATGAGACAAGTAAAGGTCAGAGTAGCAGCATGTTGCAGTTTCAACTTGCTATCCCCATTCCTTGCTGTTCTGAAGTGTGCAACATAACTTGAACTTTAAACAGAAAACAAAACAAAGTATGGGTATAAGAGCATAATTCCAATGCAAAGATCACCAAAACAAACAGTGAAGTTAAACATTAGTTTCTACTTCAGAAATTATTGCAATTTATTTTATTATCTGTAGTCTTGATTTTCCAAACTACTATCACAAGCAACGTTCAGTGATCAATGCCTGATTATTTAAGGTCTAATACTTCAAAGTTTGAAGTTACTGACACTCCCAAACAGTGGGTCAAGATTGAAAAAATTCCCATTGAACACAACAGTAAGAGTGCCTCAGAATGCATTACCTGCATTTTAATTGATGACCTGGATTCCAACTGTATTCTGTATTGTCCTGCACACAGGAAAACCTTCTACCATTATCCCTCTTTCCCTCTCCCCATTCAATACTGTCACTACTGGCACAATTTTCTACACAATACTAAACTTTTGAAAGAAAAGTATTTATTTCGATATAAATTTTCCTCAAGGCTTTACAAGTATCCAATCTGTTCTGCTTTTCTTTTCCAGATGAAGTCATTTGAAATTAGTTAATTACAGATGAAAGTAAACAATAGAAAGCAATGGTAAGAAAGAAATATGGGTGAGACAGTAAACAACACACAATCAGAGCAATATTGAGGTTTAATACTTTTTTTCTCCTTCCTGGTTACTTATTTCCTATTCTCTCAAACCATTTTGTCTTTTCCCCCACACACTTCTGTTTCCATTTTCCTCAGTTCTTTCTGTCAGTATTACCCTCATCATATGAATTAATATTTCCAAGACATAATTTGCTGTTAACTCAAACTCATTAAGGAATGACTGAACTGTAATTTCTTTTATCTTTTCATTTTTATGCCTGTTGCTGCCATTTCTGTAACACATCAATCACTTTTTCCTCTCCTCCTTCCTAATGTGAGTTAGGTCAAGCCAAAATAATTTTGACTTCCTCACTCTTTACAAGATCAACATATGTTCAAACAACATTGACATCCCAGAAGACTTGAACATAAACATCCTATCTCCGTGGCTTTATTAGTGCGCTTTCTGGATGCTCTCTTTTGTCATTTTAAGGGATATTAAAAAAAAAAAAAAAAGAGTTGTATAAAACCACTTAAACAATACAACACAATACACTCAAAAAGAACTAGAGTGATATTTCAGGATTTCTCATCCATTTATTTTCAATTCTCTCAATTTTTAATTTATCTTTGGACATCTTTGCAACAGATTCATTCTTGATTGGCTCCTTTCCTTCCTTTAACAGAGCTTTCCTTCTGATGTATGTTTCTCTCTGCTTCTGCATCCTTTTGCAAAAATGCATTCTCCATAGCACTTCAGTCAAGTAGAATCATCTTCAAAATCATCCTATTTGTTTTCCCTACACATGCAGATGCAAACCTTTTTTTTTTTATTATTTTTTTTTCCTTTGACCCTGTTGAAACACCCTGTCCACATAATGCCCACCTGGGCAGGGAACATTGAACTTTTTGATTCTCACAGTGCTCTCCAACCATAGTTTGCTTCTGCAGCAGACCACACCTTCAACTTCTGTTCTACTGCAAGACAGTATTTCACGCGTCCAATTCTTCCTTCAAGGCTGCACTTCAGATCTTTCTTTCCTGTCAACTGGCTAGAAAAACCTAAGTAATTCTACTCTTCACAGCCTGACTGCAATACTAGTTAATTCTTTGGATGCTTCTTACATCTTAATTTCCACTACAATTGCCACTTCAAATCTTTAGTTCCCAAAATCATGTTCCATGATTTAAGTCTCATTTTCTTCCTAGTTTTCTTCATAACACAGAGCTTCTTCCTGCTATCTTCTTAATACTCTTATTCCTACCATCTTCTTACCATCTCAAATCTCCTGTACATGATAAACACACTATCTCTAAGACTTTTTGGAGCTGGCCTATCCACTTCAGGAACAGTCTTTTCAGGAAAAGTCTTTGAGTCATTCTCATTATCCTCACTCTCTTTACAGACATGACAGAAAAATGTCAACTTAAAAAAAAAAAATGAGAATATATAACAGAGATGGCAATCACCATACAGCACATAAGCATGACTATGGACTGTTTCATTTTTCCAATTTCAAGAGATTAATTATTCTAAGTTTACCATTCTGCCTTTGGGTAATTTTGTTTCAACACAGCACTGCTTTTCTGACCTTAAAGCAGGAGATAAAATAACTCAGTGACCCCATTTATTACTTGCTTCTTAAATTCTTGAGCTTTGTTTTTTTTTTTGTTTTTTTTTTTTAATTCCAATCCTTTTATTAACTACTTTCTACTTCTCCTACAGCCCTTAATAATACACTACTGCCATTCTGAAGTGAACTTCTAGAAAATCAGTTGCCAGACCTTAGAAGCTATCTGTTCACTTCCCACTATCCTGCTCAAATTATATTTCATTACAGTGAATGTTCCAAGGATGCATTCCTTGAACATGCCCTTATTCTCATCAACTTATAAACTCTCAAACGAAATTTTGAGTTTGTATCTTACTTTTTTTTTTTCTAAGCACACTTTTACCACTGTATCCCTATAGGATATAACAAGCTGAGAAATTAATATGAGTTTTATTCTTAGGATAACTTCTTGCAGAGAACCTACAATGAACTTTCAGTGCAGCTACCTCAGCAGTCTGAATTTAAAATCCATTAACCTTCTACTTCTCAACCAGCAGTAGGCTTCTTGAACGAGTCTTTGCTTTCTCCTGGTACTTTGAGTAAATACATATTTAAGTTATACAGATCTAAGATTATTCACACACTTATTCTCTCTGCAATATTCCAATGAATATTGGAAAATTTCTGGTTTCAATTTTTGGTTTACACTTAAATGTTTTTTCCCTGTCCTCACATTTCTTCTTCTGCCAAAGCTTACTGGATAGCAGCTTCTTTTAAGATTTCCAGAATTCTTTTCTCTCTCTCTCACCCTTCTATCCATCACTTTAAAGCCTTTTAGTCATGTTATGTTATTCATGCACAACTGTTTGAAGTTTCAATCTTATTTGAAACAAAAACTAGGAGATGATAACCCTTCTGGAGACAAATTCGATTCCAGATGGCAACTGCAGCTGAATGAGGTCCCAACTCAGAGCCCAAGCAGAGAGAAAAGTTCACTGACAAAAACTTATCAGTATAAAAATGGAGCACTGACATAGAAACCTCTGTTTCACTCCTTGAATTGTCTTTTTTTTTTTCCCTCCAATTCACACTGTAAAGGTTCTGTGCACTTCATAGTGTAATTATTAAATAACATCTTGACAGCTATGCTAAATGGCAGTAAGGTATCAAAGATAGTTTAGAAATAAATTAGCTAAGGTCAAATAAGTCGTTTCAAGGAGACATGCAAGAACAGGTCCAAGTTCTGTAATTCTGATTCTACCATGTGCATTTGCTTCTAATACTCTGCAATCCATACACAGAAATAGAAACTGAATTTCATGACTCTGAACTAGTTGTTGCACATAACCTAAAAATAAATGCAGAACTATATTCTTAATAGTATAGTGACAAAAGGCACGTTTCAGTTACAAAAAAGCTAACTATATCTCAAAATCAATTCATCATTATTGTTCATAATATTCAGACAAAATATCTTTGTACAAAAAAGCCTTGCATTTTTGTCTTTGATGGACAAGCTTCCAAATTCCTAGAGAATAAATGTGGTTAGCATCACAGAATGATGCAGACTAAAAGAAACCTTATCAGGTCATTTAGTCCAACCCGTCACTTAAAGCAGGGCCATCCCCAAACTTAGATCTGGTTCATTCATTATGGTCACTTACTGAAATCTCCAAGCCTTAAGTTTCTAAAACTTCCCTGGACAACATGTTTAACCATTTTCTTTGTGCTTCATTTTTTAACCACTGGAGGATTCCTCACTGCAGTTTGGGACCTTGTCCTTGCCATTTGCTATTACATTGTTTCATCTGTGAGAAGAACCTGGCTCAATATTTCTTACAACCCTTCCATCTTCTTTTTTAGGCACATTACAGCTATAACCATAACAAGTGTTTGAAACAAAGAGTAAAACTTCCAAACAGGTAATCTCAAAAACATACCAGAAAACATACTCTGAGAAACAGAATCACATGGAGACATTAAGTAGCTCTCATTACAGACGCAGTACACAATACAGAGCACTAAGTTAATTCAAACTAAATACTCCAAATAATCAGTTATTCTTAAGAACGAACAAACCTGGGCCACTTTGACAGAGTTTTGAGTAGAGCCACCAGCATGATATTCTACTTTGAACTTTTTCACAAGTTCTTCAAATCTGTTAAAAAAAAAAAAGAGAAAGAATATTAGGAGATGATATCTGAAAATGATAAAGTCAGATACATTGTTTGTTACAGAATTCAGACTGAGGGCATATAGGCTTTGTCCAAACTACAAAGAAACATGTGACATTGAGTCCTTCACCTTAAAATTCTAACAAGAGTAAATAACTGAAACACATTACTTGAAACACATACGATTGCAATGAACTTTCAGATTGACAAAATACATGTTTGGGTACACGAATGTTTTATAAATGAAAACATTCAGATATTCATCCTACCTCATCAACCTAGAAGGTTAGTTAAGAAAAAACAACTGGGATATGACCTATGTTTTCACACAAAATATTGCATTTTGACAGGTGGAGGACTTTTGTGAACTGATCTATTACTATGCTTAAAAAAAAAATAATCTCACAACCACCTTTCAAATCTTCAAGCCATGCTGCTATGAAAGCACTGTATTCTCTTGTATCACCCTGGAGTACATTTTTAGTTTTGAACATTGTAACAAAATGTGTCAACTTCCTAGGAAAGTATCTACCCTTGTACTACAGTGCAACTTCAGGATTAAGACCACCCAGACAAAATTACATCAGAGACTCCTCCTTGCCGAGGGATACATTTGCATCACAGATCACCATCCACAGAACTAATCTTTTCACTAGTCACAGGCTACAGAAAAGCAAAGTGAAGCAAAACAAGAAAGGAAACTGTAAGGAGAGAGTTGTGGAGACTGCAGGGAGAGTGACTCAGTACAAATATCTCATCCTTGAAGTTTTAAGCACACTTGAAAAATAGCCAGATTAACAACCTCAGAAGACATTAGACTTGGGAGGAAGTACTCCAGGCAAGCTAAAAGCTTTAATGTAAAAATCTGCATATTTGAGGTTCAAAATGACCTTGAGGACAACCTTAATTAACAGCATGTTTGTCCTTAAGGTCTACTAACATTAGATGTTTACCTTTAAAAATGAAGCTCGTCCCCTCAGAAGAGCTACAATATCCCAGCATATTTTACTGTATTTGATTCTACCTTCTGTTTAAACAGTGACATTTTATCTCAGACGCAACAAAAATGAACTCTACCTGGCAACCCTAGTTCTCCTCCCCACAACCCACATCTCCTTATAGCATCTGAACAATGGCTTTGGGGACAGAGTTGTTAAATAATGACTTGTTTATTTAGAAGGCTTTGGTTTTCAATCTCATGTTGATCATAAGATTATTATTTCTACAGTAATTTCCATTTAGAATATTTGAATAATGAGCTACTCACCCTACCAAACTACCAATGGGCAGGCAATTAGAAAGAACCAAGAACTAAATTACTATATATGCTTTTCACAGTTATCCACACTACTAATTATCCATCAATTCTATGTCAAGGAATTGAAACCTCAAATGATAGCAAGCAGTTGTGGAAAAAATAATAAAAGCCAACAAATCTTGTAACAATTGCTTCTCAAGCAGACAGACATATGAACTATCATGAACTAAGTTAGTACCCTGGCAGTACTTTTCCTTCAATTTAATTGACCTTTTCAACCAATTTGAGTGTTTGCTGCCTATATCACACAGCTATTTTTGCTTTTTTAAAATGTATCAACAAGCATTCCAATTAGTATTTTAATTCCTTTACCTAAAGGTGTCTGATGTTTCAGTGATTTTATTACTTAGTGGCATATTAAACCTTACATATAATACTGTAATGGATGACATACAATAGAAGCTCTAAATTTAAATGACAATGTGTTTAAATAATTCATTTTGTAGTTTGAAAGAGTATCTATAGAATAAAATAGGTGGCATTTGATTTTGGAAAATAATGATGGAAAGAAATAGCTTTAAAATACCACCTTAGTGTCAAGATTTCAATGTTATGTAAGAAACAACCTCAAATTATTTTGCGATTATTTAACAGAACACAACAAGCCAACAAGGACCACTTTCTTCCACTATTTCAGACTCAACATTAAAGGGCATAACTCCCTTTTCTTCAAATTAATGTAGTAACTCTATGCCTTTCAGAGGCCATGATATAAAATAGAACAAGACTTAATAAAAATGCAAGGAAGGTACTGTTATACTACTTTCCATTGCCCATAAAAAGGAAAACATAAATTGTGTTGTTTTAATCCACAAGAGGTTGATAAACTTTTATCAAATATGACCCCAAAATTAAGACTGGCAATAGCCTTTTATCTTAAGGAAATGAAAATCCACAAATTTTTCAAGATGTCAGTAAATGGCACAGACAGCCTGTGAAAATTGACTTTTTCATTGTCTGTTGTATGTCTGAACCACAAAGAGAAGACTTTGGCATTTCAACATGCCTAAGAAACGTTATTTGTTTTTATAAAGTTCTCGAGGAAGGAAGTTCAACCGTAGAAGCTTCTCCAAGGCCCATGAATACCAAACAGAGCTTGTGTGCGTGCTTCAGGAGTAAGGCATCATCATACTTAAGATAATCCAAGAAAATTATTACCTCATGAGCAAAACCAAATAATATTTTTGTTCCTTGTCCTACAATTGTTGGCCTCTGACTATTTCTGAAGGCTCTGCTGTATCTGTGACCCTTTCCTTGACCTAGCAATATACCATTACCTTCTATAACAGAATAATAAACCCCACCATCAGCACCATAGAGACAGGGCCCTATTTTTGGTTCCACTAATGCACTGACCACATTGCAGCCTATTTTAACAAAAACAAGTTTGCATTTGCAACAGTACGTGTTTTCAGCTGCGATACTCTTGATCAACTCTATCACTGCCAAGGAGGATATGTTAATGTTTCACTCAATTATACCAGAGGCAATAGCACTTCTGTCAGTTGCTTTTTTTTTCCTCCTCTCTGTTTAAAAAACAATTGACTCCTAATTGTTTGATATTGAAGGGCAAGAAGTTTCAGTAATCTCACTTTTGAGAGAGCTCATGTCTATGAAAAAAAGTGTAAGAAGGTAACAGAAGAAGCTATTTTATACAAGAAAAAAAAAAAAGTTACACCTCTTTATGCTAAAGGAGGTGGAAGCATTTTTCTAGAAGGCACAGACTCCTGCAACAGATGCCATACCACAACCTTGGTCAAATCAATGAGCTCTAAGGATGCCCCCCAGCAAGTCCTCCCAGTTTCTCACCTCGATCACTGCTGACACATTCACTGCCATGTCGGTCATTCACCCACTGTGAGCATCACTACCTCTTTGGTTCTTCTTACTAAACTCATTATCCTTTCTCATAGAGCCTCTTAAAATGCCCTGTTCTATTTCCTATAAGGAAAAGCTCACCTCAGTACCTGTAGTACCTCAAACTCATCTCTACTTTCAGACAACAATGACCTGGGTAGTGGCTATCTCTCACAACTCAGCTCTCTTCTGCTCTCCCCCTTCCCAATCCTTCCAAGTCAAAGTTGCTTCTCTTCATTACAACAGGCCTGTAGAGCATCACAGCATCAAACACACCATCCTTCATTCAGGATGTTCAGATTTACAGCAGCCTTGGGGCACAAAGCAGTCAATAAAAACACCTTTACTCTGGCTATCCCATGATACCGCTCAGTGTCCAGTTACTAGCACTTTCTATGAATATTAGGAAATCTATTCTAAATCTTTCCTTAGACCATCTTTCACCAAAACATCTACAGAAATCAACAGGAAGGTTGTGTAATTTCCTGACACCACACTCCAGCCTAACAGCAGCAATCCTCTCCCGGATCAATATTCATCTCTTCTAGTTTGCTTCACACAGAGTCCAAGGTTTTTTGGAGCTGGGCCTCTACACTTGTTCTGTGTCATATGACAAAAAATAGCCATGTTGGGCACATCATTACTAAATTGGTGATAAAAATAAGCACATGAAAAACTCCCTACAACTGAATGCAGACTACATAAAGAAATGGATTCACGACAAGGTAAATTAAAGCAATGAAAGTAATGCCATTAAGTTTCTGGACACCAATTATATTGGACTACAAAGGAATGCTTTCTGAAGACTTAAGTGGTAATAGAATTACTGAATTTAACTGTCAGAGCTTTGGGAGAAAACTGCTTCTCATATCTATGTCAGGAGCTAGTTATCTGCAAGAAGTAGAGAAACGTAACCTCATGTTTTTCACCAGGGTATGCTGCCCTGGATATCTTTTGATATACCTGCTTATTACCTAAAAAGTGCTCAGTGGCATTCATCAGCAGGAAGATACACTTTGTGGAAAAAAAATTCAGCTGCCAAAGCCAGCTAGAAAAGCAGAAAAAATAAAAATAATTCTTGCCTATTTTGCTTCTGTATGCCAGATAACCTCATCACAAGAAAAAAATCTGCTTATTTTGAATAATGATAGTCCAATACCTCCAGTACATTGCACATTTTTGTTTGCTATTATAAAAATATTGAAAAGCGTTAACATGAAAATCTCTTAAGTAATCAAGTAAAGGCTGCAAGTTGCATGTAAGTGGAGGTAAGTTGGAGCCACGGAGGCAAGCTTTGTTAATACCCCCTAGAGAGGAAGGTAGACTAGCATTTGTTATGCTTTCAAGCTATTGGGTGGATTTTAATTAGATTTTAATTAAAAACCATAATTAATGGTGAATTCTGACACATTTCCCAGATATTTATTTTTAGTTGCAAGAAGAGGTCGTATTAAAATATGGCTGCAACTGAAGTGTTCAGCTGTGAGGAGATCCAGACTAATACACCAACAATTAGATGTTTGATCCTTTTAATTGCTTTTTTAAAAAAATCTACTCATATCTTCACATTAAGTAATCTGTGACAGAATGTCTATGAAATCACTTCATAAATTAAAGATGAATTATGTGAGTGAATATCATGTTATACAACCTGCTTTTAGAATACAAAAAAGAAAAAAAAAATCAGTAAAACTACATCAGAAGTTCCAAATATCATTGCCATTTTTTTAAGAAAACCTTTAAGTAATAAATCAAGTGAAACCTAAGCAATGCCAAACCTGCAACCCGACTGCCTTGAAGGGCATGGCTGAGGCAGTTTGCATACATCTGGACAAGCCTGTCATCTGTCACCTTCCACACTGCCTTGCAGCCTGGGCCAACATTAGCCCACCGCCAGGCTGATGGGGCAGACCTGGGGGGAAAGCAGCCTGCCCCACTAAGCCTGTGTCCAAGAGCCCTCACCAGTAGATCCTAAGCGAAACTTCATCGTGACTGAAGGAAGAGGTATTCATTTTTAAAAACTGAACTTTGGGGCAAATGCTGTGGGTAAAAAGAAAAGCAATTCGTACTTGAAAGATCGTACCTAATTTCTCTAAGTTGTACAACACAATGTTCAAAGTTTGAATCCTATAAAAACAATTTTATATATGACTGACTTCATCCCTGGTCTTTTACATAAAGCCAGTTAAGATTGAGATGCAGATATAATTGGTTGTTCTGGCTTAAAATTGGTCCTGAAAGAGCCAAAGTATTGCCTTTGAGAAATGAGGTACAATCACAGAGGTACATGAGAAAACTTTGCAACAGCTGCTTGGCAATGACTGACTTTACCCAGAGCTAGTTCTTCTACTTATTAGCTTGGCACAGAATTAAAGAGTTCTGGAATGGGTAGGGGAATAGAGGGGAAGAATAAAACATGCTAAAAAGGAAGTATTGGAGACAGGTTAGCAACATGGACATATAACACAACGGAAAGCTAAATGTGTTAGGATGGCTACAATCAAATGTAGCAGATTGTCATAATTTTTTCTTATATTTACAAAAGTTCAGAAAACAGTGACTCTTCGTAGAAGTATTTACTGTTGCAAACTAGAATTTCACATGAAGTATTTTCCTAATCACCTCATCCAAACAAACAGCAAATGAAAAAAGCCAGTAATTCCAACCAGGTTAGGATTATGAGTACCAAATGTTAATATATGAAAGAAGAAAAAAATGCATAGGCAAATTGCAGGATTCATAGCTTTGAAATATTTTACCACAAATGTTAGCGAGGTTGAAAAAAATGCACTTAAATGTCAGTTTGATAAAAGCCAAAAGAACATTTTCCACATGTGTTTGCATTTAGGCATATTGAAACAAGATGGAAAAAGTAACAGTGATTCAAACGTAAGGTTAAAACATCAGCTCTTAAGGACCGTGATTTAAGGACATTTCTCAAAGTAATTTTATTTTTTTTCTGTTTCTCAGCAAAGACTCAGGCAAATTTATGCAAGTGTTCGTGAAAAGCTCCTCTTATTCCAGATTATCTGGATATCTTCCCCCACTACAATATCTGAAAAAACCTAGATGACTGCAGCCACAACCATCAGCCAACACAAGGCAAGCTGATATTTTGAAGCACTGTAGCAAAATAGAAAGAATAACGGTAACTCTACATTATTAAAAGATTGAATTTCTAACCATTGTTGAATGCCACAAATACATTTACACAGAACACATTCACAAACCTTAAAACATGCCTATTATGTACAATTACTATAAGAGAAGGTCAAGGAGTATTGACAAAACTTGCTCCCTATTAAACCTCTAATCAAAGCACTTAAAGGAAAGTTTCAACCTGAAGACAGCTAATCAGAAGTACTATCAGAGAATTACCATCAATTCAATAATGGAGTAGAAGTTAATACTTTGCCTCTATACTGTCTTCTTGAAATACCTCCTAAGTGATTGGCTAAGATCAAAAAAATCTTGCCAATTCATCCATGATTCACACTGTAGTACTGTGACAATGACCGTAGCCAGAAATAGCTCATTGCCCTTATATCTAAGTAGTGAGGATCAGAAGACATCACAGGCTAGGGAAAGCATCTACCTCCTTCATCCTTGGAGGCCCTAAGTTACGTTCCGGAGCATTAAGGAACAAGTTCATTTCTTTTGTTACTTCTTGGTTCTATTAAAGTAGTGTTTATGCTTGGCCCAGATCTCTATATATTTTTGAGAGATACTTAATGCATGGATTTTTTTTTTTTGGTCTTTTTCTCTTTGCTTCCTAGAAGTGGTAGGAGAATACATGCCCTCTGAGACCTACTCATAAATGTCTTGAACCCAAATTTTCCTACAAACCAATGGAAGGGCAGATCATTTATCAAATTAGAAAGTACTATACTTCTTAATTCTTTTAATTTCAATAACTTCACACATCCCACAATAAATATTCTGGAAAATGAGTAAAAATGCTTTTTAAAATAAGACTACATTTACAAAATTAAAAGCAAATTAAAGAACATAATCCTAATTATGCAATAATCACAAGAGACTGCAGTAGATGCTTTCCATTTGGCTCTGTAGAGACCAGGTGTTAACTGTCAATAAATCTTTAGTGAATGCTAATTGAAACTGCTGCTTCACAAGCATCAACTTACTCCAGCTCACATCAAAGCGAAAATTTGTTTAACTTAAAAGAATATTTGCCATGAATATTTTAATATTAAAAGCATTCAGTCATCAAACAAGAGATCTTAAACCTTATCTTTGCTACAATTTAGATTATCTAAAGCTGTAGTGCAAATCATACTAAGCTGCCTATAGAGAACTGACAAAAGAAACGTGTTCACACATACACACACTTAGCAGAAAAATATTTTACTGCAGCATTGCAGCAACTTTGTAATTTGTACTTTTATCTATAAATACATCAAAATGGGAAGAAAGTTAACCAAGTTGCAGGGTATGATTCTAACTCTGAGTCAATAAAATATCAAAGATTCACAGACAGCACTTTTCAGAAAGTAATTGCTTCCATACATCCATCAGATTAAGTATTTATCTGAGTAATATTGTCTTCCTACTAATGCAAAGTTCAAAACAATAGTGAAAGTTGCTAACCACAATCTAAATCAATTTTATGCTTACAACATAAATGGTCCATGTCAATTAAGTTACAGTGCTAAAATATCTTTTTTCTTCACACCATGCGCTATTTTAAATTACTTTCAATTAGTTACTCAATCAGTCTATTTAAACCACCAAAACATTAAAAATGCATCAGAATATTTCAGTAGTTCAAGAGAAAAGTATAGGTTCACTATAAGCTATTAGCAAGCAGCAAACTATAGTAATTATCCTCAGGAACAAGTGAGAAGATGAGTGCAGAACACCCTACTTCCAACACAACCAATAGTAAATTCCAAATAAGACTTCTATTTCAATTCTCTTCGACCTTCCTGTTTCTCAGTGCAGCTCTGCCTAGAATACTACTTAAGACGGTCACCAACTGACAGTGAGAAATAACACAAATTTCTCTAATGCAAAACCACGATAATAAGGCAATACTTATTACTGCAAGTAAATACACTCCCAAACACATTTCCTTCTTGTAAGTTTATGATAAGCAAATAATCACATGTCCAAACTTTTATTTTCATTAGAAGGCACTAGAGAAGGAATCAACTGTTTACTGACAACATCTTACACACTGAGCACCAGGGGAGATTTAGAAAGGAACTAAATTGTTGGAGTAACAGTAAGAGTAAAGTGGGAAAATGTTTGCTTTCACTTTCAGAGAATACAAAAACCTCCTGGCTCTCCTATAAGCAAAAAGAACTTATGCTGGTGGGATGACATCTGACAACTGGACATGTAGAACAGACTGCTATCCAGGAACACGTATAAATTGCCTGCTGTGGAGGCAATTAAAGGAGCATCAGTGTGTGCACTCAAAGCAGCTATAAGCAAACAAAACAAGGCCTGGAAGCAGTCTAGCCACAGCAGCCTAGAGTTTAGAAGGGATGCTTTCTACTAAAACACGAGGTGCAATTTCCCCACGCTAAGTTCCACGCTGCTGCAGCTGAACTCTGATACTTCTGCCAGCTTATTTAAAGGTATCTCAAGTGTTCCTACCACAACATTGTTGCCTACCATGTATACATGTTTCTGAAATGCAAAATATTTATCTTGACTAGCCCACTCTATGGCTTGTGGGTTATTTAGTATCAACTTCAATAATATCAGAATAATTAGACTTAATTGGTTAAACATTTTGTACAGTGATCATAGCAACATGATAAAGATGAGTTAAAAACAGTGTGGGCTGAAGGCTCAAGAGGTACTAATAATGCAACAACATTTTTCTGAAAAAGATAAAAATGTTATCTTATCTCAATAATTGATACAGTTGGTAATTGAAAACAGAAAACTCAAACAGCTAAATTATCAATGGAGGGAAGAAATTATTCTAATTATTGCCAACAAAAAGAGAAAGTTCTCTTCATACGCTAAAAAAAGATGTGTAAACCAAAGAAGGTAAACACACTGACTGTAAGTAGCAATAGAGATGCCAGAAGTGATAAGACAACATGATGCTGAAGCTGTTCTTAATATTATCTCCTTTATGCCATTTGGTTTTGTTGGTTTATATCTTTATGTAGCCTTCATTCAAATGAATCACTTGCACTATTGAATTCTGCCATTTCAAGAGGGGAGGAAAAAAAAATAAATCAACTGAATAAATAACTTTGATCAGATGCCCTTAACTACATTAAGCTTTCTAGCAGAGTGGCCATATTTTCACCTATGAAACTAAACCTGTGCTGTATCAACACAAAATCTTCGTATTTGGTGAGAAGAGGTCATCATTAAGGGAGAGACTATCAAATGTGCAAAGGAAAAAACCCATATCACATATTCATCAGCAGAAAGCAAAACAAAAAGACAGGATAATCCTTAGAAATACATTGAATACATTAGAACTACATTGAATACTGATAATTTATTGATAATTTCAGGGTTCTCTCAAGTAGACAAACCCTATATAAGGTTTTATATAGTTAGAATCAAATTGATAATACATTCAGATTTCAGGAAATAGTGTTCTGAATTAAAAAGCAACCAGGTAGTTCCTCTCCCTCTGTAAAAGGTGCCCGTTTTCAATTAACCTTTTTTCTCAAAAATGGTTTACTCTTACACCATTACTAGGCTCTTTATCAGTATTCCAGTATTTATGATTTTTATATACTTCAAAATAAAATAATGATCATAATAACTGCATGCTTATTCTTACAGGGAGGTGATAAGTCTCCATTTCAACATATTTTCCAGTTGAAGCCTTAGTTACTTGACAGAATATCTCCTGCAGAGATTAGCCTATTATTATTTGCTACAGACCCGCTCAGAAAGCAAGAAGCCCATTTTCTCCAGATGACTCATTAACAAGCACGACAGAATGAAGTGTTCCAGCCTGAAATGCCAACCGCTAAAAATAACTCATCCTACAGCCTATGACAATTCAGCCCAGCTCTTCGCTCCATAGGCACAATCTCAGAGGGTCACCTTTTGGAGAAGAATTAGCATATGCAATGAACAGGGGAAAAAAAAAAAGATAAAAATCACAAGTTACAAAAAAGCTGCAGGGGAATAGTACTACATAAAACGTTTCAAAAGCAATGTTCCAAGCAGCACTAAAAGACTAACTCCATGGCAGAATAATAATTCAAGGCCTGAAAGAAACAACCCAAACATTTGACCCAAACACAACACAAAGTCTCCCTCTGATTAACCGCTCATTTTAACCTCCCCCGTCTGTGTATACTCTGCCACTATGAACAGCACAAAGCATATTTAGTGATACCCTGCATTAGTCTCCACGCTGTTATTAAGAAGCTTGTGCTCAGCTGTTAAGATTTACAGAACCACACCGGCTCTCGTGGAACAACATTCCTAAAAAGGAGCAGTTCAAAATAATTGTGCATGAAAGATTCTATCTTCCTTCCCAAGAGGGATGGAATAAAAGGAGAAGTTTTTCTTACCTTCAACCCTGCAAAAAACTTATTACTTCATGTTTATGTAGTATCAAAATATGTGGAGATGGAAGAGCTGGAACCCAGATGAAACGAAGAACTGAGTTTTCATATCTATGTCTGGAAAGTTACTGGAACAAAGCACCAGTGCATAAGCACCTGACACTTAATGAGCACTCAGCAGCCATTAATCTGATATCAGTATTTTCTTCACAAATCAGTAGGCGTTTCCTACTTCAATAGGATCACTGACCTAGCATACAACACAGGTAATATAAACTCATCTTGACTTAAAAAGTATTTCTGGCATTTTCTCATGTTCCATTCACATAAGCAAGTTAGGGAAATATGAAATCCAACCACATGCTTTTAAGCTGTGACACTACTAACCAAAATAATAATTTCATACATAATCAAATTAAATCTTAATCTCTCAGAAGATTACAAGTACCCAGCTGTTCAAGAAACTTGACAACTATAACGAAGCACCAAAGCCATCAAACAAATGAGGTCTGCCACTGTAGATCAGTCACTTAGGTCAAGAAAAACACATTTCTCTTATACAAAATCAAGAGCAGTTAGCGATTAGTAAAACATTCTCAGAGATCAGCCAAGTGAACATTGTACTAATTCAGATGAAGATCATTTGGTCATCCCTTAGAATTGATGTCATGTAGGCTATCAATTCTTAGCCTGTAACAAGCATACCAAATCATCATTTCTCTGCTTCAAGACAGAGGAAAAGCTGCTGATTGATTACGAAGATCGCAAATACCTGCAGTAACCAGGAAGATGTAGAAGTCATGGCCAATTTAATTACATAAAACCATATTTTTATCTCCTGCTTTTACTCATTAGATTGTAAAAACAGCAGCAGTATAAAAAGACCATGCCAAAAATCTATCAGAGAAGTCAAAAAAGGGGACTGCAAACAAGGCTGTTCATCCTGACATTCCAGATAGAAATGACCAACCAGTTCTAGTGAGAAGATTAAAGTTTCAACTTTACACTTTAAATACGAGCAGTTCTTTTCTCTTCCTTCTGCTGACATCATACACCAAATAGGAGAAATAAAAATACATTCAGAAAATGAACTGAAGTAATTTGTTAAAAAAAAAAAAAACGCCACTGCAGATAGGTGCTTTTTCTTGTTTTGTTTTTTTTTTTTTCTTTTTGTATGCCATGTAATTCTTTGAGTAAGAATACAAAATTTCTAGTAAGATACATTAAGACCAAGAATTAAATGCGATTTCATATTTTCTAATTCAATCCCTAAAAATCTATGTTCTAAATCTGCACATTATAAGAGTCACCATGAAATGATAAATTTAATACTAGAGGTTTCAGTTTTAATAAATAGTTTGATATCACAATGAACTCTTTAATTTATTTGCTTTAACAGAGCCTTTTCCTAGTGGGTAGGAACAAAGCAGCTTTGAATTACAAACCACGTCCTGCAGACAGTAAAACTCATGAGGTATTAATTTACAGTTTCATATGTGATCAGTTAAACGGTATGTGAAATCTTAAACATCTTTAAAAAAAAATACCAAAACACCACAAATAGCTCAATAAGATATTTTTTCAACAGTGCTTTAACAAAAACCATACAAGATTAACTTCTATTGTCAAAACAGAGCCAAACGCATGTTGTGTTTAAAGCCACCACTCCAGTATCCAAACAGCACTGAGATGTTATCCTTCAGTATTATCTAGAGGAACTGATTCAGAGACAACAAATATGGTCTCCAAAACAACTTTACTCTGATTTTTAACTCATACAAGAATAATAATTAAAAAAACATGAAGTACATTCAAGACTAGCATTAGGAAAATATGTGCATGTCCATGTATGTATAAAAAAAAAGGGATGTATGTGCAACAAATATATAGGTTTTCTGCTACAGCATATAAATCTGTATCTCTAACTCTCTATTTAATAACAGATGGCAGTTAAAATCCAGTGGAAATGGACTCGTCTAGAATCAGAGCACTGACAGCTTACATTCCTATAATCCTGGGTTAATAGCAACTATGTTGTGCCTTTGAATGTTGCATAAAGCCACAACTAGATTTGCAAAAGTTTTTTTCTGGAGGAGACAATTCAGCAGTAAGCTGTAATTGTGGTCCATTGTGTATACTGAGAACATTTGGCATATCTATATTTCTCTTAGCACTTATGTTGATAAAATGCTTTTATTTCTAAAAAGCAACTTTATATAACTTAACTTTGCTTAACTGTTGAGGATTACCCATTTTACAAAATATTTTCTTTGTTGATTTTTCTTGTTCGTTTCTCATTCATTATAAAGGGAGATTTAAGCTTTAAAGACAAGTCCATTACTAAGTCCATCTATGTGAATATAAAACATGTGAGAACATAAGGAAACTTCTCTAGTGGTAATCATAACTTTAAGTAGCTAAACTCCTCCAACATTTAGGAATACATGTTCTGAAAGTAAAGGATGTAAAAGCCGTTAGTCCTGGAAGTAATTTAAAACTCCACAATGGTTTTCACCAAAGGTTTGTTTAGTTTTGTTTCAATTTTCTTTTTTTTGGCTTATTTTACTTCCATATAGAGCTAAGGAAGTACGCTTCTTAATACATAAGCACAAATGCTAGGAAATGAGCATAGACCATGACTTAACTATTGTATTAGTACCACAAAACCACTGAAAATGACTTATATGCTACTTCTCAATGACTTGCAATGAGAGCTACTGGAATGCTCTACAGAATATTCTCATGCACTGTGGCACATGAAAATTAACTTCCAACACATTACAGCATATTTCTGTTTCCCATATTTGTGACTGTGGATTTATCACTCTAACGTGGAAACAGTCAAACATTAAAACAAGACAACTGAAGTTTAAATTATAACACAATGCAAACTCAGTTCGTTCCAAAAAAATAACATCTATAAAACCGCATTCATGATGCATAAAAACACTTCAACAAGTTCAAAGTCAAACACACTAAAGCTATGAAAAGCTGGTTCATTCTCATGTACACTACTTTTTTAATTTCATCTCCCCTTTAAAGCTCTTGGTCCTATACCTCCTATAGAAAGAAGAATGAAGATAGAACTATGTCACAAAATGCTGCTGAAAAAGTTGATGGTTTTATAGTGAAGCAATTGTGTTCAAGCATAAACAAATGTATTTTCATAAAATCCCACCGAGACAAAGGTAAGAATAGCATACTCAAGAATTCGCAGTGTTCAACTCAATATGCGTAGTATCTGTTTTTCTTAATATTCAGCTTTATCTAATACTTTATTCCCTCTAAATATAACTTCCATTCAGCTCCTTACAGTTGTATGTATTCAGTACATGATGAATACAAGTCAAACACTTGGAAAAAGCCATCTGTGAACATTATAAAATTTACATAAAGAAACAGAATACAATTTTCCAGGGGAGTATTCAATCCTTCTGTAAGGGAACTCTGTCATCACTCTCAACTACGTCTTTTCTCATTCATCTGCACATAGTCCATTTCCCCAAGTGTATGATACCCTATAGACAAAATCATGTTTTCATTACACCATCACAATTCTCATATTTTGCTCTGGCTGGTTCTATGAAAATGTGTATAATCATACTGCCAAAGACCACTGAGATAGGGATAAATTCTAGTTACCTAAATTCAGGAATTTAAGACAACCTAAACTCAGGAATTTAATGGAGATGACAGTAACTGCATGTATAAATTTTGCTATTTAAATTTAATACAAATCAAGGCATATTACTTCTAATCACTTAGAAAGACAGTGATTAGGTACATCACCATGAGAAGATTCTCCCAGAAGCTAGCTCGTGTTTTAAAAAAATGCCATGAACACACTACAATCACTGAGTTATTACATAACATTTGATGACATATTTGTCAGTCTAAGATGAAGAAAGGACACTTATTTCCAAAAAATTAATTACAAAATATCACTTCATGACACATTCTGTAGACAAGAAATTACATACAAGATAATCAAAGTAGTTTTAGAAATCTTTTTTTTTTTTTAATCTCTCCAGTTCGATTTCCAGTAACACAGTATAGAAGTCAAACTTGACTGGCAAAGATTGTTAAGCTAAATCAGATGTTCACAAACTAGAAAGTTCTAAAAAGTTGTCTAGCTGTCTCCTGAAAAGCTGGTGGTATTCCCCTGAGCGTTCTATTTTCTTCCTGTATGCCTTCTGTTTAGGACAGGAAAGCGACAGCAATGGCAGACAATCCCTACTCCATCACATACAAGACGTCAGATTCCGGAAGACAATCAAGTACGTTTTCAAAGCCTTTACTTAAACTATATGGATTTAACAATTTTTCAATATGCATTTTTATCAGAAGAAATCCTGAGCATGGACTGCCCAAAGCATACACATCAAGAGAAAAATTTTGATTTTGACTTAAGTATAGTTTTATGTGTTCCCTTATTTTCTGGTTAACAATGCTTTCCAGAAGTTTCTTCACAACCTAATTGTTCTCCTGCATTTTCTCCAGGACCAAAGAAGTCTAAAATCTTACTGTTCAAAAGAATAGCATGATACCACTTCATTCTTTTAGTCAACTTTTTTTCTACCTAGCATCTTAATTTACAAATATTTTAAGTTTTACTACCTGAAGGAATTTAGGTAAGCAAGCTCCATCTGCAAGCTTCATCTGATATTATTTTCTGAGTTGTCTCTTTTCTATTTTTCCAGTTCAAGTGTTTATTAATGAAATTCTACTAGTTTTCCATGGCATCTGTATTTTTGAAGAGAGCTGCACCCTATAACTCATAAACATGGATGATTCTCCAAGCGGAAGACCTCAGTAAGTGGTAGACTTTACAACAGAGAAGGGAAGAGAGAGCCCGCAGACAGCCTCTGTGAAAGATCACATTAGCTTGAAAGAAAGCTGCTTTCTCTTGCAGCTAGTCTCACTGGAGTGTATGACAATAAAATTCTGACCAATAAAGAATTTACCTTCAGAAAATAAGATGTCACTTGCCAAATGGGCAATTATTTCCATCTAATTTCCCAGATGCCTGTCCCTGCCCCTCACACACAAGCACATTCCCCATAACTTCTGGCAGGTATCCATCCTTTGGAAAAAGAGTCCTTCAATATGGGTGGTCTGCAGAGGCGCAAGCACAATAATAAATGAATTTACACCCATTTTAACAGAGTTTAGGCACAACCACATCATAAGGATTATCTTAGTGGTAGATCTTTGTAACTACATTATAAAGCTGCTAAAACACAATATGCCATAAAGGATGTGAAGGTGTGATCATGCACAGTGTTTCTTCTGCCCACAAAAACGCATTCTTCCTAACAAGATGACTTGATTAAATGCACAGTCAATTTTCATTTTCCATTCATTTCACTTCTCATTACTTATTAATTACTGGTTTAAAGTAAGGATGGTACTGTTTGGTATCCATTAAAAAAGACACTGTTCTGTGACTAGCCTTTATCTACGTTTGCTATTCCCTAATGGCATCTGCAAAACTTTAGACGCTGGTAAGAGCAGCAGCAAAGTTAATGTTGTACAAATAGCTACATAGGGGTAACTCATTTGAAGTCTAACCAGAAAGGCACATAGCTGACCATTAGCTTTCAGTTTTCTTACCACCAAGGGTATTGTAACTTTGGCAAATTCAATTTGCAACTAATCAGTTAAATAACATTAGAAGAGCGACAACTGCCCATATTAGATAATGAGGAATAGAATAGAATTTGGATTAATAACCATGAACTACTTAAATGTATTATATTATTATTATATCAGTAATTCCAGCTCTTAACAATAATCTGCTCACAAAAAAACTACTTTCAGTTATACTTCCCCATGGAACAAATGAAATCTTTTACAATACATTACTGATAAGAAAGCATTTACGTACACTCTCCAGCATTGCAAGTTCCTTTATTTTCCTCCTATTTGAATGTACCTTTTTTTTTGTTAATACAGTAAATCTGTTGTATTAAACCTGAATCTGATTAATGATGCACTGTATCAAGCTAAGCAGAATTAAATTAGTGTATAATTGATTAGTGTGTAATTGGAGTAGAGCTGCAGATTTACCAACTTTAATTAGGATGACTTATTACAGATAATTTACGTTATCATAATATAGAACAGAAAATAGAAGTATTTGGTTCATCAAAAAGCTTAATATAAGATCAGGTGGGCAACCTTACAGATTAGAGACACGTATAAACTAATACTTCGCAAAGTTCTTTAAGACAAGTAGATCATAACAAGCTAAGTCCTCAAAGAAAGACAAATTGCTGATTAACCTTTTACCCTGGATTTCCTAAGCAATTAGACTGTTTATACTGATGTACTATAATAGACCATCTAACAGAGGAAGATAAATCTACAATGCTATACAATTAAACATCAAAATCCTTTTAGACAATATGCAGCATTGCCAGACTTGTAATAGAAACATTATTACTGTTCTCAAAAATGAATAAAATTACCTCTAAGACTGAACACAAAGCACATGCATTCACTAAAGCAGCAGAAGGAAATAAGCAGCAGCATCTCAGCTACCAGACTCTGTCCATGTTGCCTTATTACTCCTTTAGATGGTAACTCCAGTCTAGACAGAAGGAATAACTACACATTCCCTTGAGTACCCTGCCACAGTAATTACGTTCATTATCTTGCATGCTAACAACAAAGATATAATAATCTACCAGTGAATAATTCATACATTGTCAAATCCCTCTATGATGTTCATTGCTAATGGTACTTCTTACAGCGTAAGCTAGAATGTTATTTTTTAAAGATGTATTTACTACTAAAACAAGTCATTTCTACTTTCTTAACCATAAGCAAATGCAGTTATCACTGCAAGCATCATTAAAGATAAATCATTTAAATATATTTTTATATTTTCAATATATTTATATTTTTAATTTATCCTATTTTAGTATTCTATATACACTATATATTAATACTTACATATTTACATGAAAACACGATAGGTCATTCATACATAACTATGATAGGTCATTTATATATACATCATTTTCTTATATATTTAAATGCATACCAAGCAGGGAACTTGAAGCAGCCAGTGGGCAGCTACACAGATAACCATAAATCACGATTTTAATAGGGTAGTTCTTAAAAGTTCTGATAGTTAATAACAAATAGTCAAAACGCTTTAATAATGGTCACTGGTCCATTTCCTCCCTCGCATCTCTGATTCTTTTTTGTTTTAATTCACTTACCAAAACTAAAATATTTTCGCATCAGTTGACCTAAATTATCAACATCATTATCTTAGAAACACCAAAGGCAAGTAAACCAGTGCATGTAGCTGACCTACCAGTCCAGCATAAGCAATACTTTCACTATATTTCTATTATCTCTAAACACAAAACAATCTAGAATTTGCTTTCCATTTTCACCTGGTTTTTATAGTTTACTTTCATTAAAGCTGCTGAATTTAGCTTGGAAAAGGTAAAATGAAAGCATCCTAATCCCATTTCAAAAATTATTCCTACAGATTTAGAACTGCCAAAACTTGTCTAACAACCCACACATATCACTTCATTCTAAGAATCAATGCACTTAACTTCAATATCTTTAAAATGACAGAATACAAAGCCTCCTTCATTTTTCTCCCCTCTCCTCCAACTCCATACTGGACACTTGAATCCTTTAACTGGCTAACAGCTTAATGCAGGTAGGCACACTTTGTATTTACACAGGTCAGCACCAGAGTTGCTTTCTGCATACACAAAGTATTAAAATGATGAAATTAAATTATACAAATTACAATTGATAATTGTTTTCATTTACCTTTGGTATGCTAATTATGAGCACTTTCAGAAAGTCCATTCACACTAAGTAAACACAAAACCAATCTTCTGCTTAAGGCAGCCATGAATGTTTGTTCAAGTTTTATTAGCCTATGTAACAAACATGATTTTGGAAAAATAAAACACCATAACAACACTGATAGAGAAATTAATACAGAAGCTTATCCATCATCAATACATTTAAGAATTAAGAAAATATGGAGTTACGCGGTTCTCAGCTCCCTCTCTCCTCTATTTCCAGGAACATTACTAGGGGCTTCTGTTCTGCACACCTCTGGCTGGCTCAGTCCTATGAGGCCTCTAGTTTCAGTAAAGTGTAGTATTCATAGAATGGTTTGGGTTGGAAGGGATCTCTAAGATCATCTCATTCCAACCCCCCTGCTAACAGGCAGGGACACCTCCCTCTAGACCAGGTTTCTCAAAGTCCCATCCAGCCTGGTCTTGAATACCATCAAAAAGTGGTATCTAGAACCCTTCTGGGTAACCTGTTCCAGTATTTCACCACCCTGACAGTAAAGAACTTCTTCCTGATATCTAGTCCAAATTTATTCTCTTCCAGTTTAAGGCCATTCCGTTTGTTCTGTTGCTATATACTCTTCTAAAAAAAGTCCCTCTCCATCTTTTCCATAGGCCCCTTTCAGGTACTGGAAGACTGCTACAAGGTCTCTTCTCCAAGTTGAAAAGCCCCAGCTCTCTCACAGGGGAGGTGCTCTAGCCCTCTGATCATCTTAGTAGCCCTCTTCTGGACCTGATCCAACAAATCCTTGTCCTTGTGTTGGGGGCTCCACTCATGTTAGCACGAGTAAGAAACTGGAAATTCAACAAATCCAGGTCCATTATTCATCATTTTAAGAACCCAAGTAGCAAAAAGCTTAGTCCCAAGAAATGCAAATTGAGTTGCACATTGAAACATTTGAAGTTTAAGAGGACTCTAGATCAGATATCATAAGTGAAGGGAAAGAATTAATACATTGGTTCTTACTGCTAAGTGCTTGCTAAGGAAACAGAACTAACCACCTTAAGTCATTGAAAATATTCCACAATGCAGCACCATTTATCAACATCATGTGTACTTGGTCGTTTGTGATTCACATCATCTCAAGACTGCTGTCCTCCACACTTGTGCAATATCACTTTCTTAGATTTAAAACACTGAGTGCAAATTCCAGCATGTACATTTCACCATGGCCTGTGTTTGCTCCACAAAACTATCAACAGCATTAGTAGTTTATCCAGATCAATATCTCTGAGCATTAAGGTTTAGCAACAAAAAGAGCTCAAAGATTCCTTTTCACACAGCTCTTCTCACTTGCTCACTGAAGCCACTCCAAGACCTGACATATTCTCAAACATTCCAGCATATTAAACCTGTGATTTTCTTATCTACACACCAGCATCTTCCGAATACATGATACCAACATACCATCTCATTCATTACAATTGGAAAAGATACTTATTTGAAGGTTTTATTAAACAGACGTGAGGCTTGCCAACTAAAGCTTCAAAACAGGCTAGAAAGGAAAAGAAATACAACTGTTAAATACATGGCAGTTTTTGAACTTTAATAAGAAATCCAGAAATCTTCAGGTAAGTTCAGTTTTCAGTGGGTTATAGTGGAATTATTCCAGAACAATCAGCGAGAGTCCTGTCAGTGTTCCTCCAGCACCTCTGCCTCTGTTTTCTGCTTTATTATAGAACCTGCTCATGCTCCAGTCAGTCTGTAAATAATTGCCTTTCCATAACTAAGAGAAACTAGTTCCATTCTTAAATTATGAAATTTCGATCAATTTTCTGACACTTTAAATCAATATAACTAATGGGATGATTTCAAATCAATTTGATGCATGTAATTTACAATAAGCGCACACACTCTTCCTCTGAAAAGCTAACAAATAAATTTTACAATGACCTCACTGCGATTACCACAGAAACTGAGACAAGTTAACAACACTCAGCTATAACATCAATTTGAAAAACATAACCAAACAAAAGCCCCTTAAACCTCCAAGTGTCCCCCAAGAGATGGGGACACTGAGCAAACTCCTCACATGCAGAACATAAAAGGTGGAAGTGGTGCAGCTCACTGCAGCAATTTGAACAAACCAACAATCCCTTCTGAACCACCAAAGTAGGTCACTTCTTCATGCTTGGCCCAGTCCTTGGCAATTTGATACCTTGTGGAACTTTTCCCAGAAGTTTAAGAATGTGACTAGTATCTCTCCCTAATTTAACAGTGATACAACACTCACCAGAAACTCAAGCTTACTGGTAACCAGGAGATGGCAGACACACAAAACAAACAGAACCGCTACATGCTGAGGAATTAAGTAGCTGAAAAAGTTACAAATCCTATACACTAGAGAACCAGGCTTCAGTTCCAGATGCTTACATCTAACTTCAAAACAGAAGACAAAACAAAACCCAAAGGAACAAGTTGGGATTCTATCAGGACAGGAAATCTGAAGTGGAATTAACAGGCTTCAAAGTAAACAAATAGGAAATAAAAACAAAACCTTAGAGAAGACAATGGATGCATCGTCTAACAACTTTCCTGCTGTGAAAACACACATCACTTTCTCACATATGTCAAGAGTGAGGGCTGCAAATCCCTGCTGCTTGTTCTACTCAGAACTTGGGTGGTGCCACCATGGAACTACTGCACTTCTGTCTTTTGTTACTCCTATCAACATTTTTGCCATGTTACACTGATATTTATCTCTGAACTCTGTTCTACTTAATTGATTTTGAAAGCAACATTTACACTAACATGTAAGTAAAGTAATTTAAATTAAAAATGCAAACAACAGAAAACACAGTGATATTAAGGCCTATATAAAAACAGTTGTGTTACTGCTGCCACATTACAAGCCCCAGATCTCCATTACATATGCTTTTCTTAAACATATGTTTTACAAAGGCAATTGTTTTTCACTGACTTTAATGTCAGGTAGCCTTCCTCACAAAGTATTAAAGACATCAAAACATCACTAAATAGCAAAAATATGAAACAATATAATATACAAGTGCTGCTCCAGAAGTAATAGCTCCTGTTCTATGATAATGACTCATGACATCAGAGGCAGATGTTGGTGGGATGGCAGTAGAGGCTGAATCTTCCCATCAATATCCCATTACATGTTGTTGCTGTGTGACAGATGGCAGCAAAGGGGCAGTCTGACATCAAACTGCAGATGAAGCAAAGGTGTGGAACTGAATTCTTCCGTGCAGAAAAAAAATGGTACCCACTAACATTAAATGACACTTGCTGAGCATT
The DNA here is from genome assembly GCF_987193195.1 of Phasianus colchicus. Lineage (NCBI taxonomy): Eukaryota > Metazoa > Chordata > Aves > Galliformes > Phasianidae > Phasianus > Phasianus colchicus. Next base: position 15,720,593 of record NC_143443.1, read on the forward strand.
TATGGAGACCAAACAACAGACGTGAGCACAGCGAGGCAGTGGGTGGTGCATTTCAGCAGTGTGAAAGACAAGCCATGTTCCAGATAGCTATGCAGATTTTTATGAGAGCAGAATGCAGTTCTCATTCACCCGGGGTAAAAATACACAGCTAATGGTGGTGACTACGTATAAAAACATTGTTTTGTAGCTGAGAATTTGCTCTATCAAATAATGTTGTTGTGCTCTTTGTATCTGTTGTAATTTCCATGGAAACAAATAGGTGGCATTACTTTCAGAATGACCTATGTACAGGCCATTTGAATTAAAGCACAACACCATCCATAACTGTAGACAAGCAGAAACAATCCAGTCAGGCCACAGAACACACAGAACAAGCTTAAGCAGAACAAGCTCCGCAAGGATACCTCCCCATTCGCATGAAGTGCATCCTATACACAATCAAAAGCCACCAAATATCATGTTTTCCAAATAGGAGTATAGGGAAAATGATCAACAATTACAGGTACAGGATGAAGTTTTAACAACAGTTTACATTCCTGCAATATTAAAAAATAAATAAGCATGAGCTGACCTGAGTGCTGCCCACTGTGTTCCCAAACATGCAAGAATGCCAAAATCAGATTAGATCTGCAACTCTTAAGAGTTCTTGTCTATTTCATTTCTCTAGAGCAATTTTTAAAATGTTAACTGCAAGAAAATATCCCCAAATTTAAGAACAAGCATTCATAGTAGCTAGTACACGCATTCTAGTCCAGTCCCAACTTCTCTCATCTTTAAATCTTACATCAGTATTCTTTTCCAAGAACACAGTGTCTTCACTTGTTTATTCTTCAGAAAAGATAAAAGTTTCCTCCACACACTAAGTTCAGAAGCAGCAGTCTCATATTTAGATGCTTTACCAATGCCATTGTAACTGTCCAGACAGCTTGATGGATACTGGATTGCCCCAGACAGTCCAAGATCTAAATACAGATTCAAGTGTGCACATAGAGGGCTAGTAGCAGAGCCAAGCAATTAGCTGTTTTTAGGAGGAGGCATGCAGTGCACATGTACTTCAGGGCACCTACCAGACTAGCTCTTGCCTACTCCAACAGCCTGAGTTCACCAGCTGGAGCAGATAAGGCACGTGCCTTCTTTTCAGTTTCACCCATTCAGCTCACATGCTCCGGCTACAGCAGAAAGTCAAGTGCAAAAGCAGGGGCAGTTGGAAGCTACAATTCAGAAGCAGAAGAAATCTAAACTAGATCATTACATCTGCAGGAAGCATTTGTTCAATCTGCCCAGGCAGCATCCAAGTTAACCAAGAGCCTTCTACTCCAAGGCTGCCCATCCTGTAAGTGCAGCAGGGCTCTATACCACATTCAGTTTTCCAAATATTATCCCTGCACTACAATTCAACAAATCAACATAATTAAGCAACTTTCATTTGCCTATCAACACCAATACGCTTAGATAACCTACAGTCTAGTCAAAAACAAAGAAAGAGTTTACACAAACAGAGCTGATATCCAGAGCTGCAGCAACCAAGCATATTACGGGCAGCATTGTATGTCAGACAATTGCAATACTTACTGCGTCGTCCCAAAAAACCACAGATATCACCTGATCATTCTACCGCAAAATAAGTATAGAAGGTCAGGCCACAGCAGAACCTCCCCCCAAGGTCCACTGCTTGAAGTAAATGACTTGCATGCTCCCAGCAACAGAAAGAAACTAATAGCAGTTTGTACCCTTTAAGGGAAAGCCTATACAGCCTCATTCAAAACTGCATTTGCGTGATGAAAGAGCAGGAAGAAAAACCAAGTCCAAAAAATGTAAGCTCCTTTCTGTTAAGAGAAACAGAAACACCGAGCACAATTTGTAAAGCAGTAAATACACCCCTTGGGCTAACAAATTTGCATATGAACATATATTATACTAAAAATAGCAGCTTTAGATTGTTTAGATACACACAGAATATTTTCTTGCAAATATTTTTTCTCAAGATAAATACCATTTTGAAGTCTGCGCTTAATCTGATCAAATGTTCTTCATTAGGATCAAAGTTCATTCAATTCAACAAAGTTGTTTTAAATAAAGCCAACTATTCAGAGAGTAGGCATGATGTAATATGAGGAATTTACATACTGTGATCCCTCTCACTGTGGCTTTGGGTTTTTAATGTAAAATATAACATCTGCATATGCTTTTCCCTTCCTTTTTATTAAAGACTTAACAAGGAAAAATAATTTGTTTCATAATTGTCAGGATACTGCTTGCAGGATTTTCATTCCTTCAGCCAACCAGCTTGCCAATTTCAGCATGCCTCATTTTAGATCAGTTTGGTTTGCCAGCCTTAAGCTCCCACTTTTGTTCACTCTTGGTTTGCCCCTCTTATTCTATAGAAAGAAAACTACACAAGCAAACAAAACAAAAGAACACCTGATATCACAGCTGTATAACACTCTGTGCTTCCCCCATACTAAGATATTCGTAAGGCTGTTGACAAGTCTGGGACATCTCTGACACTGAAACTCTTACATCAGAAAATAAGGACAGCAGATGAGGAGGAACAGCCGTTTCAGGCAGAACTGAGATTTTCACACTCTTCTACTTGTGCATTTCTCTCCTCAAGGTGAAATGCAGACCTTCCAGGGCAGGAGACAGTCACAGAATGACTAAAATGGGACAATTCCAGTGTCCTATCATCCAGAAGGAGTGGAATAACAAGGTAATAGACAAGAGTCAGATGGCTGATTTACCTGTGATACAGAGAATGCATGTAGGATCTAGGATAAAAAAATTAAAAAAAGACGACAATATAGGTAGGAATCATAGTATTGGAAGTTACAATTCTTGTTGTCCTTAAAATGCAACTTTTAAGCACTGCCACTCTTAAGAGATGGAAAGTTTGAACAGTGACACAAGGGAGAGCAAAGAGGTAATATGAGGCACTGATGCCTGACCCTGAAATCTAGATGTTTAATAAAGCTGATGAAATGAAGGCTGGAAAAGTGGGATAAGAGGCACGCAGTAATAAGAGCAGATTCATGCACGTACACTAACACACTTGGCCCCCAAAAATGAGATCCAAACAGACAAGATCCTTAAAAAAAATTCTCTTCATTTACCAAATGAAGCTGGAAACTCTAAAACAGTATCTGAAATCCATCACAACTCCTGTAAATTATAAATTTAAGAAAACAACAAGATATATGCTACTACTACCTCTTAGTTGTGGAACGCCCTATCTATATTCACAATCACACTGACTGAAATTTGTAATGTGTTAACTCATTATAGTCAGAAAATGCATCTCTAGCAAGGAGAACATGAGACATACCGATGACACACAAAACATAAGACTTCCATGTGGAAATGTATCCAGGATTTCATGCTCCTTCAAACAAGTTATAATTCTGTTTAGCTTTCACATGAAAGCCAGAGGGTACAGTAACAATCACACAACGCGTAAACACTCTCTCATGTAAATCCAGTAATCAAGGCAATAACAAAAAAACTTAAAAAAAAAAAAAAAAACAAGGTCTTTCTGAAATCATGATCCTACATACAGTGATTCACCAATTTTATTCTAAGTTTTTTCTAATGTATAATTCATTTTTTATTATATTCTGCAACCCAAACATTTGAGCAGATCTGTGCAGGTGCATGATGTCAGCTTTTATGCGCTTGTTAAATTGCAGATTATTTCTGCAAAAAAAAAAAAAGGTAAAATGATCTATGGTCAGTAAAATGGTAACGTTATTAATCAGACTTCGTGGGTAACTCACAAGCACACGGTACACTCCAACAAAGTAGCAACAGAAGGCTTCCCACTGCCAATTATAAGAGCATAGGTTCTTGCAGATATCTAATCCTGCAGATGATCTCACTTTGCTGCAAGGCAAATGGACACAAAGGGTGAAAAGTTTTTCATTTTTAATTTCTGAAACATACTAAGGCATTCTATAGGTGAAGAAATAAAATTCATTTCAATAAAAAAGTCACCCAGCTTTCTTTGATTGCTTTTATATGCTATTCTGTTAATATTAGTTAGGATTTTTATTTTATTTAGTTTCATGCATTTTGAATTCTTCTGAACATCAACAGATAACAAACTTAAATGGAGAACAAAAAAAGTATCAGTAGCTATCCAATTATTTGTATCAAGTGGAATGAGTTATGATAACTTATTAAAAATATTTACACGTTTCTACCCGCTGCAACACACAAAAGGGAACAGTAACAAGGACTTCACCAGCTAGAAAACCATACTGCCATCCTTCCAGCCTACCATGCCAGAGCAATGGATCCATTCGTTCACAACTTTTTTTAGATCATGTCTTCAACATACTTTCTAATAATTTGTCTTTTCAACTTACACCACTCACAATGCACTTACGCATATATCCAATCCTGTTCCAGGCCTGTTCCCACTAAATCCATCCCATAACCTTCAGCTCAAACACCTCAAGTATAAAATAAGCAAGTACTACTCACTGCTGCTGTAAAAATCCTAAGCCTCTGAACAGTCTCCTTACATCATTCTATTTTCTAAGATTTCTATCAGAAACAGCTCCTCCGCCCTTCAGAGCAGCTCACTGCAGTTCAGCTTCACTCTGCCTCATCCCAAACCTTGCTCTTGAGCAAGACTCTAAAACAGAATTGACTTCTCTGACAGAAGTCAAGATGTGTGGCACTGCTTTGTAAGAGCATGCACTCAGTTGTTACCTCAACATTCCAAGCCTCTATCAACAACTTCACTTCCTGACAAGAGTTAACAGCTAGCCAGTATGATAAACATGATAAAAGAGTTAGTGGTTTGTATGCTGAGACCAAAGGGAGAAAAATGAATATCGAGCATATTGCCCCAAAAGCAATAGATTGAAATCTATGCCTGTCAGAACAGAGACTTCAGAACAGGTTTTCTGACAGCCAAGGAAATCAGTCAATAGCAATTTTTTTTTTCCTAGAAAAGCACAAGAAGTAAAATGGAAAATCTAACGTACATCGCATTAACAAACTAAGGTCTTCCAGGAGCAAACAGCTTCTGATTTCAGTCACTGATTTTGGAGCACATCCAACAAGATGCCCTTCAGAAGATAGGGCATGAAACAAGTACTTGAACAGAGAAATAGCAAAGTTTGGTTTCTTAAAAATTCATATTCTATTAGTTCTCATCCCAACTGCCATATGTCTCTATCACATTCCTGGGCTCCCACCACAATACTCTCTCACTTTCACTCATCTCTTCAACACAGGTATTCAGGTGGTGGAAAGGGAAGAGCTGCTGGTCCTGGAAGACTCGGTCACTTCCAGCACCTGTTCAAAATAATGGGAACACATTCCTTCTTAGCCAACTTGCCCTCCATAGGACTCTTATTTATCAATCCACTAACTTACTTGAAACTTGAAGTAACTTACTGTGCCAGACATTTTTGTTTCCCTATCAAGTATGGCTATGGTATTGTTCACTGAGCTGAAGAACTATTATAAGACAAGTACAGCTACAAATATATGGGATGGTTCCTAGCCAAATCTCATTATTTCTTCTGAAGTAAGGTCTGACAGTAACAAAACTCTTGATAGGTTCAGGGGATTTATTTTTTTTCTTCCTCCCCTCTCTGATGTCTCTTTAAAAATTTACTCCAATTCCTCTGGCCACATTGAAATGTATGAGAGAAATGGGAAGGAGAATGAGCAAGTACAAAAGAAGAAATCCTTTTCAAATCATCTTATGGGAAAATTGGAACACATTTCCAACTGTTCATAGTATATTCAGAGAAGAATTTCAGAAATTTCTTAAGCCATTTTAGATCTCAAATCTCTAGCTATCAAACTGCAGCCTTTAAAAGAAGGTTCGCCTTTTCAAGTAGTTATTTACTTCTCAAAATGCAAATTTCTGCAAAGAATTCATTTTCTCCCCCCTCAAAAAACATGAAGGGCTTTCAAAAACTGATTTAGCTCCTCATTTTTACAAGGTAATGCAGTATATTTGCATAAAACAGTCAAAACTTTTTTTTTTTTGTAACGTAATAGGTAGCTAACTATGTAACCCCTGCCGTTTTAAAAGACAGTCCCCTTGTTAGTCAAGCGTTCAAAGTGACAATTTCAGTAACTCTGCATCTCTTTCTGGATAATTAGATGATTTATGAATATGCAGATTTCACAGAGCTGATTGGCTCAAACATATCCCATTCCTCAAGAACATCACGTTCCATTACAACAATCATTCTCATTCAAACTTGCATTAAACATGGATCCACAAAGCTGAAATAGAGATCACAGCAGACGAGCTGACCCTTGCCCAACCTTCTTGCAGATGCAGGTTAAGGATGACTATTCTTCCACCGGCTACTGTAATCTGTATACACAGAATTTCCTTGTAGTCGATCTTAACAAAAATCTTAGGGGAGTACAAGGGTGGAGACTTCATGCTGTCTACGTTACCAGGGCCTGCAAGTCAAACAACGTAGCAATAGCACCATCCAGTGGCAGTACTTTCCCTTTAAAAATCTCATCATTTACTTTCATGCTCCTGCTGGAACAACTGTGCAACAGATAAGAGCAGGGTATTTCCAACCATAGTTCTTCGAGCTGCTCATTTGCCAAGAATTAGGGAACACAGTACTAGCCAAGAGCCTGAAGAAGAGCAGCTGTGTATACAAGTAATTGTGCAAAGACAATGGTGAATTTCAGGTAACAAAAATAGGATCCTGCTACTGGTAATGTTTACAAGATCCCTAAGACAAGTTGGTTCCCATGCTGAAATCCCACTCATATCCTCACTGAAGGCTAAAAATGCTTCTTTTCCTGAAATGGGATCATAACCATCAGCTTATACACTTTAAGCAGAAAACAATTCAGTATATTCTCAGTACAAATTTTTATTTTTAAAAATTTGTTCTCCGTGTATTAGTAGGCCTGTTGCACTCTAATTATTTATTTCAGTTCATCCTCTTTCTTCTTTTTGTTTCATTGATGTCTCATCTCCTTAGAGAAGGGACTATTTTATATTTTCAATTATCAAAGCAGTGACCTCATGGGAAGCAGCTGCAGCAAAGCCAGAAAATCACACTGAACAAAATAAAATGGAGGGGAAAAAAAAAGAAGGCTGCTGTACAGGAATTGCTCTCCGCAATAATCTACATGCAGAGAAAAGTAAAGAAAGAACAGGTTTTAAAGATGTTTGCAAAGTGCTTTTTCTCAGAGCAGAGAAGTGATAATAAATTGAGAGCTGCACAGCTGTGCAGTTCAGCACCCAATCATTGACACAGGCACCTTCTTCCAATTTAGGAAAAGCTCCCATACATTGCATTAACCATTAACATGCGCATCTGGACAACTAGGATGGCGTGGTTTTCTCTTCATTGTGAAATAGAACTCTACACACCAGGAGGCTTTAAGAAGGCTGTTTCAGAACAGCCCATAGCTGCTGCTGGGATTACAGGCCAACACATTTAATGCTTTGTTTTTTCAATTCAGTAATCCAGGACTCAAGACAACTGAAGTGAATGAGGCTTATTCACCATTGTATACAGACCCTTCTCACTGTTGCTAAAAACTAATAATATTAGCTGAAGGTATCACCTTCTTGAAAACAAGTTACTTAAATGAGTTAAGAAGCTAATGATAATAGCTCATCTCAGCTTTCACCAAATGCACAAAATAACTTGCAAACGCAGTTTAAAAGGACAGCATTACCTAATGTAGTCACATAACTCATTTAAATACCCACTTTCAGTTTACAGCACTCAACACATTTTTGCACTAAACACTGTTTCAACAGTTATTCCAATAAAATGGAAGACTTTGATCCTACCTTTGGTAGTCCATTGTGAGACCTGCACATACCCTAACAACATAAATCTAGAACAAGCAGGATAGGAGAATTTCAATGACTGAAATTAACTACATGCTCTCACAGTTTGTGCTGCTGTCACTCCCCTTGCACTCAGAACTGGCTACAGCAGCGAAAGACCAGGTCAGGCCAAGCTGCAGGGTGTTGAAGAGCACTATGTGCTAGTTGAGTATCGTCTCCATCACCTCCCACACGCCCCTGGCACCAGCCTGAGTAATGCATGTAGCTGTTGATATAACGTCTTGACAGAACTCGGGCACCTTCAGCTGCCCCAGCTTACTGCTGTGACCTGAGGTAGAGCCAGACCCACACAGCAGCTGTACCCCACCTGCAATCAGCAGGCTGGGAGCAGCAATGTGGAGAGCAATTTGCATCAGCTGTGCTCTCCGCCGCTCACAGAGCAAGGTCATCTAGTCACTCAGCCAGCACAGCACTAGGGCAGGAGCCCCTTTGCAAAGGCAGCAGATGGCTCAGTGGTCAGCGGCTTAGCTTCTGACTTTGCATCAAGTTTCCCAAGTAGAACAGAGACAGTTACATTCCTTGTTTGCTTTGGGCACAAATCCATATAATTACAATCTTATCTACCAGAAAGCTGCAAGAACAAATCAATTTAAGTGTTTGAAATACCCTTATTCAATGATTACTGAGCTATGTAAGCATGTAGATCAAAGGATTAGATATTTCCTGGCTGATCTGCAAAGCTGTTAATGATCAGTAAGAAAAACCAGCTAAAACACACATCTCTCCTTACTTATGTAAAACCACATATCCATACTGAATGCGTATACTTACACTAGAGTATTATATATATCCTGATGAAATCAAGACAACTCTAAGCAATCTTTTTTATCATACTAATAGAACAGCTGAAGTCTCAATATTTTCCTCACGCAGACTATGGTACCCCTTCCACATTGTTTCTTCTGGAGGTGCCCCAGCGAATGTAAGGCAACACTCTGCATATGACCTTATCCTGCCAATCCTGCTCTATTTTATCACCTCAGTTTTAAACTCATAATCTTTTCCCATACCACCCCTCTCCATTCTGCAGTCTATCCAACTTTCCCCCCAGTGTTTTTTCTCTACTGACTAGCTTACTTAACTAAGCCCTCCACCACATCATGCTCTTACAGCAGATTTGGTGCAAAGGGAAAATTCTGTGAAGTACCCGAACTGTCACATTTTGTACCATTACTTCTCATAACAGGAAAGCTCACAAAACCTACAAGTACAAAGAACTATTCTTCATAAATAAGTAATGTACATCTTTGATCACTCCAATTTAAAAATGATTATGAGAAATTGCTTCCAACTCGTGGTCTCAGGCTTACCAGGAGGCTATCAAGAATGACCCACTCCCCCAAAATGGCTTAAGTTAGCAGCTATTCCAAAAGAGTAATTTCCAATTTCCTGAAGTTAAAAATCTGAGTCATAGAAGCACTTTTGTGATTTGAACATGCAACGTTATTAGTTGGTGAGCGACAATGCAACCGGAGGACTTCAGAAATGCAGTTATCTGAACAGATTCAAGTTTCTACTCTCTACCTTCTTCTCCTCAATTCATTTGGAAAAAAAAATCACATTTGAATATGGATTAATTGTAAGCACAGTAAGTCTTAAAATTAACTAGATCTAAAACTTTGAAGTGACAGCTACTCTAAATACCATGTTTTTAATAGCCTTTCTTCATAATTAATCTCATCATTAATATCAAAAATAATTTCTAAATCACTGCAACCAGCACTTCCAAAGCAACTGAAAAATTATAACTTAAAAATAAATATGATTCCAATACTACTTCTCAGAATACTGTACTCTGTCAGCTCGCAGCTTAACGTGCTTCAATTTGATGTCACGCCACTTACAGTAAGGTCACAGCTGGAAGATGACATTCCACCTTTGGTAACACTTCAAGTGCCTTCAACTGGAAGGAGGCCAGAAGATAGCAGTCAAACTGAGAAGCTGACGTGATAAGAGCTGCAAGAAGAGACATATCCTCCATTCCCCAGTCTAGACATAAGGAGAAAAAGGAAAAACCTGATAACGCAAAAACAAAACAGGGAGGGAATAAGCTGTTCTCTGTGTGAGAAAAGGACAGCACACGGAACTGAAACATTCAGGAAAGACTGAAACCTAGATCTAGTGGTAAGGAGTAGTGGAAACAGTTACATGCCAATCGGCTGCATACTGCACACTGCCTCTACACAACATCTTAGGATCTCCAAAGACCTTGAGAAGAGGAAAGGCAAACATGCACCAGGAATGATAAAGATACTTCTCCAGTTGTATTAGGAAGAATGATGGTAAATGATCTCTCAAGGTCTGGCTTTTTAAGTTCTGTGAAAGGAAAGGCAATTAATGGACAGCTACTAAATTATTTTCACACAAAGGATTTAATCTGCTCTGATGGATGATCACTTGGGTTTAAAATAGCAGAAGCCACTATACTGAGCACTAATTGGTACTCCTGGGATTAAAATCAGTCCAGAAAAGACTGAATGGACACTATCTATTTTTTCACTTGCTGATAAAACTAAACAGGTTGTTCTTTTATTGTTATTATTCAAGCAGCTTACATCTGTAAATGAGGCTACTTTTAAAGCTAAATTAGTTAAGAGAGACACTGCAATAGCAGCTTTGAAAACAGAACAGCTGATCGTTGTTTTAAGAAGAAATACTTAGTTGTGTAATAAGCAAGACATCCATCAGCTTCCACTTCTGACAACTCACTCCAAAGCAGCCTCACTGAAAAAAGAAATTTAAATAGGAAAACTGAACTCCCAGATCATGGTAAACCATGTTAATAATTGAAATGTACAAAGTTCAGAGAATAATGGGACGACATCACAATAAATCTCATTATTTGACTACCTAGGATAAAGTCATAGCATTATGTCCTTACCATGCAGTTATGAAGAAAATACATCACAGTTTGTGCATTAAACAAGACACTCACCGGTGTACAGAGGTACTATCAAGCAGTAAGTTATATTTTACAAACTTCAAAAAAGGTCACAAAAAAGTTTGAAACTATTCAAGAATCAGCTGTTAAGTTAAACACGTCTGCATTTTGAAGTTCAGTTACAGCTCATCTTCTCTTACAGTAGGATTTCTTTTTCCTATTAAAGCGCAAAAGAAAAAAACAAAGCTTAAGTTCTCCATCTACTCATTCAGCTACCCAAGTTATGATTACTGTGACTCTCTTTTCCATTGCTCAGCTTCTAGATAATGACAGTAGTAATTTAAAGTGATTTTAAAGCACATCACTTCAATGACATCATGCCAGAAACAAAAGAAGTTTTGAGAAGAAGTACCTGAATGTTTTAATGTTACTTCAAAAAGATCATGTGAACACTTAATATACTTGGGAACTCTTACAAAAACACATCATTTAGCAGTTGTGCTCAGATGCATTCGTTGCTTCATGCACAAACTGCATATTTCTTCTGCATATTATGTGCAACAGAATGTATGACTATTTATCATTTTCCCAAGTCTCTACGCAAGTAGCAAACCTCCTCATCTCAGAAGTCATTAAATAAAGATAATGGTGCACTGCCATTTACTTTAAAGCAGTTAAATGATTAGATATTGGACATCTTTTACCATAGCTTCCAGTTAATTACCATAAGCCTAGCTGCTATATCAAGCACCATCTTGTGGCAAAATCAGTACTAACAGCCACAATTTCAATAACTGCGTTTTTTCATTAGAAGCTGTACAAAAAACATGATTTTAATATGTCACTTGGTTTTCTGACACGCTTCTCCACATACACTGCATTTGTGAAACTGATGACATCTCAAAATGCTCAGGTGGGTAACATTTCTGCATCCAGTACCATCTCCAGAAAGCTGTGAGAAAAACATAACAATCAAATCATAAAAGAACAGGAAAAAAATCCCTGTTAAGCTCAGATCTCATTCTTCCTCTTCAGATACATCAGGCTGCACACAATGTGCAAGAGGTGCATAAATGAATTCCACGAACAGCAACGAACCATCCCACAGAAATATCTTTATTTACATTCTCTTTTTATGAGATACCAAAACAGATTGTATTTTTTCAAGCTAGTAGAATGATCAATTAGTCACTTACAGATTTCAAAAACATTTCAAGTTTAGTACTAAATTGCATAAAATGAAATCTAATACTCTACAGATTTTGTCCAGTTCTAAATTCTGCACTTGTGTATAAAGATGCAGAAGCCTTTCCAGCTACCTTAACTAAGAAATCTTGATCTTAGAATAATTTGAATGCTCTGCAGAATATGGTAGCATCTTATGGTAATGCACCCCAATCCCAGCCCAAAAGAAAATATGCAACAGCATAAGAGAAGAACTAATCTGTATACGCAAGACTTCATCTTCAAATATGTCAGCACTCATAGCCAAGTCACTAATATCTCAGTATCACAGTCTGTGTACACTTTGAGTTAGTGCAGAATAAAGTCTGCATCTTTTTTTATTTTTTATTTTTTTCACAGAACATTTGAATATTCCATAAAATAAGAGACACGGTCAAGACAATCATTTAGGTAAATATCCTCATTTTTCTGAACTGTCTTGGGCTCACAGGCTGCTCAAAACTACAAAGACTGCTCCTAAAGCAATGTCACAAACAGATGTCGGTGGTACGGGAGTAGAAACTGAATCTTCCCACCAATATATAATTACATTTTGTTGCTATGCAATAGATGTCAGAGGGACACTCTGACACAGTGCAGTCTGACATGGAAGCGTGTGAGAAGTCAACATGTATGTGGGGAATTCATGTGGGCAAATTCCCCACATACAAGAATTCACTGAGAATTCTTGTATGTGGGGAAAAAAATGGGACCCAGTGACATTCATCAACACTTACTGTTTCTGGAAACCAAACAGCAGATGACAGCACAGTGAGCAATGCATTTCAGCAGTAGTGACAGTGGAATCACCTCCACTGGTACAAATTTTTACAAGCGTGGCATGCAGGTCTTGTTCATCACTGGCCAGAATGCACAGCTAATCACGGAACTGTAGGGGTTGGAACAGACCTCTGGAGATCATCCTTTCAACTCCCTGCTAAGGAAGGATCCCTTACAGTAGGTTGCACAGGAAAGAGTCCAGACAGGTCTTGAACAACTTCAGAGAAAGAGACCCCATAATCTTTGTGGGTAGCTTGTTTCAGTGCTCTGTCACCTTACAGTGAAGTTCTTCCTCACATTTGTAAGGAATTTCCTGTGTTGTAAAATAGCATTTTATAGCTGAGAATTTGTTCCATCAGAAGAGCATTATTGTGCTCTTGATATCTGTTGTAATTTTCAAGGAAACAAATAGGAGACACTACTTTGAGTTACTACAAACCTTTATGGAAATAGTTTTACCCTGTTATTCCTCTATGTTTCTATCTCTTGATGTCTTTGAAGTCTTCGTTATGACCATTCAGTGGCAAGTTGAAACCCCTCACAGGAATTGAGAATGCTTGAACTTTGTAAGTCTGGGCATTCCATTTAATGCTGTGGACTATCAGCTAGTCTGTGCTTGACTGCAAGCACAGAAGCAGAAGCTAAGAAGTACTACTTTGCTTTAAGCACAGTACATAAAGTATACACACCAAGAGTATCAATCTTAATAATCTTAATGTCAACCCAACTATACCTTAATAAATTCTCAGACCACAAGAACTGGTTATCCAAGATAAACCTAACTCAATAACCAGTGGTGTTAGAGCTTCTCAAAGCTCTCCAATTTGACTTGGAATTGTAGTCAGGAATATTCTGAAGTATCTTTCCCTTGGAGAATCTTTTGATCTCTGCCGTACCATTTGTAATGCAGTAGTGATATTGAGAGTAGACACGGATATTCAAAGAATGCACTTTGATGGTAAGAGGGGGAAAAATTAATACATGAGATCAGCCACAACATCGCAAGACTACAGAAGAACAATAAACAACACTAGGAACATTCACAATTTGATTTAAGCAGATTAATCTTACCTCCTCTGGCAGACGTTTTCAGATCTTTCCCTTTTGGTTCCCATATGTCTTATACTCACACAAAATGTATCTCATTCTCCATTGGCTTTCACATTCACCCTTCTCCTTGTGCTTCAGCCCCCTTATCCCTACTACCACAGGAGAACTGTGGCACATGACAGTGGCAGTTAAACTCACGCTACACAACCAAGCTCAGAGGGCACAAGCCTTGTTTTTGCCTGCCAAATATACCTATTACCTGAAGATTTGAATCAACACTAATTTTCAAGAGCTGTTTAACAAGTGAGGCATTTCAGAACGATCTAGTAGAGCCTATAGACAGCTTCACTTTAATAAACTACACATACAAATTAACGTAAACAAAGGTAAAAGGCTATATTATAATACTGTATTGATACATTAGTACAGTTTAAATTTTTGACCTAGGAACCATCCTATGTAAGTAACCCACAGCAGCAGCATGTAAAATAAAATTATATAATACAATCAAACACTTCCAATTTATCACCTTTAATTGAAGCAAATGTAAAATGCATCTTCACCAGAAAAGGAAATGGCATTTATGCTATAATTTACAATTGGGTTTTGGAAATTTCCTGCAGAATTATCTGTTACCAACAAATTCATAAGACAATTTCTATAGCACTAATTTAGATCAGTGCTGCATTCAGAACAACAGTCAGGAAGGCAGAGAAGAGAAAAAAATGAAGAGGAATTCCGAAGAAATTTTGCAGCTAACTACAAATCATTCTTTTCACACATCTGAGTCAACCCTTAATATACACCACAGAAATAAAAAAGCAATTCTAGGGAAATCAAACTGCAATTTAAAGCAATTTCTACAGAGGGAGCCAACAACTCAAAGACCAGGATGAACAAAACGCAGTCCAGATCAGCGGAATTCTTCCTAACAGTTGGTCCCCTCCATTACACTTGCATGTTTTTCAAATAGGCATAGAACACTGATCATTCTAACCCCAAAGAAGTCCCAAGCATTTAAAAGACAGTTTACTGTCTCTGCTTGGTAACGCACCATAGTACAGTGTCAGTACACAAAATAACTTCTATTTGCTATGAGAAAAGGTGGCCATTCATGAAATGGATTCCTAAAAACTTCTAAGAAGTTTTATTCATTAAAAACAGCATTTTGGAAGTTTCAATTTTTAGCACTTCTAACAACTATACTATTTTGTAAAAAATATCAGTGCCACTGTAAACACTTCCATATAAACCACTACTGCATGCGTCCAACCCACTAGCTTTATGTTTCTGTTGTCCTCTTTTACGTTTTAATAAAAAATAAAAACAAGGATTTGTTACTTGTACACAGTAACTACGGTAAGCATTTTATATTTGGCTCAAAATCACTCCTCTTCACTCAATGCAGCCTTGGAAAGCCAAAAGGTTGGACGACCACGTAAAGAACAATAAGTAGTCTGGTACGATAGCATGAGACAAAAATAAAGTTAAATAATTTTGTAAGGATGAGAAGTGGGGAACCTTTTCTTAAAGCTGGACACCTTCTTCTTGCCGTAATGTCTTTTCCATGTTACTTCATTGCCAAATCTTCTTACATATTACATACTAATCCACTCAGAACTACCTATAAGTATATTACATAAACTCACTCAAGAGCTTTGACAGACATCTGTGATAGGTTCACACGCTGCCCCAACCACACAAATCATCTGTGTTGTCAGCATATGTTGAGTAGGCTGACAAAAGATTTAAAGCTTAGTATTTGATATTTTAGTACCTCTTCCCCTCCTCCTCCAACAATTTTTTACCATCTCAGTGGGTTTTTTTTTGGGGGGGGAAGTGGGTGGATAAAGAAAAAAATTATTTAAGGGAGACTAGGTACCAACAGGACAGCAAATCTTAAAGAAACAGATACAATTACTCATGATCAACTACACCCTCTAGTGGCAGAACACGTTGTCACTTGGGTGATCCCAGCATGAGGCTGAGAGCTTCACATTTTTCTGTCCATGCCATTCACTCTTGGTTGCTGCACAACAAAACATATCAGTGAAGTACTGCTGCACAGTAAACAATCTGGGGTTTAGTCCCTTAGCTCTCACACCTAAGTGTTATGACAGGTAGCAATTTACACACAGCAATCCTCAAATACAAGGCAACTCTGCTACAACATACCCACAAACAGGTTCAAATCCCTTTGGTATTATCTTTCCAATTCACCAGTGCTCCTTCCAACTCTCCGCTGCAAATTTCTCCCCTCTTTTCCAAGCATCAGTCAGGCCCTCTGCAATTTCCCATGCCTCCTAGATTCACCCTTCAAATACTCAGTTCTCTCATATATACATCTTAGCTAAGCAAAACCAGAACATTGAAATGAACAAAACTCAAATACTGCAGATCATTCAGAACTGCATCTGTTACTCAACTAGCTGTTCCCAAGATGAAAGAGTCCCCTCCTCCCTAGTTTAGTTTTTCTATTGACAAGTATTCATATAGCACGCATGCCATTAAGAACAAACTATCTAAACAAATTCTTCTGGGTAAATTTGCAGCAGAGTAACACCTCTGTTCTCGCATCTGACTGCAACACATCAAACAACTGGCAGAAGAGAAAGAAAGCTTTTGTTCTACCTTCTTCTCATTTCTCACTTCATTGACTTTTTCTCTGAAAAAAGCTAAGTTACGAAAGCCAAGGCAATTGCAGGGCACAAAATAGGTCCCACGTTTCCTGCCTTACCATACAACTAACCTCCTTCCCTCCAAATAAAGTGCTCAGCCATGGCAAAAATTGCTTAAACAAAACAGTCTATAAAATTGTACAACCAGCAGCCAAAGCTGCGTTAAAATAACTGTCTCAAAGCATTGCTTAGCTCAGAGGTACCACCAAACCACACAATGTTTATAAGGCACTTCAGTCTCATAATTAATATAAGTCAGTCATGCTTCCAAGATTTTTCCACAGTCCATATTATGGTAAAAGATAGTTTTACTTAAAGACAAAACCCTTGCCAACACTACCCTGTGGCACTGAAAACGGACTCCAGATTTCTAGCCACAATGGGGATTTGATAAACTCAGTATTTCTACTTTAACACAAAGACAACATAACTTAAGTCACATCTCACTGCTTGCTGCAGGTAGCTGAAATTTATTTTCCTTGGTACCTTTTGATGTTGATAACATATGCACACACATATTTAGAAGTCTATAACTGAAGGTCATATTGACCAAGTAAAGTCATTCTACCTGATTCTGAGAATTAAAAACAGAAGCAAGTCCTGTAAGAACTATACAAACGGTTATGGAAAACATTTCCATTTCCCTCAGTTTGTACTTACTACTTGCAGAACGAGAAATTATGCAAAGATCTCATTAACATAACTAAATCCAAGTTTCCTCAGTCATCTTGCAGGATGGAATTCTTTTTTTTCCTTTTCAAAATTAACTGGGATGAGATGCCTTGGGGATGTAGGAAACATCACCTAGACACCTCTTCACCTGTGCAAACTGAAGACATTACTGTTTCCTGTCTGCTATTCTTCCTGTAGATGACTAGCAGGAAGGCAATCATTCATACCTTAACTTTTAAAATAGAAGTTTAGTATGATGCCATGCCTGTAAATCAACCTCACTCTGTCACAGTGGCTGTACTTACCTCTCTGGATAGCTAAGATTCAAGGACAAGATCAAGCCAATTCAGAGTGTAACTGGTCCAATTATCTTGGGAGATTAAGCATGCATTATCAAACAATATTATGTTTTTACGAGGAAGGGCTACACAGAAATGTTCCATAAGAAACTAAAGGACACCTGACAGTCAAAAATCACTACAGAACTATCAGCTGAAGAGTGTCACAGACTTCTTTATTAGTTAAGCCAATATAAAAGCTGCCAACATACCAAAAACTGGAAGATAAAATATTTTAAACAGATTAATTTTGATATTAAAAAAAGTCATCTTTGTATTTGACTTCTAAAATATTCAGATATACTCAGAAGAACATCTTAGTGAAAAGGCACTGAACAGAAGAATAAGTCTATAAATCTATCAGCAACAATTATCCTGAACCTGCTCCCCAGGACTGGAATTTCTTTTTATTAAGAAGTATCTATCTAAATAACAGAAAAGGACAGCTAAATATTTAACAACTAATCTGTAAGTCAAATAAGGCAACTGAAGGACTGAAAGTGCTCTGAGGTCCAACTCTGTCAACTGTTAACTGTATGGTGTGGAACGTGGTCCAGAAAGAGCAGCACAAAGTGTGTTAGAAGATCTCCCCAGGTCTGTCCTGACATGACACTGACCTAGTGGATTTTTTCCCTGGTCCAGTATCCAGTGACATTCAAGACAATGACAAGCTTCACAGCAAAAGCTTGTTCCAACTCTTTCATCGTAATCCACAGCACATAAATCACCTCAAGAGAAACTGTAGAGATAACAATGAAAAGCTGAAGAAAGGATTTCTCTTGTAAAAATTGCTGACTCGTGTAAAACTGTAGCTTTACTGAGTTTTCTTTATTTAACTAAAAGAGTTCAACTCTTCATTTAAGAAGATGCAGTTAAGTAACAGGCAACATACTTCAAGAGATCAGACAGGATTTCAGTATGCTTCAACTACTTCAAATGAAATATTGCACATCAAAACATTGTTTAATCAGTATCTATTGTGCAAATAAAACTTGCGTACACAGTACAACTTGTACTGTCCAAAACACAGACCTGAATGTCATTTAACTTTTGCTTAACCCGTGAACATGCTAGAACTTTCTACTTGCAGTAGGCAGAAACAGTCTATAGCTTATTTAATCATAACTATTCTTTCCACCAACGCCCTATTACCACAGTGCATAAAACCTATCTAATCTACAGATCAAAGGCACTGCTGTTGCCCGTCTCTTGCCAGAAGCTCTAGCAGTTTTAATGTCACAGGTACATTACCATGATGTACAAATATATGTTAAATGTCTTTTTCTGTCTGCAGAACAAACACGGACATTATATTTGGCCACTGATTCAATCACAAACGCTTTTAGCACGCATTGTTTCTTTCCCCAAAGGAATTAAATCTTCATTACCAGAATGCATTTTTACTGCCTGAAACCTATGATCTCACTGAGAAACATGCAAACTTTTAGCATGGAAAAATCTGACAGCTATAGATCCTAAATGAAGGTACCTAATTCACCTTACACATGGATAAACTACTTACCAGTTTTTTTTGAGATTACTATGAGATAATGCAAAATAATGGTAATGTAATAACAAAATAAGCAATTATGTGCAAGGGCTAGAAGTTAAAAAACAAAAAGAAGATTATTTTTTATATCTACATGCAAACAAAAGAGTACAAATCCGTCACTGTCTTTATCCTAAGGGAAAAAAAAAAAATGTGAAAGCAACCCTAAGTAACTCTACCTTATTCAGAAGATAGGACTTTTATACAAATGTTCCACTAGTCATTACAGAAAAGACACTGAATAAATAAAGTTATGTAAGGGCTGACAAGTGAAGCATTTTCTACGGTCTTTCATATGAACTATTTTCAAAAAAATATATAGTTACATAATATGGATTTAAGAGAGAAGACATCCAAATAGCAAGCTCTTCAAGCAGTTCAGGAAGAACACTAAGTGAAAGAAAGCAGCAAGTCTGGGCCTCGTGCACTGAGGATAGCTCTTCAGCTAGTGATAGTTATTATTACTACTGGCATGTTACTATTTCATATTGTGAAGAGTATTAAGAGCAAGATAACTAAATTCTGAAACAGAAGGCTTACAATATTGACTTGTTTGTACTTCTAAGCATACAGGTCACAAAGAGCAAGAATGTTCCAACCGTGCCATCTTCTGCTTAGTGAATACTTAGTCTCACTTAATAATGGACTCTGGCTGAACAGACCAGTTACTACAGGAAGCATATCAAGCTCTGATAAGTCTCCCTCCATTTCCAAGGAATATATACACCTCACAAGTTAGTGACTGAAAGAACTTCAATTTTTGTTTTAGAATGTATCATAATGGGGTAAAGAGAAAGGTTTTCAAAATGCAGGCATAAAAACATCAGAAGCCACCCAAGATCTTGGTAATACAGACAGTATGTACTGGTGTTTTTACTTCACATTTCCAAGTATACACCTAAAAACTTTGACACAGTACACAGCATCTGCTTCTAACCCACGTGAGAAGGTTTTATATTTTAATACACAGTGTGCAAAAATAAAAGGGTTATTTTAACTGAACACAGAAGATGACCTAAAATTGGAACCTGGACTTAAAGCTTCTCTGGTTAAAGCAGCTCTTGACAAACTGCACAAAAGCAACAACTATCAGCATAACCACTTCCATAACACAGACATAAACTGGGGTGAACACAGACAGTTAAACTGCATGTGCATCAACTGCAATTAAGAGAATTTTTCACGAATGAATACATTTGTTCATCATTTTAACAAAATAATGGTCTGGTTTTCAGAAGCATGTAGTAATGAAGAGCAAAAGTTATTTCTGAAAATACAACACTTCTGCTTTAAAAATCTACCTATGAATGTATACAGGGAAGGAAATACATATAGCATGCAGGTATATCACCATAGAGATCTTACAGTTCCTTGTGCTTCTCCTCCGCCAGAATTTGGTCATTTGGTTTCAGCCCATACCTTGGGGAAACAAACAACACAGAACAGTTAATTCACTTGAAATCATATCTTAAAAGCATAGTTTTATACTATGGTAAATTACTGAACTATGTAATATTTATTGATTTGGGTAGCTCTGACATTGCAAGGCAGCAACAAAGTTTTCAAAAGAAAATCTTGTATCTTCATAAGGTTTACCACCACACAACTTTTTTTTTTTATACCCAGCTTTGAATTAGACCAGACACTGACTTCCCATGTATCAAAAATTATTGCACTTGACATCAAAATCATAACTAGATCTCAAAATCTGAGTATTTCCCCTTTTACAAAATACAAGTATTACACCAAATACTTTTTTGTAGTTAAAGAAATAATTACATCAACAGGTCAGTTGAGGATCTGTTATTATGAGGACACTTTTCAAGCCCACATAGGACACACATGCAACAAGTCAATGCCTGAAAGCAGCCGTTTTTGCTAGCTCAAGCTGGCAGGCAGCCCCAGAAGCTGCTGCATGCACTGCAGGTTCAGGGAGCAGCAAGTGCTGCTGCTCCTGCTGCAGGCTGCATTGTCACTCACTGCAGAAAACCTTTCAAAAGTAACCACGCTGGTGTTGTGCCTCCAAACATTATTTTGCCATCTCAAACTATTCCACAGATCTAGCTACTGTTTGCTATTGCTTTTTTTGTTTGACAGCCCCCTGGGATGGAAGCAGCTAGAAGTAAGGAACATTCAGGGTAAATCTGCAAGCAGTAACTGCTCACCCTTCAGACTCCAAGAGCTCCTCACTGTCACTTTGCTCCCTGTTTTTGTCCCTTTCTGCAGTCAGGTGCAGAACCATAAATCACTCTTCAGTAAAGATTCCAGTCACTAACGACAATCAAGCTACCTTGCACATTGAATGTTGTTTCAAATAAGCCACTAAAACATTCTGCATTCCTTCTATCATTTACAGATAATATTCTCTGAAACTGTTTTTTTTCAGCATCCATTTAAAATGCAAGCATCAACCCCAGACACATTCTCAAGCTCACCAGAGCTGCATTCAGACATACCAGACACTGGCTAACTGACCCATTTTTCCTGTTCACATTTCCAGAGACTGCTTTCACTTATTTCCCATAGCACCATGCTGACTTACATCCATTTCTTTACGCTGTTGCTAAACCTAAAATCTTTGTGGAGGTTCTAGCCATTTACCAGCCTACTTCCTAATGCTGTAACACTACTCTGAACATATTTGTCATATTTTAAGCATTTTATTGATAGTAAATAGTAAGATACCAGAAAATAAAAAAACTACCAGGAAATTTCTGAATGAGTATCAGTCAGAGGCCAAAGAGCCATGTCCCAGGGCACATCACTGACACCACAGGGAGCTGCGGTTCTGATAAGTAGTGCAGAAAGGACCCACTGCTTCAGTTCCCCTGGTGAACCTTATCTGTAGGTTTTCCATTACCTCTTACAGATACATCATTTGAAAATTCTAAATAATACATCACTTGAAAATTCTAAACCAATCAGAACAACACACTGCACAGGTATTTTACATTTGCGTCTACTATTAAGCTAGGAAGTGGAATAAAAGCAAATACGCTGCAAAATTGGACAAAGGAGCTGAAGACATGACTTAAAATTTCACAAGGCAGAGAAGAGCTCAAACTTCGGTATGTTTCAGAAATGGTTCTTCTGAACTCTTCGCTTTGTCCTTTACAACCACCTAATCTCCTCAGAGAGCAGCCAACATTCCAGCCACCTGCTTTTGGTGGGCAGCTGTACAGCCACAGAGGGGACAGAAAGAGCCCCAGTGCAGCAACTATCGTCCTGCACAGCTGCCTGCTTCCCCACAGCACGTCAGATGCCCCACCAGATAGGCACAGCCTGTGAGCTCTGCAGCTGGCCGTGCTGCCATCTGACTGACAGCCTTACCCACCTGAGGAAGACATCAGCTCTCCCTTGAAACTCAGTTCCTTACAGAATTTCTGAAGCCACAACAATCGTGGCTTAAGTTCCATAATTTCTCACACAAACTAATGTCACTCCAACATACCCTGTTATGATCACAAGCAGCTTGTCTGCAAATAATAAAAAAAAATACACAAAAAAAACCCCCACTGACCAGTATTCTATCATCCATCTCCTAGTCTCAGTTTAAACTACAAGTTTCACATCCTCTTACACTATCGTGATAATTGATTTTCTTTTTAAACAGAATTCTTTCCAACATGGTTACAAAAAAGCATGTTTACGCACTGAACTTCCCAGAAAAAAATAAAAAATGAGCAAACTACTCCCTTGAAATTTCATCAAGAAACACAGACCCAGCTTAAGTGATCCTTTGGAACAGCATCTCTCTGTTGTTAGACCACAGCAGGGGTGATCCAAGCTGCCCAAATCAGCCTGCCAAGTGAGATGATTGTAACACTTCCCATTAGTCCCAAGCAGGACATATTTCAGTGAGAGAGCTTGAAATAATTCTATGAAATTATCAAATATTTTTGCACCTTCCACACACCAAGCTTTCCCAAATCTCTCAATATTTTTTCCCATTATCAGAATGAATTTCTACTTTTGCATGCATATGACTTCACTGGCATTCACATACAGCATTATCATCTCAGTTTCAGCATTTCCAGTAGTATTTTAATAAATGTCTGCTTTTCATTCTTTTAAAGCACTCTAGAACCTGCAAGCTCAGCACTGACTTTGAGCCATGCACTTAAGAGATTCTTCTGAAATGGTATCCCTATAACTCAGCACTTTTTTTTTTCCTTCTCTTTCACATTTCCCCTAATACAACAGGAATAATAACTAATGTAATTGGACCATAGTCAGCAATTTGACAAAAATGCTTTTAATCCAGCAAAAATGCCCATAAGGCACCACCCAATTTAACACAGTCTTAACAAATTAGAAAGAAAAAGCCTATATTAAATATGGACAGGTAAAAAAAAAAAAGCATCAAGTGAACACCAAGCTCAGATCTGCTCCAAATTGCAGAGTTCAGAGTGACAAACCAGCACAGACAAACACTGCTGCTTAGGCCACAAGAGTCAGGCACACGTCTCCATCACACAGAGCACTCAGAAACAAGGAGGTACACCAAGCTGTACAGACACACGTATCAGAGTAGTGCTCTCCCAAGTATTTCTCAAAAAGCTAGAGATAAAAAGATATTTTCACATTAAATGCCAATAGGAGTAGTCAGTACTAAAAAGAACAGCACTTCTTTCAGCAATGCAAAAACAGTAAAGCATCCTGGGAAGCTCTGAACAAACATACAGCTTCACAGCCATCCCTCTGCCTTGTCTGATAAACAAAAAGCATGAACAGTATGCAGCTCCAACCTGGCTCCCCTTTACACGATCTCAGGCTTTGCTCTCTCATCAGCACCTTACACCCAACATGCTCTGCTGCAGTTATTGTTTTCACTCTCTCCCAGATATATAAAAATGGAAGGGATGAACAGTACATTTCTGACATGTTATTTGAACTTGACAGAAAAAAATAAAAAAAAGAGTGTGATTTTTCTTGTCCAGCTAGTACTGCTGAGGCCTCCAGGGTGTACTGAGTGGACATGACAGATTTAGAGCTGATGTTGTATTAGGCTCTGCTTCATTAATAAAAGAAGTAGCCTTTTGCAGCAGAGCTCTGCGGAAGCATTTCTTCCTAATTTTTCAACAAAGCCATTAAGAAACCTTAAGGATTTCAGTATAGTCTTCTTGTACCTAAGATTAGTCAGAGTGCATTTCCATAACAGTGATTCAGCAGTTATGTTGCTTCAGCTTTCAAATGATGTTAAGGCTCCTTTCACTTTTCTAAAAAAAGAAATGCAGCCCTTCTTCTGGTGGTTTTTCTTAATTATTAATCTTCCCAAACTAGGCCAAGCAGCCAGCAGGACCGCAGCACTCATGGGCTCTTTTTTAGGCCACGTGAGCACTACTGACCAACACCATCAATGCACCCCACAAGATCTCACAGGTCAGAAGTGCAGCCATGTGTAAGCCTGCTGCCATGATCAACCCCTGAGCACTTAGAGGCCAGTGCACAGATCTGGCCCAAACTCCCAGAACATCTCTAGCTGATGTGAACCATGAGGGGATGGGGACAGAAGGTTTGCTCATTTCATTTCCTTCTGCAATATTTCAATTGAATGAGTGATGATGCTCTCACTGCTAGCTCCGTTTCTCCCAATGGGGGCTGCAGACAGATAAAAAGCCAACTGCTTTTCCAGCAGTTGAATGCTACTTGCATCATGGCAATTTTTCTCCATTTTTGACAAAGCTGCAGTTTATTGTAAGTTTTATTACAGCCTAACATAGCCTTAATGCTGCTGATTAGCCCAGACATATTTTCATGTCTACAAACTGGGAGCACAACTTCAATCTATCAGGACTGCTACATTAAAGTTGCTAACCCGGATTTTAGGGGCTGTGCCTTTTCTAAATCAAGCTGAAAACAAAAACCCACAACCCAGACTACGCCTTACACAGATATTCAGCAGCCAAATGCATCACAAATCAGACACAAACAGCTAACCCAAAATTAAAGTTCTCTGTAACTGGCACACACACCTACTCCAAATATTTATTTTAAGACATCATTTTTCTCCATAAACCACCCCAATAATGAGCTTTGATTCATATCCTCAAAGTCACTGCCTCCTGTCTGACTTGCACTGCTTTTCTTCTTCCCAGCAGTGCAATACATTTGCTTTTTCATTCCTTCCTTGTATATTCTTCCGTTGCTTTGCTATCCTCTCCCACCTTCATTATCTGAAAGGCACAGTGCTTCCCATTTCCCCACAGTTTCTCTCCCATTTGGCATCTCATTTTGCATCTGTGCAGCTTCTCCCACCTAGCTTTTCACATGCTCTTCCTGGCCTCGAGCTGACTGCAGACCCTGCACCCCTTCAACACAGACTTTTGCAACAGCTGGTTACTGTTACTCTAGGATGACCTGATACAGGTTATACAATTTTAGAAAGTATCCTTACTGAAGGGATGCTTGCCTTCTTGCCAAATAAAATACAAGATCAGAAACACTTCCTTGAGAAAGAAAAGATTAAAGGGAGTTTGCATGATAGAAACACAATTCCAAAGAAAACTTGCTTCCAGAAAAACTAAGTTTGGCAACAGTCCACTTACACTAGCAAAAGAGAAAACAACCTAAAAGACTTGACAGACATTCCTTTAGTGAAGTATTAGGGATGAGAGAATGCACATCTCAACTACCTTCACTGTGCATTAGTGTGAGAGCCAGCACCAAGGCACGTGCATAGGAGCAACCTGAGCTGCATGCAGTGAATGCTGACAAACCCACAGATGACAGCAAACAGGGATATGCAGTGACAACACAGCAGACAGCGAGATGAACCATTCACACAGTAACTTCAAAGAACAGACAGATGCAGAGTCAAGTAGCTAAACAAAAACACAGGCAGGGACAAAGCATGTCCCACAGAGCAGTAACCTGCAGGGAGGATATCAGATGCCACAATCTGCAGCCAAGTCCACATGAGCTTCCACCTTACGTCAAACGTTGGATACATCAAGAAACCAGATTATTTAAAAGAGAAATCAGGCAGAGCAAACAGACAAAACAACCAAGAACAAAACAGCAGAGGGACAACACGGTGAGTGGTAAGCCTCAGTAACTGCTTGCATTTTGTCCCTTTCCATTTTCAAATGGAAGATGCAGCTAAAATGTTTAAATTAGGAAGAAGAAAACTAGACAGAAGAAAAGCACGTGCTACTGAGAGTGGGAAAGACTAAAAGATAGCATCAAGGGAAGTGAAGATACTTCTGTCTCAAGACTGAGGAAAACGAATGCCTTTCCATCATTACCAATAGCATGGAACCAACACCAGCTAGGGAAAACAGCGTGCAGCATTATACTGGCAGCCAAGTACACTGCATAACAAAACCAGAGCACCTTCAGGATGAGCTTATGTGCAACTCAAGCCACAGATCTTGGCCATTACATTTATAACATTTTCCAGACTTTAAACACTGCTATTGGAATAGAAACATCATGCTCACAAACCAAAGCCACACCTTGGAGAAGCCACAGAAGAGTTCCTGGTGCTCTTATTTTTCCAGCACCAGTTTTTCCCAGTGCCTGTGTACTTGCATGACTGGAGTTCTATTCAGCTGCATCACATCCTACACAAACATCTGTTTTTCAGAAAAAAGCTTTTGGAATTTCCGTGTGAAAGAGATCCTAAAAACACTAACAGAAAGATTTTATTTCTTTGCCATGATGCTACTCAGGAAAATGAAAGATAGATTTAAACATCAATACCATAACTTAAAATTGCACTGCTAAACCCTAGGTGAAAAATAAATAAAATCACTGCACTGCAATATAGTTACAAAGCATTTTGTTTCCACATTTCTTACGTGGATGTGAGCACTATTTTCAACATTAAAGTTACTACACATTTTTTCTGATGCTTTTTTCTTTGTTTTTTTTTTTTTCCTTCCCCCCAAACTCATCCTCATCCCCTCTCTTCATCAAAAGTTTTCCTTGGTAGCTGCTCCTAAATTATTCAGTGCAGTAAATTTGAGCTCCCCCTCCCCCACTGACAGTATGTTTGGAAATCAGGACTTTAATCAGCTATTAATATTGTAAGACACACTTAAAGGGCTTTTGAAATTGAAGTCAAAACAATAATAGGTTTAAATGATTAAAAGGGATTAAGAAAGCCAGGAAAGTTCAAAGCTTGTTAATCAGCAGAACGCAGAATACTGTGATCATTTAGTAGGGTCAACCCTATCACTTTGGGCTTAAGCACATAGCAGGGACCTTGTCAAAACAGTTTTCTTAACTATAAATCAGTGAGCTAAAAATTTAAGGCTTCTAAACACTTCCACTGTCTACTTTGGCAGTAATAATTTCAGAACTATCTGACCACGAGCACCTTAACAATTCCTTTTCAATAGCTATCATCACCCTTCATCCATTTTCTCCTGAGGTTGTTGCTCTGGATGTTCAGAGTACTCACTACATTAGTAGAAATTATAGTTATTTGACCTTTAGTGATTCATTAAGAAATAAATAACTTAAACTCGTGAAGAAGTATACACTACTCTGCCTATAGACTGAGCTCTTCAGTGTAATCTTTTAATATTATCTTTGAGCATTTAATAACTAAACCATATTTTAGTCCTGTCAGCCTTCTCCATTATTCTTGTTCTGACCATCTAGCCTTTCCAGACTTGTTTCCAATAAAAAATAAACAATAGTTTGTAGATGAATATTTTTTATTATGAGCTCAAATTAGTTTTCACAAACTTGCATTAAAACTTCACTTCCATGAAATCCTGCAAAAATTAACAAAAGTAATACACACATAATCTAAATGATAATGACCTGCAGGGTTCTCGTTCTCTTCCAAGTTAGCCATAAGTACTCATTATCACTTCAAAATGTATTGTTTGAACCAATTTCTAGCAGTTCTACAGCAGATCCTGGCAGCACTAGGACTGAAATTTCCCAAGTACCTTGCTGCTGCAGAACTGTTCTTCTCAAAAGGTGATTATAACAAATCATAGAATGGCCTGGGTTGAAAAGGAGCACAGTGATCATCTGGTTTCAACCCCCCTGCTACATGCAGGGCCACCAACCTCCAGACCAGGCTGCCCAGAGCCACATCCAGCCTGGCCTTTAATGCCTCCAGGGATGGGGCATCCACAACCTCCTTGGGCAACCTGTTCCAGTGTGTCACCACCCTCTGAGTGAAATCATTACAAGGCAGTAGTATGACAGTGGCTATAGCTCTGAGACTCTCCTGTATCTGTGGACTACTGTAACGGTTTCTTCTGGATAAAAATTCATTGCATGCCCTATATGAATATACTGCAAGCTCAAGTCAACTCCTTCACACTTGAAAAATCAAGCTATCTTTTTTTTTTTTTTTTTTCCCCAGTGAGGAGGCACAGTTGTCAAGCAATGTGTATTAAGTATCAGTTTGAAGTTCATCAGACTCTACATATCTGCAGCGAAATACAGGTCAGCACTTCAAACTAACAAAGGAAGTCAATGTTACACTGTTAGAAATATCAAACAACTACTTAGGGTTTCAAACAATACATTTCATACATTCATTTCATAACTCAACTACAACTTTGTGCCCCCACTACATCTGTTGCATCTCTACCTCTAGAAGAAAAAAATGGAATATTCCTAAACCACAAGTAGTTCAGCATTTTTAGTACAAAGAAAGAAATGTCCCATCAATAAAAGTCAGTAAGATGCAGGAGAAGACAACCATTGTCCAGTAAAAAGCTCAAATCAGCCCAAAATATTGCTTATAAGCAACAGAATTCTTCTAAAGGAGGATAAAGTGCAGAGGTCATATCAAATCTTGTTTTCTGTTAAATGTTTTTGTCTTTAAAGTATTAAGAATTCACCTTATTACTCACAGCGACACAGCCAGACTGATAACATCATACTTCAATATTAATAATTTCATTTAGAAACTAGAATGGTGACTCTTAAGGGTTTTTGTTGTATTTTATTATTCAGATTAAGATATAATCTGTTCTCTGACTGTTACCTAACTATATGGATGTCTGTTTCTACCAGTCAGGCTAGACAAAAGCCATTTCTTACTACTACAAACTCAATGAGCCTTTGCCCTGCCCAACAGCAAGGTCTTCTCTATGGCCTGTCTCTGCACCTGCTCACCTGATAGAAGACAGCTCAGCTTACAGAAGCTTAACCAGACAGTTGGCAAGTAGCTCATGCCCTTTACTTCACCGTTTCCAAAAATTATTTTAACATTGAGTAGGGTAAACAGTAAAGAACCTAGCAAGCCACTTACTGTACAAGCTTTGCTGGAAAACAACAAAACAAAAAGTAGTATATGAAAAGTGGCAGGTTTTTCTTCCTTTACTGCACCAAAAAAAAAAAAATAAATCTTCATTCTAAATGATGCAGGAGCAATGCCAAAACAGAGACTAAGGGAAGATCTCTTGACAGAAACTCTTTGGTCTGCTACCATGGGAGGATCACGGATTCCAAGAACAGCAATTACTGATTCTGGGAAGAGCTGTTTCTCCCTTTAGCCTCTAGCCACCACCACTGTGTTTTGCATCTTAACTCCTTACCCACTGTGATAGCCACTACATCGAGCCCAGACATCCAAGGATCCGGTAAAGAGAAAAAAAGAACCAAGGCACGTGGACAGTTCCTGCCTCAACACACAGCCCCAAGGAGCCTCCCGCTTCAGCTGAAGAACAACATAACATTGGGCTGGTTGCAGAAAAACATGTTTGAACATTTCTAATTCTCATTTAACAGGAATTTGAAATTCAAATTATCCTCCTAAAGTACCAGGGTTCTTTTATTATTATTTTTTACCCCACTTTATATATTTAAATTGAACTGACCTACTTTTGAATACAAGACAGGCTACACCTCACATGCTTTTGGCTAAAATGGGAACATGTAGTTGGTGCTTTTAGACAAAAAAGTAACTTACCTTACAATTAATTCTGTACTTAAAAATTGCAAGCTGCTGACACAACTTCACATAAAGATTGCCTCACCTCGTGTTTGTCAGCCATACCCGTAACACAATAATTGATCAACAAAGGAGTAAGATTTTGCACACATCATAAGAATAGCTTTAATCCCTCTCAATCAATGAAATTATGTGATTTCAAACTTGTAGTCTCCAAAAATAAATGATTTCCAACCAACCTGCAGTTTTTTAATTACTAAGAAATACTACAGACATTGAAACTTCACTGACAACTTGGGATATACATCTGAACGTTTCACTTTATGCACACCAACTAACAGTTGTGTTCTGCTGTTCTCTAGTTTCATGAACAAAATCATGGAAATATTCAAGAATTACAAAGAATTATGAGGGTTCAACAGAAAGCTGGAATGCACTCTTGCAAAAAAAAAAAAAAAAAATGGAGCTGTAGTAACCAGAAAAGAATGAGCAAATTTTGGAGAGGTCTTCAGCCTCTTTTTTCTCCCCTTGCTCTCTATGATAAACTCAATCAAAAGAGATCCCAAGAGCTTCTCTAACTTCATGTAATCGTTCACTTGCTACAGCTTATCATACTAGGCTGTGGTGCTCCCCTTTACACTGTCACATGCACCTCAGATAATTGCACCGCTGTCACTTCAGGACAAGGGGAGAAACAAATCACTGGAGCAAGCTGGAAAAACAATCACACCAAATTCTCTAGCCATAGCTGCCTAGTCTATATCAGATAAGATAGACATAAAACCACAAGTTCAAAGTAGAACTGGAAAATGACTATCACTTGCATGTTAAAAAATCAATTCATGCAACTTGCAAAAATGTGGATTTTCTGAGTGCAATTATCAAGTTGTGCTCAAAGATACAGCACTGTTTTATGGAGTTTGGCACACATTGTCACGACACACAACAAATACCTACACCAGCAACTGGAGAGCTCATGAATGAATCCCTTTATAGCGATTAAAAAATAAGAAAGCATAACACCTCAGTGAGATATTCCATTACACTAGTAAAAAAAAAGGAGTGCCAACAGTTCGTGAAATGAAGGATCTTTGTCCCCAGCTCCACATCTACTCTGAACTTACTATGGAACTTCAGGCTTCATGACCTTGCATCCACAACACAGACTTGGTCTTTCTCCAGTAGCTTAGAATATTCAGAGTTCTACTCCTCCAAAAACAAAGTAAAATAAAATTCAAACTGTAGGTTTGCCCTTCTTTAGCTCTTGACTACAGGAAAACAAGAACACCAGTAATTAAGAGGCTCTCTGGCTGCCTCCACCCTCTCCCTCTGGCCATGGCAGAGACCACAGGACCAGCTCTGCAGAGGAGCAGGGCAAGCCTGGAGCACCACAACAGCAGCAGCACAAGCACCTCAGAACACACGTCAGAGTAACTCTGATTCTGGTTCTCACTGGCATTCATACACTGCTCAGGAATAGCCTCATCAAGTATTAAGTATAATAAAAAAAAACCACACGTTAAACATATTTAATTTCAAGGATGGATACACACGCCCAGCAGGAAAGAAAAGCTACTGAGGTTGCATGTTGTCTGAATGAAGCACAATCAAACAAATAGCAGTATGCATTAAAATTAAGAGCTTTAAGTAAATTCTAAGGTTTTATTTACAATATAGAGTGCCAACCTCTTGAAAACTGCTATCATTAAAAAAAATACCCCTCCCTTTTTTGACACTTGCATCATAAATCAATTTCATCTACAGTAAATAATAATAATAGAACAAAACACCCAGATTGTGACAAATAATTGCTCATCTTTAACTACATTTTCCCATTTTTCAATTCATGAATGATCAAACTTGCACTACATTACTAGAATAAATAGAAGACAGCTCTACTCTTACAACATTTTTGGCAACACTAGCTTTCTTTTCAATGGCAATAGTAAACAACATTATATTTTGAATTACAGAATAATAAAACATGACTATCTGCAGTGATACTCAGAATATCAACAATGACGTTCATCTACAGTAGTCTAAATAAAAACCCAATCTTATGATTGTGTGATAAGCAAATTACATTTTTCCCCCCAATAAAAATTACAAGTAGTACTTCTAAAGAAGAAAATGTACCACCTAATTTTAGAATTCTGCCAGTTCCCCCTAAGAAGCTCATTTTTTTCATCAGACAAGTCTTCTGCAAGGGTCTTTTCACTTATTATTGCTTAGTTAAAAACAAAGCAACTTAATTCACAGAGCTCTTCTACTCCAGCTCATTGTTTGCCGTTTCTTCTAGGTTACATTCCAATGAAGCAAGTGGAACTCCAGTTGGAATTGCAGTACTTCATCCTTTGCTGTGCCACGCAACTCCCACATTTTTGTTCAACAAGTTCTTATTTGGGAGGGAAGGGAAAATATAGATAAGCTGCACATGTCACTCACTCGTCCCAAAGTCATTCCCAAGAAAGCAATTAATCCAGTAACTAGATATATTCTATTGAAACAAAATTAAATCACAGCTGTCTGAAAAATTAAAAAAAAAAAAAAAAAAGGGCTCCATCCCTGCACAGGTAAAGTTTTTCATGTAGCCTTTCCTAAATGGAGCTTCACTAAAATCTTCCACTGGTTAAAACTACACATTTAACAAAATGCACTAGGAAAAATTATCAGGCTTGTAGGAAGCTCTAATTATGTTGTCAGGCAAGCTACCAAATTTATTGGCACATTAGTTCTAAGAGGGCTTTCTAAAGACAACCATCATTACCTTCAGTTTTTGTAAGCAAACACTGAACTTTGTTTTTTTTTTTTTAATTTAACAGCAGTCAGATGATGCAATTTAGTTCAGCAGTATCAACAACAATTTAGGTTCAGACCTTGAGATAAGCTAAATTGGGTTCTACAGAGGTAACTCAAACCACAAGGTAATAATAAAATCCTCAGCTGTTCAGCTTCTCTACCAAATGAGTCAACACAATCCAGCCATTTTTAGTAGTGGTATTTCACTCAGATTACTGAAACAATGAAACACTATAGAAAACAATCTTAAAGTAAATTTTCAGGGACAGTATGTTTTTCAAGCTTATACTAGGTACTTTTTATACATTTAGCATTACACAGATAAGATTATCTCTGATTAAAAGCAATAGAAAAATCTGCTAAGATGTTCTAAAGGGTTGATGAGGTACCCCAAGTCAAGCTAAACACATTAATGAAGGCAAAAAGGCTTACAGTTGTGTTTTGGTTTTGTTTCTTTTCATTAAAGTGTGTAGCTTGTGCATTCTCTGATCTTGTGACCCAGCACAGAATTGACCCTTGCCTTTCTCAGTTCTTCTTTAACCTCACTCCAGCATGTGTTTTTGGGAAAAACTACACAGACCAACCTTCATTTCAGTGCAAGCAAGCAGATGTTTTTCTCAAAGTAGCTGTCAAAGCTTTCTCCTAATTTATAAACCTAAAATTCAATAGGTGAGAAAGTATTCAAATAAACAAATCCTTACTTCCATCACACCTAGTGTTGTAAAAAACAAGAAAGCTGAAGTAACCAGATACTAACATAGCTTGATTAGTAAAATATTGTACTTAACTGATCTGTGATCATGCAGCAGTCACTGTGGAAAGGCAGAGTGATCATGAATTTTGGTTTCTCCTGTGATGACCCAGTCACTTCCAGTGCTGCAGATAACTGGCAGCCCACTACAGGAGATCCATATTGTACTTGGGAAGTTACAAATCAACATGATTGCATTTCTTCCCTCACGTCAATGAAGGCCTCCTTTCATACATTAGCTATCAACACAGCAAAATATAAGTACTTCAAAGATCCCAGTCATTTTCTCTCTCCTTCAAAGCTGTTTTTCAATAAAGAGTAAAAATGAGCTTAAACCCATTTCCTGGTTTATGTATAGCATTCCTTCTGTACTTACAATAGTGTCACAGAGAAAGCAGGGAAGAGAACAAAACAGCAGATGATGCAGTCCAAGAATGCTCTGAAAAACTACAGAACTTTACTGAGCACCAATGACAGAGTAACGTTTTAACATAATGGAAAGCACAGCAATGACAGCAGAGCAGCAAGGTCATAGGCTGCAGCAAGTGAGGACTTGCTCTAATGCAACAGCCATAGGCAAAGAAACACAGGAAAGAATCTGCTTGCCTTCAGAAGTCCTCAGCTACACAGGGATCTCCAGAGAAATACTCTCATCTGCACTGCTAATCCTTAAATGAGGTCTGGGAAGGAGTGGATCCTAGTTCCACTCCTTCCAGTTACTCAGGAACATTGCATGCATCTGAGCTCCCCTGGGTTGGCCCTGCCTTCCACCAGGTGCTCAATCACTGCTTTAGGCTGTGACTCGCATTCCCACTACACATAGACTGTGTAAAGATTGCTCCAGACTCTGGTTTTAAGAAAAGATATCTCACACGAGCAGAAAAAGACTTGGCTGCTTTGACAACTGATAAGCAAATCAAACAGCATTCTTACAGCTTGTAATCCTGAACTATGGTGCTGACTAAGTAATTGGTATGGAGATGACAAATAAAACACATCCCAGTCCATGCGATCATGGATCTGGTTGAGCATCCAGGAACCAGAGTGAAATAAAGAAATGAGTGTTCTTAACGTTGATGTTATAAATATGGCACAGGCCATAATCTCCCCTGAATCTCCATTCCTTTGTAATGGAATAGGCTGAAAGACCTTTACATGTTTATACAGCTGTTGTCAACTGCAATTATTTTCCTCACCTTCCTACTGGCTGATTAGTGAAGACCAAAGGCTTTCATTACTTAGAATTCCCACGACTAGATAACAATTCTGTGAACATGAGTTTATCATTAACGATTAATTCTGCTTCCACAATTCATGCAGTCATAGACCAAGGTGTTTGACAACAGCAGATTTGTCCTTTCAGTGAACACGTGCTTTACAGCTGCTGGATGTGTACCTGAGATGACAAGCAATGACCAGAACTCTGCAGCTGAAATATTTCAACTAGGGTTGGGTAAACGCACAAGACAGCACGTTGCTCTTTCTTGAGGGAGCAGTGACACAATGCCATATCCCAGCAGCAAGGCACAGGAGTATCCCAAGAGTCAGAAGTATTGAGTTTCTGCGGAAGAGAGTCTTAAAGTGCCATTACACGTCAATTACAATTTCTGTGTTTGCTTCAGTCCATGTAACATACATCAAACTCTACTAAGTTATACTTCAATGCCTTTTACAGATTCAGTAGGTAAAGGAATTCTTGCTGTTCGATATCACAGGCAAAATCTAGTAAACAAATTACTCTGAAAGCTTTAATAAATACCTGTTAGCCAAGTTACTTTCACAGATTAATGCTATAGTGAGCAGTTTAGCCACAAAGCATCTCCTTTTTTTTTTTTTTTTTTTTTTTTTTAATCTTTTCACTCCTACCCATTAGAAAAAGCTGCTTTTTCAGCAAGTATTTGTATCTCAGAAAAACAGGAAGGAAAAAAAAAAACCTTATATTATTGAGTTAATCCAATTGAAAAGGACACACAAAACCCTACTTTTCTAGTATTTCTTCCAAGCTGAGACTCAGAAAATAACAAAACAAGGACAATTCCTTTAAGACTGTTCTCCAGCTCTGTGAACAGAATTTGAAATGGTTTGGCGTATCACCTGCTTTCAGTAGTGCTATCAACACTGCTAAGACTATTCAGGATGCTTCCCAAAAAGGAAAAGTGAGAGCAAAAAACCTCAACTCCCAAATGGAGGTCAAAATTCAGTGGCTGAAGTAATGCCAGACTGATTATGTGGTCTGAAAAACTGACTGGTATGGTGAAGCTCTGTCATGACACAAACTAAGATCATCTCTCTTAGAAAATGTTTGGGAAACAGTTAATGCTTTCCTGACTTGTCAAGGGAGGAAAATACTTCAGTGCAAGCCAAGACTAAACCAAAAATCTGTCTTGAAAGAAAAGTGATAGGGTTATGCCACAAGGCAAAAATACCCACCCAACACTTCAACAGTGTTCATTTCTTCAAAGCAGTGCTACATGGTAGCAAGTTGTTTTTCACCTGCCAGGGGTAGGACTGCCATGATATATTTATTTTCAAGTTTATAAATAAAATGGATTGTATGCAATTTAAGTATTGTGAGAAAGACCATTTGAGACTTCCTACACAATTTTATGCTGTTTCCATTTGCATTTTCTAAACAGAAGTTACAAAACTAATCTGGCTAGCAAGGACTCATTTTAATACTCCCATTTCACTGAAAATAAACATGGTTTAAATTTGCAACACTGAGTCCTTAACTCTAAACAAATGTATTTAACCTTAGAAGAGTGCTTTTACAAAAGAAGTGAAAGAACTAACAGGAACAGCCTCTCTGCACACTTTCGAGTTGGAGTCCAGATGGACTGATGGCCCTATTAAAAAAGCTCATCTTCTTGAAGAGGCAAGAGATGCTCCAGAAGTGACTGATGATTGCAAAGAGACAAAGAGCTAACCTATATGTCTAGAGATGGATGCATGCCTTCTTTGACATGCAAACCCAGAGATCTGGCTGCTGTGGTCAACAATTTCTGTCAACTGCTTCACAGTCCTAAAATATTTATGTTCTTGTACCTCCCTGAAGTACCTGAATAACTTTATGCTAACACTTGCTCTACAGCTAGGCTTGTTGTTTTATGCGCCCTCACAGGCTGAGGATGCAGGGGATTTGATTCTCATTTCAGCAAGTACCACAAGAAGTAGTTACACATGAAGTCAAAACGTGCTGTGGAATAGTCTTGTCTGCATATACACTCATCCATAGACAACACTTACAAACAGGGAGCAAAAAGGAACATCAGGTATGTAAGAGTGTAGACAAGCTTCCCAGATTTCAGGTTATTAGCAGAGATATCACACTATCTGCATGTTCTCTGTGAAATTGTTGCTTTAAATAATTCAACACTCCACTGAGCCATTTTGGCAGTAAAGAGGTGCTCACAAAGCATATGACGTTCCAGGAGATACTTAGACTGGTCTGACAGGACTCAAACTTGCACACGTAAGACTTGTTTTAAATTCAATTAAATTCTGCATAGCACATCAGGCCCAGCGAAAAGCACACCACACTATTACAGGTTTTCACTGGGGCAACATAGATCCCATCACCTCTCTGATCACAATTTCTAATGATCAGTTGGTTTGGAGGAGGTACGGTATTAGTTATGTTCAGAGAATGGTTCTGAAATTATTTCAGTTGAAATATTAAGCCAAACAATTACATCAGAGTATATATATATTTTTTTCAGAAATCAAGTCCATGTTTTGAGAGTTCAAAGTTCCAGATATTTTTGAAACTCTTGTTTCAAAATTCATCTTTTGCTTTCAGGTTATAACATTCAGGCTCTCACTTAGACACACTTTTAAATAAAACTCAAACAAAGAAACAAATTATTATTTTTACTACAGCTTAGCACCAAAAATTTGTGGTTGGCAATACAAATTCACAAACAAGAACCGTGTACCTGTTCTTTATTGAGCAATGAGAAGTTTATTCTTGATTCAGTATTCCCATTGCTAACTAAAAGAAAGTCTGGAGGAAAAAATAGTAATTTAAAAAAGAAGGAAGAATGGTGAGCACTTTGAAAGATGAATCAAGTAACTGATCACTTGAAAACCCAATACACAAAGTATCAGCAACTAGTAGAAAACAAGCCCATGATAAAGAATTTAAATACAGCAGCTACAGTTCATAGCTCTGGAAAAGCCCCATCTCTATAAAGTGATCAGAGAATGACTACGCTCAATGCCACCAGGAACACACAAACAGCAATTTAGTGATATGATTATACAGATGGCAGTGCAACTAGGCTTAAGCTAGATAACAGACTACCTGATAAGAAGTGGTCCTGTTCTTGACTGATAAATTGAAATGACAGAAATGGCTCCAACAACAAATACAATTTCAGCGTAAGGTCAGAATCCCACAAAGATCAGCGTAAACCTGGCATTACACCAGCATTTAGTTCTCTGCTAGTTCATAGATGTCAAACTAGCAAAACTGACATTAAGGAAAAAAAAAATAAAAAAATCAAGACTTACTTGTCAAGGAAGTCCTTGTCCACAACCGCACATATATCAAGCAGCGGATTTCCCATTCCAAACAGAACATTTTCACTGTAAGAAAGCCAATTATTTTCAAGTTAGTTCAGCATTCCTGTCACAGTAAGTTCAAGACATTTTTTAAGTAAAGAATAATCTTTTTTTTTTTCTTAATAAAACTAAGAAACAAAGAAATGCAAATCCTGCCCAGCCTAACTGCAACAATCTACCTGTCATACAGACAGAGGGTCACATTTGATCAGAATAATACTGTGATGTACATACAGTTTATATACAGTCAGCAAATAAAGTATATTTAGGCACAGGGAGAAGCAGACCAGGTTATTAGAAGTCCACTGAATAAACTTAGTTGCTAATGGCCAACAATTTAGGAGTGTTTCAATAAACTGAAATTAAGAGCCTATGGATCCTGCATGGTCAGTCATCTTAAAATATAAATTCTACTGATTAAATATAAAAATATAAATTCTACTGATTAAAAAGCAGGAATGGAGGTTGTTATCAATCTGAAATCCATTATTATGACTTCCACTACATGAAAACAAGACATCAGATAATACTGTCAACAACTGAATGAGCTGGCTTTCATTTTTTTTCAGATTTGTTGAGAAAATATATATTTCATTTTCCTGAATAGCACATACTTGGGTGATAATGCAATAATACCAAGGGATTAGATACAGGCCTGGTGTCAAGTAGGAGTGAATGCAGCTGTTTTCCAAGGCTGCCTAAATCTACATTCAAAACCATCACATTCCTTGTTAAGCCAACACCTGCTGCCTCCAACTGGCACAGCAAGCACTTGCTCTAGCTGCCCAAGGTAGCTTTAATGTGAATGCCACCAAGTGTGCCTCCATCTTTATTATGTCTCTATCAAGTATTTGCAGAGAAGGCACATTCGTAGCCTCTACATCCCCCACATGCTACTCCTGTAACACTGCAGCCTTCACCAACTGATTGCCCAAGGCTGAAGAACAGTATTGGCTCAGCCTCAATGTCAATGAGTTTTCAATTGCTTTGGCCCATTCAGAGCAAGAGAAATGTTTTACAGACTCAGGACCTGCATACTCAATAATGGATTTAATTAACTTCTCCTCGGCAGGATCAGAAAAAAATAACACAGAACAAGCAGAAAGGAGATGACATGAAGCAATCTCATGAACTGTGTCCGACAGAGGTCGAAAGCTCATTCATGTACTTCCTCTCACAGCTACTATAAAAGACCCTTAGTTGACAAATATTTGTCAGAAGATACTTGCCAAAAGTAAACAATTATACTTCCTCTTCTTCTTGGGATGTCACATGAATCTCTATCTAATGTTAAATTCTGAAGCATAGAAATGAAAAGCTCGCTTGTCAATGAAATAGGAAACATCTGTTTAGTAAAAACCTATAAGACTCACTAAATATTTTTGTAACTGTGAGAAGTGTTGTTTCTTCTAAATACGGAAATCATACATAAAGCAGATCAAAATAATGTAAGTTAATCTAGCTAGAAGAAAAGAGGAAAAACAGGTGACAGTTGAGGTAATATAAGGATAAAGAGGATTGCACCTGGAGCCTCTACACAATACATTGCTTTCATTTTAAAGCCAGGTATTTCATCAGTAGTATCAAAGAATGAGCAATGATACAGTAACACTACTGTACTTGATGTTTAGCCAACTCTAATATTCTTTGAGGTTCTCAATAGCAATAATTTTACAGCTACACTTGAGAAAAAAAAAAAAAATGATATAACAGCTAACTTCTCCACAAAGCTTGCACAAGAGTGTGGCACACATGAGAAAAAACAGCAGCTGTATTCCAAAAATTCTCAAAAATACACCTGACATGTTGAAAGCACCGCCTGAAAAGCTAGGTTGTTCAACAAAGAAGCACAATGGAAACAAATATTTTGTTTGCTTGAACTGTGTGCTGCAGGGCATACCTGTCAGTGTGCTTGGAGTGGCACATGCTGTACTGATGGCTGAGCATCTACAGAAGCTCTACCATGCCAATAAGCCACATACAAACTGCCATTATTCCAGCAGCAGCAGGAACTAGCACCTTCAGTGCCATTTAATCCAGGTTGTTCTTTACATCACATACAACTCCCATCCTATCCTCAAGTTTTCCTACTTCCACCATGTTTTATAATAATGCAGTGAGTACTCAAGGGGCTGTGTAGCAGTATGCCAGCTGGGGCAGAGCTTTAAAAGCCAACACAGTAATTAGCTATGCTAGTGATTGTATGCTGAGAAGCAGCATGTCACACTGACCCCACTTGGTGGAAATACCTTTTTGGACAAAGTGGGAAGAGCATAAACAATCTCTGTCCAAGTCATAAACCAAACATTCAGCCAATTTAAGTAGACACCACAGTGCTCAGCAGTTTCTAATACCAGATTTATGAACCACAACATGAAAAGTCCAGTGTCTGTACCGTTAGACTTTGCTCTGTATCTTTGGCATGTTCACACTGATTAACCTGACACTGACTACATTTCAGGGTAGTGCAAATCACCCGTTCCCTTCAGAAGGAGCTGCAAATTATCCTCACAATGTTCTTTTGCACGGCAACAGATGAGCTATGGCTGTTACTTGGCTGCTATGTGCCCCTTAAGAAAAAAGTATGAATCACATATATGCCATAAAGCCATATATTGTAAAAGCACAAAAATAAACCTAACATTTAGGAGAATATTAAATTTACAAGTCACAGGTGCAAGACATAGATAACTAAACGTTACCTTCTCTCCAAGCTTAATACTTTTAGCATCACACATGAACCTTACTGCCCTCCTGTCTGCTACTCAGTCACACAGGCGTCCAACCTGGACTGACTGAACATTCACAGATTATTTTCAACCATCTAGATGTAAAAGACAGAAGAAGCATCAATAGTTTCCTGAGATGTGAGATTTCACAACACGTTGGTTATCTGAGAGCTACACCTCTGCTCCAGACATGGAGCAAACACTCACGCACAACACAGCCTGCCTGCCTCTCTCCCTTCTCTTGCACTCAAGTACTGCTATCTAGTGCTATCTAATCATTTAGGAAGCTTTTGTTTAACTCAACCAACTTATTGCAAAAGAACATTTAGCTCTTCAAGAAACAAGTGACAACTTCTCCCTGTGCAAAAATTAAGGGCATACATCTGACTATATGAGTACATGAGTGCGTGCATGTGCAGTACACATGCATAAGCAGCTGATACGAGTCTGTAACTTGTTCAGACACAGAAATATTCCATAGTAGACAAAACTGCAGGAACAACGCCAACTTACTTCACAGAAAGCTTACATGCACTGAGCATTTGCATTCTAAAGGCTTGGCAACAAGCAACGTATTTAATGAGTTTGTATTTTAATGCTCGGTTACATCAAAAAGTTAGCTTTAATTGTAAGTTCAGTGTAGTCCATTAAGTATCAAATCTCTACCTGCATTTTCCTGAGAGATTACTAAGACCATTAGTTTCTCCCCAACAGCCAAAGATTTCCCATACTACTCTCTTCTCATCACACTGCTGAAATAGAGTGCAATCAAATTGGTGGAATATAAAAACAAAGCAAATAAAAAGCCCAGGAGTACTGAGCTACCTTCCAATCATTCTCAAAAAGATCACCAAAAGTAACCATAACTGAAGGATCTAGAAAGCTGCATCCAAAATCGTGGTCATATACTGGTGACTGCTCCACTGCTGCAAGCATTTTTAAAAATAAAGTCCTGTTTCAAGTTGGCTGCTGAATGCTGGCAGCACTGTGTCTGCGTACCAACAATACTGTTATCGTTTGATATCACCGTGCACTCCACTGGAACAGCAGCGTTAAAATGTCAGTGGAAGCATTGGCTGCTGGTACACAGAAAGGGGGAGAAAATGAGCTTCTAGGTACTGAATTGTTATGTTTTTAACAACAATAACAAATATTGAAAAGCATTTCAGATTTTTTCTTAATTGCTGCAAAAATATTTACATAATAATAATAAACTGTAATGAAAAAAGTTGATAAATCCACCTTTTCTATTGGTCTATAGCAACCTCACCCTGCTGTGCAGCTGTAACGCATTCGATCATAAGTTCTCATGGTAAAGACTCAATTTACAGTTAGAAAGCCTTAATAAATAGAACATGACCGGGACAATTGTGTCCCAACTGCATGGCATAACCACAACACACGGCAGCCGGCTGTGACCATGAGATGCTGTGCCATGAGACCTGCAATGTCAGTGTATCCATAACGGTTTGGTCCTGCCCTTACAGGCAAGGCCATACAAGACACATTCTAAGCATTTACCTCAGCCACAAAAGAACACAGTAAAACCTCATATAACCTAGGATTTGGATTTATCAGAGGTCACTAACAGTCCAAATAAAACAACAATAGTACCATATTAGCTGCACATAAATGGCTAAAAGCTTTCTCTCATCCTCCTTTCCCAGGCAACATAATTATAAGCGAATGACAACTGCCGTCAGCCATTGCTTACCTGGTATTAAAAACACGTCAGAACTGCCACAGCATGACTCCAGACCATCTCCCTTGCACCACAGCCAGCCAGCCACCTCAGCACACAGACTTTCAACACGCAAGGAGCCTGCAGGACCGCTCACGTGCTGCCATTATTTAGGTCTTAATGCAGAATTTGGCAGGGGAGCTACGTGTCTACGTGCTGACCTAGCGGAGCATCTTCATGAAGGCTTCATCCATTATGGAACTTCCGCAGTCTTCCACAGGGATACACCAACGGGATCATACAGACGTAGCCCAGAGCCTCAGCCTTGCGGCAGCAGAGCCGTCACACACACCGACGGCTCCACCGCCACCAAGCTCCCACACAGCGGGGCCAGCCCCAGCCAGGCAGAGCTAGCCGTGCTGCCGGCCAGGGCAGCGCGAGGCCTGGCAGGAGCCGGGAGGGTGGGGAGGGGCGGGCGGGTCCGCAGCTCCACGCGCTCCTTCAAGTGCCGGAGGACCGAGCAGAACCAGCCTATAACGAAACCTGCCTGGTCTCTTCTGAAGAAGAACCCGTTTTAAAATAAAGCATTTGGGGAAGTAAAACCGGCCCCAGTAATTCACTTCACCGAACAGATCCGTCACTCTTCAGTTACCACCCCGACGCACCGAGACAGCCGTGCTGCCAGCGGACAGCCAACAGCCCGGTGCCGCACCGTCACCCTGCTCCTCAGCGTTCGCATCGCCCCAGCTCCGGCTCGGAGCGCGGCACGCTACGAGGGCGCTGAAGGCTGACAGCTGCCGGGTCGCCCCCCGGCCGCGCCCCAGCGGCGCGGCGCAGCCCACCCAGCCCCGCAGCTCGACCCGAAGGCGGCGGGCGACGCCCGGGCGCGGCGCTCTCCACCTGCCGCCCCGACAACCGCGGGCAAAGCGCCGGGGACCGCCGCCGCCCGCGGCCGGGGAGCGCGCAGCACGGTCCGCGCCGACCCGCTGGCGCTCCGCCGCAGCACGGACGTTCGGCGCCGATCTCCGCACCGACACGCCGCGTGCGTGGAGAGAGGCAGAACCGAGCGCGGGCGGAGGAGAGGAACGCCGCCCCCGCCCCTCTCGAGAACAGGAGCGCATCGACGCCCGCCTCCCGTTCCCCCGAGGCTCGGGGCCGAGCGAAGGAGCCGCGGCGGGCTCGGCGTTACCTGAGGGTCGGCATGGCTCCCGCCCGGCCGCCGCGGAGCCCCGCTCTTCCCCGGCGCCGTCGTCTCTCAGTCCGGTGTCCGCCGCCAGTTGCAACGCGCGCACCGCCTCGCTCGGCCGTGACTGAGCCGCCGGCCGCGGCCCGCCCGCCCCGCCCGCCCGCGCGCCCCGCCATTGGCCGGACGGCCGCCAGGGGCGGGACAACCGCGGCGAGGGGAGCGAGCGGCAAAAGGGGGTGCGGGCGGCCGGCCTCGCGCCCCGGTTCGGAAGCGCGGTACCGGACGGCGCTGCCCGCCCCGCGCCCCGGCCGCCATCTTTGATGCGGGCAGAGAGCGGCGCCTAGCCCACCCCTCCTTCGCTGTCACGTCCCTTCCCCACGCGAGGAAGCGTGATCGCCCGTGATAATCTTAAAAATGTCATCGAGGTAGCAAATAGGTGCGGAGTTCCCATGACACCGCCCACAGTAAAGATGGCCAGCTGAGCCCAGAGCACTAATGTGGCGGGACCATGAGAACCGGGGTGCTCCCTGGGGAACCCCAGCCGCTCCCAGGGCCGGGACAGGTCCCCGCATCCGCAGCCATCCCACAGCCATGCCACCCCGCTCCCGCCACACCGCCTTCCCGTGTGCCTGCCCACCACCCCTCTGCTGCTCTGGGACAAGTTGTCTAACCCAGCAACGGCCCAGAGTCCCCGCATGCAAATTTTACACACCGAACAAGAACCCATTGCAGTGCCGGAGATGAGGTGATTTTATTCACAGGATACCGCAGCAGCTGGCAGCCACCTGTGATACACGCCTACCGGCATTAGTCATTTTTCCAACCCGACAGAGGCCGAGTGGAGTCACTGAGATGCGTGCATTAGCTGCCACCATGTGAGCCCTTCACCAGCTAACCTGCACCATCCCCATCCGCACAGCGTCCAGGGCTGCCGTACCACAAGGAAAAACCATCAGCAAAGCCAGGCTCATCATCTTCTGTCTTCCCATCTTCCTGCCCGCTTTTTCTTCCTTTGGCTGCCAGTTACCGCTAGCCACCCCACGCTGATTTGGCACTTGTTTACTTATCAGCACCAGAAACACTGATTCATTAAGTTGATGTCAGAAAAGGCTGTTTTTGCCAGAAGTTAATCCTGTGTTGTTCTGTTAAGTACAGCTGTATCATTTCCAACTAAACACATAAACTTTACAACTTCCCAATAATGTGCTTCTTAGTCCTAGTTCCCCTTCGTCTACAAAATGGCAATATTATACTCAGAAAAATTAAAGCCAGAATTCTCACATATTTGCTGATTTTCGGGTATGTCAGAAGAGACGTCTCCTAAATGTGGGGTGCTTGTGATGCTTATGGCATCACTTAAAGATAGCAGGGATATT
Organism: Phasianus colchicus; assembly: GCF_987193195.1. Taxonomy (NCBI): domain Eukaryota; kingdom Metazoa; phylum Chordata; class Aves; order Galliformes; family Phasianidae; genus Phasianus; species Phasianus colchicus. Next base: position 15,765,581 of record NC_143443.1, read on the forward strand.
TATGCTTAATATCTGAGCTCAGACAGATTTTCTGGCATCTCCAAGCAGAACTCAAAACTGAACTATCACTCACAACACTCTGGTTATTAAAGTTAGTCTTAAAATTCAAATTAATGGCAGTGGGAAACACATCTCACCCCAATTTGGCAACAACGCAGCACAACAGGCCCCCAGATCCCTCAAGGAGAATCACGAACTCTAATAAAATGTAAACACACAATGGCTGTATCCTCCAGCCTGTGTTCAACAACTGACCAGACTTAGTTTAACAATTTCAGTGCCTAGCAGTCTTGTAACCGAAAATGAGGGCAAAAAATCCTGTAACGCAGATGAATATAACCCTACTACAGCTTGGTCTTCCTTGTTCCATCACAGACAACAAATCAGGTAATAAGCAATAAACTCATTTTAAAGTATCAAGAAGTAGATTCACTCAGAAATAACTAACTGGCTTTAACAAGCACATAAAGAATTTATGAAGGAAAATAGCTGTAATATTTGCAACTGGTGCATCATGCACTGCTAGCCAGGTGAGTCAGGACTGCCCCCTCTGCTCTGTGCTGTGTGGCCTCACCTTGAGCACTGTGTGCAGGTCTGGGTGCCACAACATAAGAAGGACAAAAAACTGTCGAGGGTCCAAAGGAGGGATATAAAGATGGTGAAGAGCTTGGAGGGCAAAGCATGTGAGGGGTGACTGAGGTCCCTCCAGGCAGCTGCAGCTCCTCACAGGGAGCGGAGGGCAGTGCTGAGCTCTGCTCTGTGTGACAGCGACAGGGCCCGAGGGAATGGCATGGAGCTGCGTCAGGGGAGGGCAGCTGGGGATAGGGAAAGGGTCTGCACCAGAGGGCGGTGGGCACAGCCCAAGAGCATTTGGACAATGCTCTGAGACATCGGGTTTGGATTTCAGGTGGTCCTGTGTGGAGTCAGAGGTTAGACTCAGTGATCTTTGTGGGTCTCTTCCAACTTAAGATATTCTGTGATTGTATAATTATATTAATTTGCAGTATATAACAACTGTATTTTATGAATGTTAAGCTAGAGTCTGAATGAGGTACCATCAAATGCTTCTAGCCTCTTACCAATTCAGCAAGATGGGATGAAAAGTGTATTTTTCCAGGAAACTAAACAACCTTTTATGAATATGGGACATCACAACAGCATTCGTTAAGGGCAAATTATAAACTTACAGGTATTCCCAAGTGTACAATCATCCTGCTTAAACCTGCAGATTCTACTGTTGCTGATGCCTTTGAGGCATGGCCTACCACTAACTGCTTTTTTTGTTCAATTGCCACACAACCTCTAGAAATCCTGACACACAGCTGGAGTGAAAGCACTCAAGGAATCCCTAGTAAAATGGTCACTTATCAGCTATAGTCATTCACAGATTAACTTTATGATGATTGTGCCACAAGTTCAACTTGTAGTCATACCATGCATGAGTCAAGCAAGCCAGTCTGAGCTTGCTAAGCCCATCTATCACCTCCCAACCTTGCTCAGCTTGCATGGAATAGATGATCCTTGTCTTTACATGTGTTTTGGCTTCAGAAATTCCAGCAAGAAGCATGGAATTCACAGCTTGCACAACTAAAAATATGAGGGCTGCTCCAAAAGTAATGCCTCTTATTTATTATGTTTGCCCACAACGACAGAGACAGATGTTAGCAGGATGGCAGTAGACTCTGAGTCTTCCCGCCAGCATTCCATTACATTTCATTGCTGTGTGACAGATGGTAGCAGAGGTGCAGTCTGACACACACAACAGCATCTGACATGGAAACACACATGAAGCAAAAGTGTGTCACTGAATTCCTCCATGTGGAAAATAGCGTATTCATTGACATTCACTGACACTTCCTGAACATTTATGTAGTCACATCCACTGAGCAGTGAGGTGGTGTGTTGTGTTTCAGCAGTGGCCACAGAGGGTAACCTTCACTGGTACAGAATTTTACAAGCGCAGTATGCATTGGTAAAAACACATAGTTAATGGTGGCAACTACGCTGAAAAACAGGGGTCTGTAGCTGAGACTGTTCTATTAAATAGTGTTGTTGTGCTCTTCGTATCAATAGTAGTTTCCATGGAAAAAAATCAGAGGCATTACTTTCAGAGCAATCTACATACGTAGCAACTGATAGGATCTAACCGCAATCTCTCCTAACTGCTTCTGTGACTATACAGTAAGGAGTAGATCTTCATGAACATGTCAATTCCTGTACATGTGATGAACTATGATACCACAGATGTTTCCACTAAAATGCTTACTTATCCATTACAGTATGAAATAAAAAATAACCTGTACCCCCACCTGATGTAGCAGTAGGCAAGCATGTGAGAACTTGTAAAGCAGCACCATACTGAAATGATCTGGGAAACTCTACACTTCATACATTTGCAACTTGTGCATTGAAACTATGCCTTAGCTTTGGACTGTGTTATGTTCCCTTTCACAGTATTAGGAACAAAACTGTCCAGATTAGAAGGCATAACCAGAAAGTTCTCCATCAATCCTCACATTTTATACAATCCTAGAACAAATCTGTCCATGCTTCTGGCTTGAGAGACAGAAGAATGAGCTTTTACATAATAGCCTCAGCAGACATTAAAAAAAAAAAAAGTCAGACTTGCAAGCAGAAGGTCCACAAACTCACTTTCAGTAATAGAACTTCAAAGATCTTACATGCATTTTCTAAAAGAAAAAAAAAAATGTTTTGAAAGTATTTCTACAAAGAGAAATTAGTATTTTACAACAAAATGCAATACATTTTATCTTATACAGATCAACTAGCAAAGTATTAAAATATTTTTTCATTTCAAAACTCTATAGCACAATCTCATTTCTTTTAGACCACACAGATGAAAAGCAAAAAGAAATCTATAAACCTAAGGATATTGCTAACTTCATCACACCACCGATAGCTACACATTTTTCCATCTCCATTCAAGTCAAACAGCCTAATCCTTTAGTTACAACTGCTTTGTACCTCTGAAAGTACAACAACAACAAATTACAGTATCTTTCACTGGAAATGAAATCCAGAAGTAGCATAAAGCCAGCAAGTTGCTTTACGTTACCACATCCTTCAGGTGTGGCACCGCTTTGAGTGCAGTCAAACAACCATTACAGAAATAATTACAGTTCAAAATGGGAGGAAAAATATCCCCTTTCCTTCAGTTAATTCTGTGAAATACTCAGACATCTCCCCCTCACACAAAATGTTTATTTATTGTATAAATAACTCTAGGATGCAAACTGAAATGATTTATGAAGGGAGTTACGTAGATAGAAATCAAAAATCCTTGAGAAAAGCTAGTGTGCACATTATATCTTCAAGTGCAATTTGCTTTCTTCAATAAAACAAGATTTCCCAACACGTTAGCAGCAAATACTAATTAATGACCTTTAGACAGCAACACGTTCCCTGCTACCAAAACTGGCTTTGTGAAATACTCGTGTACTTTGCCTGTGTAAGTAACTACTCAAATTCAATATCACAACCTTGAACTACAAGCCAGAGCTGTGTTTGAAACATTTCCACTTCAAATAGACCTCAGCAACAACAGAGAAGGCCAAGGTCTTGTTCTGCAGAAAGTCCATTTTACTCTATTACAATTGACACTATATTCAATTACTTCTCTATTCATTCAAGCCTCCTTTCCAGACCTCTTCCGTGTCTGTTTAGAAGTAACATTGGTAGATCTGATTAGATGAGTAATTCTACACAAGCTGTTTCATTTGCTGAAAAAGACAGAACTTGCAAATTTAAAAAAAAAATAAAAAAAAATCACAGAAACTCAAAAACTCATTATGAAATAGATATGTTTATTTGTCTTGGCTTCCCTCCTACAAGTGAAAACGCATGTAAGCACCTTTAAGGACAAGACTGGTCCTGCTTACTTCAGTAAAACAATACCCAAAGTCAGAGGTGTATGTTTTTGGAGGATATTAGGGTAGTACAGCTGTACTGTCAGATGGACTGCAGGTAACATCAGTGAAGGGAGGAGACGCCTGCCATGCTGGTGGTTCCTGGCACAAACAGCCTTCCCACGGCCTCCTCTTTCCTCAAACTACGCTCTTTCTCAATAAAGCACAGAATTTCTTTAACTGAAAGAATTAAGAATGCAGAAGTGTAGAAACTGTATCCTGTGACACTGTTTTGATAAATCTTACGTGATTACATCAACAAGGACAGGCATTAATCTAACTAGCAATTTGAGTTATAGATGCAAACAGTGGAACAAGTGCCCCAGCTGTTACACCAACTGCTGCAGGTCATTCAGGTTCTGGGTGTATTCCTACCAGCACAACTTTGACAGTTGACAAAATTAGAGAAGTATGTTGCTAGCATCTTTCAAAAATGTTTGCTTTCTAAAGGTGACTAAGTATCCATGTGAAAAAAAAAGAAGTCTTATGTTTTCATTATTTTGGGAGATAAAGCAATAAGGTGGTAAGTCATATCTCCCTTTGCTCTGAGAGGCTATCGAGAGTACTGACAGAGGGAAAGTTACTTGCATTTGCAGATGTGGGCAACTGCAAAGCGAGGAAAGTACAAGCAACAAAGACAGAAACTGAAAAGAACAGCAATGGAAAACGTGGTGGAAAAAAAAAAATAAAGGTAGAGCTGATTAAGAAGAAAAATGGTTTACTAAATCCTAACTGAAAGCTTTGTCACAGCTAATTTAAAATATTCAGAAGCTACTTTCATTTTTAGAAAGCCGATGAAAGAACAAGTTAAATTAAAACCTAGCTTATTATGGAAATTAAAAATGCATGTAATTAGCAACATTTTTTACAGTCACCAGTATCAAGCTGTCTAAAATCCAGCAGAATGGTAATGACAAAGGAATGCTTTTGAAAACATCTAGCACAGAGTTTGATAATCTATTCTGAAAAGCAATTCTGTCTAGTAGTGAGGGAAGAAGAGGAATATTGTACTTTGTACTTGTAGTCAGAATTGTCAAATTCAGCGCTTACGCTGTCTTCATGCAGATCAATTTGTTCCAAGAGCCAGCTACATGGTGACTATTCAATCAATACAGCAGCTGCAGAACTGCCAAAGGGCCATCACGTAACAGAGGGGACACCACCTTGGAGGGTTTCATAAGCTCGTTCATTTTTTCTTCTGCAGACATGCACATTTCTACATAGAAATACACACAAAAGCTCAAACAAACCTACAGAGAATGTTCACATTCTTTCACGAGCGTGACATTAACAGAAGCTTGGCTGCAGTTTCCACAGGCCTCCAAGATACAACCAAATATAAAAAGGCACAAATCCTTTTTAATACTTCTTTATATTAATCCCTCATGACGTTTCTAGTAAGTTGATACCACTGCTCAACAACAAACTGTTTGCAGATTTGCAAGCCCACTTTCTGTTCAAATGGCACAGTTTTCACACACAGTGATATTTTACTTTGCACAGCAGAGATGTGGTCTGAAGTCTGAAACACATAACAGGCATTCATGGCCTTGCCTAAATCCCATTGGTTTTAGTGGGGATTTGCACCGTCCAACGAAGACAATACAAAACCTGCCACCCAGCACGATGTAATGTCAGCGCGATGCATTGCTGTGCTGGGAATGGCACTTTGGGCCTCGAGCTTTGTGTTTTGCTTGTTGGGTGGCAATGCCAACAACCCTCCATTGCCTTCAAAGAATTTCCACTGAACCAGGTCAGCTTGGCCTACGCTCTGAGGGAGCCACTTCTGTTCTACTTTGCCTGAAAGGATCAAAAGGAACTAAAAAGATTCATCTATGAAACCTCCCTGGTACAATTTGAGGACAGAAAATAACAAATTAAAAACACAGAGGAGGAGCATGTCTATTATTGTTGACAAGATACTACCGATATTACAGAGTGAAATTTAACTTTCTAATGCCATTTCTTGATACTGAAACAGTAGTATTTTGCAGTAGAAAGATACACATTCGTATTGTGTGGTAGAATGATTAGGGTGTGAGACCATCCCTGCACAGTTCATTACGCATGGTCTTCTGAAAGAGATTGAAGAGTAAAACATAGATGTTAAGACCAATCAATTCTCATCTAAGCTTCATATAACAAATACAAAGCCGTCATCCTCCAAAATTCTCAGTGATGCTCACGTACCAGCACGTGCATTAACAACTCAACCTCATAACAAACACAGGAAAGGCAAGGAACCTCTGCCACTCAGCCTGGGACAAGGTCCCCCAGCAGCATGCATCAGCACATCCCGCAGCCACATCCAAGGGAGCACAGAGGTCTGCCAGAGCCAGCCCAGTGCCCTTCCCCACCTCACACATCCAACTAGGGCCTACGGCACACTGACCTGGTTCCATCATCAGCTGTATATGGCATTTCTCTGCCTACAGCACAAGACTGGAGCCTTTGTTGAAATAAACTTCAGCGCAATCAGATACACAAGATTTCACAATGTTATTTTTTGTTTTAACCACTGTGTAACATACAAAATTATTATTCTTGGTTTTATCAGTTGTTGCAAGAGCATGCCACCATGGCCTCACATGCCACTGCAAACATCCTTCACGCTTCTATCTCAGTATCTCAATAATGGTTTTTTTTTTTGTTATTTTGCTTTTTTTTTCTTTCTATGTTTAGACATCAAGCAGTTACAGAGTGGTTTCCCCCAGTAAGCTTTATAAACGGAAACATACTCAGTTTCAATTCCTTGCCCCTCCTCGCTTTAAGGCCATGGAAACGGCTGGTGTTCTTTACTCACAGCTCACACTGCTGTATGCCACTTATTTACTTTCAAAGCCCAGTTACCTTTTTCCCTTTCCATTATCTGCAGCTGCGCTTGCTAACTATTATTAGACTCGAAAAGCCACCCTACTGCCAGAGAAGTGCCCTGAATCGGGCAACGTGGATAGGGTCAGCTCCTTCGGTACGGGTGTCTGCACAGACAGGGGCTACGCTCGCTTCAGCTCCCGAGCCCATTGCTTTATGCTATATCTGAGCGGGTCACCAGTTACCGCCGGGGTGATGTTGGCATTTCGGGCCTCCCGACATTAATCTTCATATCCTGAGCACTTGGAAGGGGATCAGGTATCAGACAATTCTATTCGCGTCCCGATAATCCCGGGAAAACGCACCCGGAATGGCACCAACAAAGCCCCGCCGCAGCTCTCTGATCGCGCTGCTTCACCGAGAACCCTTTCATTTCTCTGCTATGACACGAAAACCGAACGGGTCGCCTCTGTGCACGCCGTCAGCCAAAGGGGTTCGGTCGGCGCAATCACAGCAAGCGGCACCAAAATCTCGTCCCACGTTATCTCAAGTGGAATGATACTTCCACGGGATCTCGACGTCCCGACAAAAACCCGTCCGTGCGCGGGGACTGCTGGACAACCGGAGTCCCGGTCCGAGGGAGCACACGCGGAGACAGCCGCGGCCGCACCGCAATCCCGGCCCCGCACTCCTCACGCCGCACCTCGGCGCCCGGCACAGCCGCACCGCCCGGCCCGGCCCCGGGCGCGGGTGCCGCGCGCGGATCCGCCGCCGTCCGCCGTCCGCGCGGGAACGGAGCGCGGCGGAGAGCCGCGAGGGAACCCGACGAGCCGCGGCACAGCGCGCACCCGCTGCACGTGCCCGGCCGGGCCCGGCGCCCCGCACGTGTCTCCAACCCAGCGGCAGCCCAGCGCCGCTCCAGCGCTCCTCCGTGAGGCGCACCCCGTCGCCGCAGCGCGTTACCTCAGCTGCTTCGGCTCCAGCTTCAGCTTCTTGGCTTGAGGCTCGCCCGCTGCCATCTTCGCGCTGGGCGGCGTGCGGCGCGCTCGGCTCCGCTCGGCTGCGCTCGGCTCGGCTCGGCCCGCCCCGCTCGGCGCGGCACCGCCACCGGGAGGCGGGGAGCGGACGGCCCCGAGGGCGCCTGACGGGACCGCGCCGCGCCGCCCCCGCCCGGCCCCGTCCCGGGCCGACGCCGCCCCTCCCGCCCGCGTCCTCCGAGCGCCCGCGAGCGGCCCCCGTTCCCCGCCCTCCCTCGAGGCCGGGAGCCGCCGGCGGGCGGCGCGAGGCCGGCGGGCGCCGCGGAGCCGCGGAGCGAACGGGGGGGGGAGGCCGGGGCGGGCCGCCGCCGCGCCCGGTGTTCGCCGCTCGGAGCAGGCGGCGACCCGGCCGCCCGCGCCTCCGCCGGGGGGCGGCCCCATCGCCGCCGGGCCTCGCCGCCATCTTGGCCGCTGCCCCGGGAGCGGGACGCGCCGCGCCGCGCCGGGGGAGGTACGTGCGGCCGGGCCGGGTCGGCGACGGGGCGTGCTCGGGGGAAGCGGGGCCGGGCCGGCGGCTCCTTGCGGCCGAGGAGCCGCTGCGCATGGAGCCGGGCGGTGGCGCGGGGCGGGCGAGGGCCCGAGCGCCGTCAGCACGGGCGGAGGGAGCGGCCCGCGGGGCCGCGTGCGGCGCGGGAGGAGGGCGGCGTGTGCGGGCGCTCGTTCCGCTTTCTGTCCCTTCTGGGAAGCGCCGACGTCGGCGGGCGCTCTGCAGATCTCCCTGTGCGTGTGTCCGACGACCGGGTGCGGGCTGCAGCTTCGTTGGGTTTGTTTCGGCGCTGATGCACTTTGAATCAGCCGTGCGCTGAGCGTCCTGTCGTCGTGCTGAGCGATGCGCGCCCACCGGATTCTGGTTTGAGCCCGTCACTAAATGTGGCCGCTGTAAAAACAGCCGGGCTAAAATATCTCGCTTGAAAATTCATCTTCATTATAGGCAGACTGCAGTATGGGAGAAGGAAAGCCGTAGAAAGGCGAGCACAAGCAAATTAAATTAGTCGTGCAAGAGGTGAGGTGATAGAAGCAGTCTGCTGCAGAAGGACTGACTTCTGAGAACTGTCTCATCACCTGGGAACGGTTCAGCCAGTAGCTGCGTGCAGGTTCGAATTGTACATGGCTTCTTATTTTAAAGCAAAAGAGAAATAAGCAAACACACAAAACTGCCTGAATGGTGTATACCTGTAAATGCATGGGGTTTGAGCTCTCATACCGTGGGGGCCATCAAACTCAAAGCAAACAAACAAACAAGAGGCTCTGGGAGAAAATGGGACAAGAAGGGCCTTTCCTGCCCTTGTCACATAACTGAAAATTCTTCACAGACAGCAAGTCAAACATTAAGACCCCTCCACATCCTGCAGTGTTCATTTGCTGTCCTTCTCCAGAAATGATGTTTCCTATTGTGCAAAGCAGTTACATACCAATTCATTCCCAGTTACTCTTTCAAACAAAGCTCTCCTTGCAAGCAATTCTGCACTCAGTGATCTTAAATAGAAATCTTGTCATGAGAATTTCTGAAAGAGAAATGGAGTTCTTGGGGCAGAAAGATCTGAACAGTAGTGACAAGCAGCAGCTGTACATCATACATGGTAAGTGAGAGGAAACCAAGTTAAATCTTTTTGCAGTGTAGAGTTCCTTCCTCTTATTTACTTTTCAGCTGACTTAGTTCTTCCAGAATTAAAGAGTGTGGCTCTTTTCTTCTCATGGAAGAAAGTGGTGATGTGCCTTCTTTCTGCACTTTGTGTTCTGGCCTGATTGTGGCAGGGCGCACGTGTTAGCGAGAGCCATCGTTTATTTGCAGCAGGTTCCAGCAGTACCTGCAGGCTCTGGTCTGTGCCCCAGCAGTGCACAGTGCTGTGCGTGTCCTTCACTGAACATCGGTTGTCTCTTAAAATAGAGCCTAGGAGAAGAGTGCTAGGAAGCTGTGGCACCATCACTCCTGCCAGAGCTACAGAGAGCTGGGGAGCGAGGCAGAAAGCATGCTAAGGTCTGTCAATCTTAGCTGAACTCCTTTTGGCCTTACCATGTCAGTTTGGTCCTTTCTATCTTTATTCAGTGCTGCTTTCAGACAGTTAAATGGCACATTAGTTGTCATAAATCCACTGATTTGCTTTTAAATTGTATTGGAAATGCTCCACTTCCCTGTGAAAAATATAGTTTTAGCAATTCATTTCTATTTATAATTTTTTTCTGAGCAACTCTGTTGGATTTTGGCTTTTATAGTGAAACTTTCCATTCTTGCATATCCCAAAGGGAACCGCAGTTATGCAATATCGAACATTGTTTGATTATTCAGTATCTAAAATTGTTTTGTTGGCAAGAGATGGAGCAATCTTGCCAGCACTTAGATGATTTATACTAACTTGAACAGAGACACCATGCAAATATTTTACGGGAGAGCTGCTCGGTCTGCAGATGAAATGCTCTACACATTATTTTGTAGGCTGTGATTGTATCTCTGTAACCACAGAGGAAGTTGAAAGGCTGTAATGGATACCAAACACTGATTTAGGACAGCTTCAGAGCATCCTCAGAGGACCACTTTCTTTCACACTGTTCTGGAAAGTTACTAACAATGTTTTAAATGGAAGTGAAGATAAAGATGTGTACACTGAAAAATTGGGAAGTGAAGCATTTAGTCTTTAATAAGGATGATCTGGCTCTTAGAATATACATCTGAGCAGTTGTTATGCAGACACCAGCACTTGATGCTGTTAGTTACAGTTGGTTTGGTTCTGGGAGCTTTGCCTGATCACAGGTAGACTGGGCAATTCCTAAGAAGGGCCGTGAATACATTTTTACCCTAATGTAGGGATGCTTTAAGCTGTGGGCATCTAATAAATGAGAAAGATTAATGATAACTTCTGCAGCAGCAGTAACGTGCATTAGTGATGATAGGAGCCTTCCAAAAAACCCCAAAATAACATATTTTGGTGATATCTGAGACTCACAACCGCTAACATTGTATCAGGATTAGCCCAGCAAGCTGTGTGTTCAAATCCGTCACCCTGATTGTCTTGAAAATGTCACTGAAGTGTTTGATAGGACTTCTCTTCATTAGTTTGCTATTTTAAAAGCCAGTGAGTCTGTGAAGGTTGTCCACTTAAGACACATCCTGAATGTATTGGAAAAATCTAGCGGAACTACCCGCAGGGTGGTTGTGACAAAAATGTGAACTTCAAAATAGAAATAGAGCCACCTATCTGAGCTTATTTGTTTCTCCACATTACTCTGAGCATTTGATTGCTTTCCATGCTTTTAACGGCTTATCACTAGAAGCCTGTTTCTACCAACCCATGGCAGATGCTCAGCCAGCCCACTGCCACTGACCCTGTGGCTTTCAGAGCAGCCCAGCCAGGTGCAGGAGCGTGGGTCTGAGCACACTGCTCACATCCCACATGGAGCCCTGTGCAGAACGCTTTGAAGGGCATTGCAGAGGTCAGTGATAAATTCCTCACTCCTGGTTTTCAGAGCTTTGACTGTAACTCAGCCGAGTGTTAGGGAAAAGCAGCTGGCAGCAGTATTTTTGTAGTAGTCACATTTTAGGGTATTTAGTTGTAAGTAAGGACACGCATGTGCAGTCTTTTTGCTCCCATGACCAGTCTCACCAGTGAGCTCTGCTTTTGTCTTGTGAGCCCAGATGTTTCTCAACCAAGAGATGGAAAAAAAAAAAAGTGAAATAGCAAAATCCAGACTTAGTCAAAAGATACAGGGATGGAAATAGCATGCTTGAAGATGCTTGAGTTAAAATATTTAGCTGTTCTTTGAGGACTTCAGTTTCTGGGGGAGTGGAAATGACTATCTAGAGCCACAGGGAATTTTGTATGTCAGAGCTCCTAACAAGGATGGGAAGCTGACAGGAACGAACCACTGGGCTGCTTGTTGCTGCAGTACCTGTACAATCCCCTGCAGTCAAGGAGTATCTAAGGCAGTGAGCCTATTAAAACGATCTTGAGTGGCTCACTTTGAGCTGAAGATGCAAATAATCCATAAAATCCTTCAGACTGCTTCTTAGGTCAGCCTAAAAGCAGAAAGATGGGAGACATGTCCTGTTGAAATGTTCTTAGAAGTACATTTTTAGTATTTTGTATAGAGCATTCGTGCACAGCCCTCTCAAAATGGTGTTTGCACACACTCTCCTGGTTCTCAGGTGGTGATGGTATGCTTTGGCTGCTGTCTTTTAAATTTTGATTTAAGATCTTGACCCTTGGAATGTCCCAGTTCTTCATGTGCTCTGCTGCTGGTACTTACCTGACCTGTTGGTGTGCAGAATCTTACTGTTACCAGAGGAATTTCTTACAGTCCGCGTTTTTCACCTTTTCTTCTTTGCAAATCTAAAATTCTGATGAGATAGAAGAAAAAAGTGAAATAATGAGAAAACCTCATTGTCTGCATACCTTAAATGAAATCTGGCACAGAAAAAAAAGATTTGTTGGGAAATCTTTGGTACTGGGAGCACTGTAAGTAATTCCTCTTAAATATTAGCTCACGTAAGATATTTCTGTAGTAACACCACTTCTATGACATCCAATATCAGTTCTGTCTTTACCTGGCTGGTGCCAGCAGTTTGACAGCACATGGGATAAATGAAATGTCTCTGGTCCTGCACTGCTGTAAGGGCGTTGCTGTGCTCAGCACTGACAGAGGGCAGCATCCAAACAGAGCTGCCCACTGCAGATGGGATGGCCTCGTGTCATGGCAGCTGGAGACATGAGCTTTAAGGATAGAGCTGCCATTTTCCCAGACCATTTTGAATTATTTTTCTGATTCACGTACTGCTAAAACCTGTGAAGGAAGAAAGAAGCACATGAGGGGAATGAAGGGAACTTCTGCTAGAAGCAAGATAATTGTGTGTCATGTGAAATCCTGCAAAAATGGTTGAAGATAGGGAATGCAGTTAGCTGGCACTTGACTGCTCAGTTTGCTATTCCCATTCTCCCCAGGGCCACGCACTAAAGAACACAGTTGGCACATGAGCACGAGTAGGTAGGGGCAAGTCCAGCACTGCACCCCTTCTGGCTGTGTGGGCCCTCTCTCAACTGCGTATCGTGACATGGTGTAGTGGTGGTGGAATGCATTGCAAGTCCCCAGCCTTACTGACAGAGGCTGGATGCAGAACCAGCATAGAGCAACTTGGCTGTATGTAAGTAGCCAGTATGTTGGCATGATGCACGGCTGTACTAGCTCAAACAACAGAGTCACAAATGCAGCAGCTTACAATCAGTAGAATTGCTATGAAGCTGTACAGCAGGACCATTGCTAGGGCTTAGAACAGCTGTGTAAGGCAGTTCTGATATACTCTGTTGGCATCAAGTGCAGCAGACATCACCCAGCACAGCTGTGGGCCCTGGACAAACAGGTCCTGCACATGCTGAAACTGCTCTGCACAGCTCAATATGCAGTGCCTAGGAGTTAAGGCCTGGAGTTATTAACATCAGTGCTATTGTGTCCACATTAAAATGTCTAGAGAACTATTCTAAGCTTTACAGCTGATCATACGTTTGGGCCACCTTGGTGTGGAACAATACTGACATTCAGTGGTTGATTAGACTCAGCGCTGCTCTGCGGCCATCCAGGAGATTTTGGAGGGTTTTAGCATTCAGCACTGGCTAAATTCAGAACATGTTTAGTTAAACTGGATTAAAAAAACTGTGCTTAGGGTCCTTAATAAGAATGCTGTTCTCATGGTGTTAAAATCATCTGATTTTTTTTAACTAACTCAGAAATTGATTTGGTTCAAGGATAGGTGTCACAGTAGCATTCTGTAACGTGATGGAAAACACAGCATTAACAGCAGAGCAGCAAGGTGCTAGGCTACAGCAAGTGAGGACTTGCTCAAATGCTACAGCTGTGGGCACAGAAACAAAGGAAAAAAGCTGCTTACCTTCAAAAGGCCACAGGTATGCAGAGATCTCCAGAGGGATCCCTTCATCTTTACTGCTGACCCTTAGATAAGGTCTGTAAGGGGTGGATCCTGGTTCCACCCCTTCCTATCACTCAGATGCATTACATGCACCTGGGTTGGCCCTGCCTTCCACCAGGTGCTCAATCACTGCTTCAGGCCATGATTCAGCATTTCCACTACACATGCAATAGTGTCAATTTGTAGCTTTATTTTCTTTCTCACTCTTAAGCAAACTGGCCAGTAACAATTCCAAAATAACTTCCCCTTACATGCCACATTGGTTTAATTGGCTTTTTCTGTCCACATACTGACCATTGGTCTTTTCATGCCTACCACTAAGGACAGCATGCTTTGGTCAGGAGTTGGCAGAGACGTGGCAAGGTCCCAGTGAGCACAAAGACCTGCTGTCATGGCAGAGCCACAAACACTCCAGTATCAGTATTTGGAAGGCAGCGGGGATGAGTAAGCACTGGCAGCTTCTTCAGCTAAAGAATGAGTTATGCATGATGTAAATACCAGGTTAACTTCAGTTTGAGGACAATGTGTTTGTTTTCTAAGCCCACTTTTAAACTCAGACTTGCTTTTGTCAGAGTATGGCTGTGCTGCAGGTCAGCCGAAGCATTGCAGCTGTTGGAAAGGCTGAGGAGCTAAGCAATAGCATTTGGTTCTTCTGCAGATGTGGAGAACAGTCAATTCACTTAATTTGAATCAGCAACTTAATTCACTTACTATCTCAGCGAATATTGAGAAATGCACTGGGAACTGCTTTTTAGAAAAAGATAAGCTGCTTTTCCTGTGAATAGAGTGAAGGACCAGTGGCTGGGGTATGTTATTTGTAAACCTGCAAAGATCCAAGAAAAAAAATTACGTTCAGTAACTGCAGCTAATACTCCCCTTGATTCATGAATGAATCGGTTTTCAATTGTAAAGCTATTTTAGCAGCTTTTCTTCCATGTGTATCAAGCACATCTGAGGCACTTCTATTAGGTGAAGCAAACATCTGGTTTTGTGTTCGAAGAATTCCAGTCCTTTTTCCAAGTGCATCTTGGCATAGATCATCAGCAAAAGACTGAGCAGCTAGCAAATAAAAAACACTTTTCTAGTTCAATAGCTGAAAGCTGACAAGGTAATGAGATTTCTCCATAAGATACCACAATGCTCAATTACACATGTAAATGTAATGCAAAATCCTCTGCTACAAGAAAAAGTGGAAAATCATACTGTTATGCTGATATGTTGCCGTGCTGGCTGAGGACAGTCAGTGTTTCTTTAAGAAATACATTGCAAATGCCAAATAGAGATGGAAGTAGAAAGCAAGGGTACTGGCTTCTTGCTTACGCTGTAATGTATGTTAGCATCTTAAGGCACCATGAATTTTTTAGGGCAGAGCCTTCCTTTCAATAAAGAAAACGTAATTAAAAAAAAAGAGCAGCTAAGCAGTGTCTTTTCCTTAAACTCACAGTGCATATTAGTAAACAATAACCATAATAAGGAAGGGAATGTGGGAGAAGATATAATGTCAATTGTCCCATCCTTTTGTTTATTTTAACTTCTTTGAATGTTTCAACAGAAAATGATCCACAGCCTGTTTCTCATAAACTGTTCTGGTGATATATTCTTGGAGAAGCACTGGAAGAGCGTTGTGAGCCAGTCTGTGTGTGATTATTTCTTTGAAGCTCAGGAGAAAGCAGTCGATGTCGAGAACGTGCCTCCTGTCATCTCCACGCCACATCACTACCTCATCAGCATCTATCGGGATAAAATCTTCTTTGTGTCTGTCATACAGACAGAAGTGCCACCGCTCTTTGTAATTGAATTTCTGCACCGAGTAGCAGATACTTTTCAGGTCTGTAGCTATTAATATTAAAATTGAAATAATTACAAAGGAATTCTGGTATAAACTTCTTCTGTAGAAAGGCAATAAATCATCCTGTCCATGACTTCTCTCTTTGTAGTTTTAAGTGCTGGTTTGTTACAGTACAAAAGAAAAGGAGGATTATTTTGTGTATTCATTTGACTAACAGATACCAGCACGTGAGCACTAAAACTCAAATTCCAGCTTGTTTTTTTTCTGCAAGCTTTGAGTACTTTTCCAGTTACATAGATAAACTAGAGTGATCATGCAGTCATGGAGAAGTCAGTAGGAGTGATGAGATGCGACTTGGGAGTCAGTTTGCAGCCTGATTGATAGATGCCGTAAATAAAGGAACCTCTGGTGAAGAGTGAGCACTGCTGAAAGATAGCTTCTATATTCTGCATTGGTGTTCTAACCAAAGATACGTTTCATGTTCACAAGTGGAAGAGCCCTTGGGATATGTATACATAGTATACAGCTTATGTGAATTTCACTGTTAGCTCTAGATGCTAAATGTGTCCTTAATGTATGATGCAGTCAAAGAATAGAAGTAGCATGTCAGTTTAAGCACTAAAGTTCCTTGAGATACTAGAGAGTAAACAGAAAGAAAATTACAAAGCATTTTAACAGGAATAAAATCCTCCCTCTTTTAATCTCTGATTTGTTTAGGATTACTTTGGCGAATGTTCTGAGACTGCGATTAAGGACAATGTAGTGATTGTGTACGAACTGCTGGAAGAAATGTTAGACAACGGCTTTCCACTGGCGACAGAATCCAACATACTGAAGGAGCTGATTAAGCCTCCCACAATTCTGCGTTCCGTTGTCAATTCCATCACAGGTATGAAAATAAATAATTTTCAGAGGTAACTGCTTAAAAACAAAGCCCCATCAGGCCTCATAGCTACAAAATATTGTATCTGCATGAATCTGGAAGGTGAGGCTGCAGTTATTTGAGGTTGGTTGAATAAAAGCAATTCCTTCTTTATGTACCATTTATGCATGGCCCCTTTGGTATTCCCAGAGTGGCACTCCCTGATCCAGCCCCAGCTGCTGGAGTCCCTCAGCAACAGCCGTTCCCAGCTGGGACAGCACATACTGGAAACAGGTGCTCTGGGAGAGGCACAGAGCTAACCCCAGCCTTGAATAACTGAAGGGCACTGGAGAAGGTTTTATACTGTAAGAAATTCCTCTACAGAACTGTTTAACAGATATCTAATAAATCTTTGGTGCCTGGGGACAGACAGCACAGGAGAAGCAAATAGCCTGTCCTCAGTCTCCCTTTGCCACCATCAGCATCCATCAAGCTAAGTGCTGGTTTCAGGCTGTTGTAAATGCAGACGTCTCACACTGACAGAGCCACGTGTCTGTCAGCTGAACTGGTGGAATCTGCTGGGCTGGCAGGCGAGTGCAGGGGAGGTGAGCCATGGAGTGTCACCCTGGGCCAGAGACACGTGAGGTGGTTGCCTGTACGTTGTGCTGGAGACAGGCAGTAGGTGGGCTGTAAGGCCACAGGGGCAGTGCTCAGGGCAGCTGGTTTGGGGATAGACAGCAGAAGTGGTTTAATTTTTTTTAGAAAGTCTCATTAGGTTTATATTTTATTGTTTTTATTTTGTTTTGTTTTTTAAATGATGGTACTAGTTACTTTATAACCAAATAGCTCGGGATACCCTTTTCTCCCACTGAGTGGCAGTACAAGATGTGAGCTGAGGGTAACAGCAAGGCAGGCAGGAGGCAGGAATGTGAGCCAACAAGGGTCAGATCTGAGCAGGAGATGATAACGCAGCCCACTGCAGTTCAGTGATGACTGGGCAGGTCAAGCCAAAAAGTCAAGACCAGGTGAGGGTTTGGATCGATGCAGTGCATGGTCAGGCCTAGATGTGGCAGTCACATCACTGCTGGCTAGCTCAGGAGGGCACCAAAAACGAGAACCTTGGTGTAACAAATGGAAGGGGTGGGAGCCCTCCTTAAATCTTCTTTCAGGTCTTTCTTCATAAGAGCACTTACCATCAAATAGGTCCCAAAGGCAGCCCACTCGCGCTGCAGGAAGATGAGGAGAATGTGCTGTAATATCTTCAGCTGCAGTGATGAAATCCTCTGGGGGATATAGTCCCACATCTCCTCCTACTCAAACATGCAGCTGACTAGAGCTTTGTATTTTGCTGTGCAAAATATAAAATCTGAAAGCTGTAATAAGTCTGGATACATCCTTAAAGTTTATTCATGTCACCTAACAAATGAAATTTTAGTAGTTCAGATTTAGTTTGCAATTCTAGGGGTCAAGTCCTGTTTTGTTTCTTGATTGCAGCTGTTACAACATTCCTCTTGTAATTAATCACTGATGTTGAGTTCCTTTCCATTCTTAAGGCAGCAGTAATGTGGGTGACACCCTTCCCACTGGACAGCTGTCCAACATTCCTTGGCGCAGAGCGGGAGTAAAATACACAAACAATGAAGCCTACTTTGATGTCATTGAAGAAATTGATGCGATTATAGACAAATCAGGTAAGATGCCTTGCAAGCTCCTTTTTGGTTTTTGTTTGTTGAATATGTTTACAGTTAGACACTGATTTTAGAGAGAACACAGTGCAGCTGTTTTTTTGCATCTGTGTTTTTTATGCATGGATCTGTGTCTAAAGTAGAAACATAGAACCAAGTTCAAATAACATGCCCAAGTATATCCTTCAGTTTATGGCAGTATGCTCTAAGATGCTTAAAGAGCACACTGTGCATCTACAGTATTCAATAATTAGATATTTTCTGGTTGCATATTGATTCTTTTGAGATATAAATGAAAAAAAAAATCTGAAAAGTTTTAAATGTGATGGAAAAACTCTCACGTTGTGCTTACTCATAATCATTCTCATTGCTTATAAGCCCTCAAGTGAACAAGACAAAAGAAGTCATCAGCTTTCCTCTGATAGCAAGAAAAAACTTGTTGCAGAAATCTGGGTCAGAATTGCTTTTCTTGGAAAAACATAAGGAAGCATAATAATACTCTTTTTTATTTTTTTAACATATGTGGAAAATGTTTCATATGCCACTTTGACAAACACTCTGGCCCCAGTTGTACTGGGTAGTCATAAATACCTGTTGTGCAGCTCTCATTCCTGCTGTTTTGATACTAGAAGAAGGTGGCAGTCACAGTCAGAACACCGTAACGGCTTTGTCGCTCTCCTGGCTCAGTAGGATTCCTAAGAGTGGTGTGAGGGCCTTTCCTGAGGAGTTACAATCGAGACTCTGTTTTTATTTCTGTATATATTCCAAGCCCATCAGCATCCACGTGACTCTTTAAATTTCCTGCTGGGGCTCCACTGCTGTTGTCATAGCCACTTTTTTCTGCTGTGATCCCTTAGGGACTTAGCATGCAGCGTTTCTAACCTTCACTAAGGTTCATTCCTAACCTTCACTAAGGACTAAGAACTAGGTAAGGTGGCTTCCCAAGAATAAGGACATTATCCTGTTTGATAATGGTTTGGTTAATTGCTTCATCTGAAACAGGATCCCTTCTTTTCAGTTATTAACCTCCAGGTTCTCCTCCCTCTTGACTAGATGAACCATAATTTCTACTTACTTTCTAGAAGGACCTCTGCTTGTAGGTCTAACTAGTCCAGAGCTCTGCTTATAACTTTTTGTCCTTACAGAGCATTTAAGAAAATTATTTTTTTTCTGGGTAAGGTGCTCAGTGGTTTAATTTTCATGTTTTCTTTTGGCTATAGATCTATATATCTAGATCTATATATATGACAGACACGTACTCCCATTGTGAAGGACGCCGTACTTGTGAAAGCCAAGGATGATGACATCCTGTGCTTTATTGTGCTTAGATATTTATTGTTTTGATGTGCATCAGCTTCCCTGCACCTCTCTACAACTTTGCTGTAGACAGGAGTGGAAGAATGGAAGATTTGGAGCTTGCATATTCTGAAAATCTTATTTGCACATTGCTCGCCCCAGTGCAAGCACATGCAGTATGAGTTCTGCCTAACAGCTTGCACTGGTGCTCAGGCACGCACCGTTTGCCCTGGTTCATGCATTTTAGCAAGCTGCCCAGACCACAGGTAACTTGAATGACCTTTCCTGTCTGCGCTGGCACGGCCCTGAGTGTTGTGCAAACGCCACCTGTGCCCTCTAGCTGCACTTCACATTTGTTAGGCCCTTGATGGTATGTTAAATATGGTGTCTTTCTTTTTTTCTCCCACAGGTTCCACAGTCTTTGCAGAAATCCAAGGTGTTATTGATTCGTGTATTAAGCTCTCAGGAATGCCAGATCTTTCTCTATCTTTCATGGTAAATTCAGTACTATATTTGGCAATTTTAATTGCTTGGGATATTTTTTTTTCCATAAACAGAGTTAGTGTAAGAGCATGACAACTACTTCATCCATTTCACAGGAAAAATTATATATCAAGTTTTGCATTATCGTTTAAAAATGTTTGCATTGTTCAGTAGTTAGAATAGCCTTTGTGCACCAAAACACACTCAGAGGAACTGCTGTAGTAATAGCTAGGAATGCTGCTTCAAGTCCAGGGAACAGGAACTGTGTAGTGTTCAGAAGTTCAAACCCTGCTATTTTATGGCATTCTGCTCATTCCTCTGCCACTACTTACAGAACCCAAGGCTGCTGGATGATGTCAGCTTCCATCCATGTATTCGATTCAAACGCTGGGAGTCTGAAAGAGTCCTTTCATTCATTCCTCCGGATGGGAATTTCAGACTGATCTCCTACCGTGTCAGCTCACAGAAGTAGGTTTTGGTTTCGATGTGGTCATTCTATGGGTACACTGTCTAATGCTTTCCATCTGAGTAGCTGCAGATTTCTCCTTGTTAAGAGGGGAATTTACACTTTTGCCAAAAAACATGTTCCCGGGTTTTGGCTAATCTGGAGTCCTGTGCCCCCTGCAAGAAGAAGGCAATGTTTCAGCTGAGCTCAGCAGTCACTTCAGTGGGATAAACCACATGCAGTACTAATTCAGGGCTAGTCTTTCTTGGTCATCAGTGTTGCTGCTAGATGCTTGATGGGTAAGATTCTTTATAGGTAGAGATCTCTGCTATTCATTAATATATATATATTTTTTTTTAAAATCAAAGAAATCTAAATTGCAAGTACCTGCAAACTAAGTCTGATTTGACTGGCACCTGTTGTGAGAATTGGCTTAGTGAGATTACTTAAAAAATACTAATAACTAAAAAAAAAAAAAAAAAGGAAGGATAGAGATTAAGATAAGCAATTTAGAAGAAAATCCTCTCTCCATTC
Source organism: Phasianus colchicus (assembly GCF_987193195.1). Lineage (NCBI taxonomy): Eukaryota > Metazoa > Chordata > Aves > Galliformes > Phasianidae > Phasianus > Phasianus colchicus. The sequence continues at coordinate 15,786,363 of NC_143443.1, forward strand.
TCCACTGATAAAAATGGCTTCAGCAATGATGCTGAAATGCTAGAAATCACTTCTCACTTTTGAAAGAAACTGGTACTAGGTTAAATACCTGGCAGAAGCATAGGAAGTATTTATGAGAAATTGTTTGTTTTCCCTGGCAGAGAAGCAAACAGGATGCATTCAACTGCTGTCCTCTCTTTTCAGCTTGGTGGCAATTCCTGTGTACGTGAAGCATTTGATCAGTTTTAAAGAGAACAGTTCTTCAGGAAGATTTGATGTTACCATTGGACCAAAACAGAATATGGGGAAAACAGTAGAAGGAGTTGTCATGACAGTTCACATGCCAAAAGCAGTACTTAATATGAACCTCACTGCTACACAAGGCAGCTATACGTTTGATCCAGTTACTAAGGTAAGTCCTAAGGTTTTACTTATGTATTTATCTTAGAAGACATAAGAGCAAGTCCTACATAATGCATAGTGCTGGAAACACTGTTCTTCAAATGGCAAAAAACCTTTCCTTCTAACATATTTAATAATTCAGATCTTCTCTTTAAAATTCCCTTTTTCAGTCTTAGAGATGTATCAGTTGTGATTTCTGGTTATATCGGTCTCCTTTGCTTCCCTTTCCCACTTCCCTTCTTCTCTTTTGCCCTGCACTTTCAGTTTTCCTGATCTTTTTCTTCATTACTTGCAACAATGTATTGCTGGTGGTTTCAGATATGGTATATTCTCCAATCTGTGACCTTTAAAACATACTTAATTGGAGAAAATGCAGTAGACTTGAAAATAAGGAGTCAAAAAAAAACAGGTGGCAAGAGATCAGAAAAAAAGTCTTCCCAAAGATTTGCCTTTTTAAGACAACAGGAAGAAAAACAAAGGATCTGAAACACCAGTTTGTCTGTCTTGCCGCTCAGTTGGGGTAAGACATCAATTTCTTAATGCTCCTGAGGCTTTTTAGTCCCTAGAAGCAGTTCTCCAGGCCTTCTGCCGGCTCCAGCAGCCTGCTCTGAGCTTTCTGCTGCCCTTAAAAAATCTCAATTGGCATTTGGTTTGAATTGTAAGTGAAAGTTCTCAAAGAAACATTTTGCTTTAGAAAGAACAGATTCTGATACTTTTAAAACAAAACCAGCAGCATGCCATCTCCCTGCTACTGGGATAATTCTACCAGACTACTTCAGTACCCAGCCTGCAAGCTAAAAGCTTCACCTGGACTTGGCTTCATAGGTGGTATCCACAAGGTCTGTTGCTACTGTTCTCTTTCCTGACAGGTGTTAACATGGGATGTTGGCAAAATTACACCTCAAAAGCTGCCAAATCTGAAGGGAATAGTGAACCTGCAGTCTGGAGCCCCTAAGCCTGAAGAGAATCCAAGTTTAAATATCCAGTTTAAGATACAACAGCTTGCAATTTCAGGTGAGTAGATGGGTGTTACAGGAAACTGATACTGATGGATAATTAGCAGCAGGATAAGGAGTAGAAAACTTAATTGTTTAGCTGGAGGGGATGATGAGCCTTATTTCCAGATTCTCCTACTGGGAATAGTGATTTGTTGGCTTTGCTCAAGCAGGACTCAAATATACACAGGGATGTAGACTTTTCTTGCTTGTGTTAAAAGCAAATTTCTCCTTTTAGTGAAGGGACAATGACTGAGAATGCTGCTCTTGACTTGCACCACTAGTGGTCAAACAACTGAAAGCCTTCTAGTGGTCAAACAAGTTTTATTGATTTCAAATAAATAACACCCTTCTTTTACCTTCTTTAGCTGGTTAGTTTTTTGTCTCCAAAACAATTTGCGACTAAAATCAAAACAAAATTTTTGGTAAAGGCTGAAGTACAGTTAAATCAACCACTGCCTCATTCTGCCAACACTTAAATCAGGCAAGTTGCTCAGCTGTAGAATGCTTCTGTGAGCAAGTGTTGCAGGATTAGGCCCTCACAGAGCAGTTGGTTGGAAGGATGGCTGAAGTCAGCACACGAGAATTGGTACAAGTATCCAGGTAGGTTACCAGGCTGCAGTTCTTTTGCCTTCTAGACACTTAGAGTTAATAAAGATTAGTCCTTGGGTGAGAAAAGTATCCTATGCTCTGCTCTTAAGTTCACAATCCACTAGCTTAAATGTAGCAAAGCAGTGGCTGGAAGCCAAAGGCAGTAGATGTGTGGGAAAGTAGGAGCCATGCTCAATCTGTTAGCTGTTAGGTAACAAATAGCTTCTGCTGTTCCTTAGTTATTCAAAGAGAGTACTGAAGTAGTTGTAATTAAGAGTGAAAGCAATTCTACAATTTGTCCTTTGCTTCATTAACGTTACTAGGAACAAGAGTTCAGTGTACACACACACTGGAAGGTACACTTGTGTTCAGTAGCTGCTAAGGAGGTATTGGCTCACTAAGCACAAAAGACGCTGTTAGCCTCTCAGGGAAGCCCTGCCTGGACAACAAGAGTGGTACCCATCTGCTGTCTCAAACTGCATGAACTTGTGGAAGGGGTAGGAAGAGAACTCATTTGCTAATGGATCCTAATGTACTTAAGGCAAAGAGAAAGGACTGTTTAACAGACTGGCAACATTTTTAATATTTTGCTTTTAACTTCATACTTTTTCATTTCTGTCTTTTACCAGGACTGAAAGTAAATCGCCTGGACATGTATGGAGAAAAATACAAGCCTTTTAAAGGTGTCAAATACATTACAAAAGCAGGAAAATTTCAAGTCAGGACATGAGAAGATGGTCATCTTCTAAAAGGAAATTCCCCTTAAACGTTAAAAATGACTGCTTAGTGACTTTTGTTGCTATTAGGTGCCAATTAATTAATAGATACTGATTAGTTTGGGATCAAAGCAATTGTGCACTGCAGCTCTTAAAATGAAAGCGTAGCTTAGTTTCTCCTATTATGGCTTTAAAATGAGGTACCTTTTTTCTAATACACCTTCACTTTTTTTTAAACTGACTTGTCGTGCTGGTGAATCGTTTGGTACAGGTGAGCCACAAAACGTCTCAAACACTACACTGCCAAATACCAAAGCCCAGAGGCCAAGCACATTATGAAGGCCAGACAGGCCATTGGGGAAGTGGTGTGGTGGCACATTCTGCTGCTGTAGCTGCCTGCAGAGAAAGCTGGGCTTTTCTCACAGCCAGCTGCCAGTTGGCATTCCACAATGCATCATGCAGTCCCTTCAGAAACAGAGCAGAAATGCAAGGGGCAGGGGTCCCATAGGGGCCTGGGACAGAGCAAATGTCACTCCTAAGAAAGAGCTTCTAATGAAGACAAAATGTTTTCCTTGCTGTTTACAAGAAATCGCCTTTCTTAAGAAGCGTTTGCCTTAATCAGCTTTCATTTGTGCCATCTGCAGATGAGCTGATAAAAATAACATTCTGCATTAAATTGGGGAGGTGTTGCTGCTTCAGTAATCCACTTTCTTTCCATTTGATCTCACCATCGTCATTTTTTTTAAGAATACAGTTGCAGAGAGTAAGATCTATTTTTTATGTGAAACCTTTGCTTTGGTCTTGATGTTCCACTTTGTTTCAAGTGGATGCCACCAGATTTGTGCTGTGTGTATATTGGAGTGTAGCTTTTTAGATAGCACAATAGAAGTGTCAAGTATATTTAATGGTTGTGTGCTTTAATGTTATGAAATAAAGGGAACTCTGCTGCAAATATGTTTTCTCTTGTGATCACTACTGTAAGCTGTTCATAATGCTTTCAGGTAGAACTCCTGATGTACGGTTACATGGTAACAATTGCTTGGCCCTCATTGAATTTGATCAGGTATTTAGAGTTCAGAAAGCATTCACGATCGTGGCAGTAAAAGAGGGTTTTTTTGTTTGTTTAAGTGGAGAACCACAGAAATGTTGCAGTCCTACTATTACAGTCAGAACAGAGATGATGCAGAGCTGACAATCTGTGCCCCACAGTTCAAACCATCCATTTGGCGATACTGGAGAATCTGTTTCCTTTGCTTGTTTGGCTTACAAATTGATACGTATGTGCTAGTTTTGCTTCAGATGAATAATAGGAGCTATGGAAATGAATTCATTGGATCAATTTCAAATTTTGAGACATAAATCATTGAAGGGGGGAAAAAAAAGCATGAAACCCATCTGAAGCATAGACAGTAAGCCAGTAACAAAAGCATCTTCTCTACTAGAAGCTTTGGTAATAACACTAGGATAAACTAGATCACAAGTATATTTTGCACTTCTGAAAGTATGGTAGATAGACAGACACACAGGGCTCAAACAAACTACTAGGTCTGTAGAAAAGAAAGAAAGAAAGCCTTGTATTTGTGTAAGCCTGGCACAGAATCACAGAATCACAGAATGACCTGGGTTGGAGGGGACCTCAAGGATCATGTAGTTCCAACCCCCCTGCCTAGCAGGGCCACCAAACATACACCTTTACTAGATCAGGTTGCCCAGAGCCTCGTCCAACCTGGTCTTGAACACCTCCAAGGACGGGGCATCCACAACATCCCTGGGCAGCCTGTTCCAGGACCTAACCACCCTCCTAGTAAAAAACTTCCCCCTAACATCCAACCTAAATCTTCCCTCTTTTAACTTAAAACCATTTCCCCGTGTCCTGCTATTATCAGCCCTTATGAAGAGTTTACTCCCCTCCTGGGAGTAAGTTCCCTTCAGATATTGAAAGGCTGCAATGAGGTCGCCCCGCAACCTTCTCTTCTCCAGGCTGAACAAACCCAACTCCCTCAGCCTGTCCTCATAGGGGAGGTGCTCCAACCCCCTGATCATCTTCGTGGCCCTCCTCTGGACCCTTTCCAAAATCTCCATGTCTTTTTTGTACTGAGGGCTCCACACCTGAACACAGTACTCCAGATGGGGCCTCACAAGAGCAGAGTAGAGAGGGACAATCACCTCCCTATCCCTGCTGACCACCCCTCTCCTGATGGAGCCCAGGATCCCATTTGCTTTCCGGGCTGCCAGAGCGCACTGCTGGCTCATGTTAAGTTTCTCATCTATCAGGACCCCTAGGTCTTTCTCTGCCGAGCTGCTCTCAAGGACAACTCCCCCCAGCCTGTACAGGTGCCTGGGGTTCTTCCGGCCCAAGTGCAAAACCTTGCACTTTGCCTTATTGAACCTCATTAGGTTCACCCGAGCCCAGCTTTCCAGCCTGTCAAGGTCCCTCTGAATGGCCTCCATTCCCTCCACCGTATCGACTGCACCACTCAGCCTTGGCACTTGGCCTTCTATCTTCCCTTTTTGAATTGGTGTAACATCTGCCAGTTGGTTGCTTGGCCTACAGTTCTGCTCCACATTACAGTAGCTAGTATCCTTAAATTAATGTTACTGAAAAATCTTGTCTTCAGATCTGGTATGAGTACTACAGCTGCTCTCTATATTACCAGTGCAACAGTAGCAAGATCTTTCAGAAGGGACACTGTTACTGACAGAGATACAAATACAACACAAATCAAAACCAGCTCCCTCTGACACCACCACTTACCTTCAGCAAGGACACAGCACTCCTGTCTCTGAAAGCCCTTTGATCCACGCTTCACAGCACAGCACCAGAAGTCTCTATCAGCAGCAGCACTGACATGGGAGGAGAGGGACTTGAGCACCAAGATGGTGTTCCTCAGGAAATGTTTTTTGTTGTGCTGACTCCATCCACTTTCCCAAACTCAGGAAGGTCAACTGCACAATTTTAAGTAGCAGGGACCGTGCTCCTATCCTCACTTCTAAAGTCATCCGTACCAGCTTAAGAAACAGAAGGATGTCGTTGAGGAGCATGTAGTGCCAGCTCTCGCTCTGCCCTTCTGCAGCTGTCCAGCTCTGGGAGTGCTGCCAAAGGTGACCACCTCACAGGTTCTCAAAGTTCTTCAACCACGGAGAGAGCTCTGTTAACAGAGTTCTTTTCTCTATGGTCACTAAGCGCCTTCTGCCATTGCTGGGTTCCGCTCAGTCTCTCACTGCCAAGAAATGTTGGTTCTGCAAAGTCATTATCTGTGTATTCTGCGAGAAATTTTGACACAGAAGCACAAAAGGTGGTAAGAGGTTCTGTGCCAGAAACAGGACTGCAATTCCATACAATTGCCTTTGCACTCAAGTAATTTTTACTTAGCCAAGCAGAAATCAGATTGGATCAAGTGCTGGCCAGAGCTGCAGCTCTTCCTGTGCTGACAGCATCAGGCAAATGCCATTTCCAATGCTGGGAGCCTCAGGGATGGCACTCCTGGGACAGGTGGCCTCAGATCAGGCCCCTGGAACAACCCCCACTTTCTCCCACTGGGCACCAGCTCCTGTTAAATACTTTCATCTGCAGTTTCACTGGCAATCAAGACAAAAACAACTGGTTTTAATCAGAAACTGCACCTTTTCTGCTCAGGAAAACATTATTTTGCTATACTATTTCTGCTGTTTGCTCCTTTTGTTGCTACAATATTAGCATTGTTCCATTGCCATTAATACCCACAGGCTGATGTTTGTACAAATGCATTTTTATTGTTTTAACGGAACCAAAGAATAAGGTTGAAAACATTAGACTATACATAAATGCATTTTGGCTTATAAACAATGTTTTATAGTGGTAAAACATTTCCAAGTGACATTCGTGGTCTTTCTCCAATTTTTGCTGCATTTCAGGTCTGAAGACCGATAGTGTTCAAAAAAAAAAAAAAACAACCCAGTAATTGCATAAGGTGAATGAGTATCTCAACTTCTATAAAACAATTTGAGAACCTACAGCAAACATTCTGGAAGAACACCAAAGGCAACCATGATTTGTAACTCTCCCACAAACGTTACTCAATAAACAAAAAGTGATCTTTGGCATAAACAATTATGTATTAAAGGCATTAATAATATTGCATTAATATCAGTAAAGCAACTAAACACTGATGCTAAAAAAAAATCTCAGAAAAGCTTGAATGGGAGGAGAGGGGTGGGAGTGTGAGAAGTACTGAAATGCAGGAAGACTATTTAGAAAATCCCTTCAAAATTACCCCTACCTATTCAGTGTTATTTACTATTAAATAGAAATTACTACATTACAATTACATTAAAGATCTGGTATAAACCGACCAAATGCAAGACATTCAGGTTAAGGCTCTGGCACCTCTTCCTGTTCCAGGTAATCACCAGAAGAGAATACCAAGGGAAGACCCTAAGTACCACATGTTTCATAATACCCAGACACCAGGAGCAAACTGAAGACCAAGACATGTTTTCTCTTGCTAAGGTCAGGTTTGAGGCAGATGATTAGAATCAGTTTAACTTCCCTTTTTAGATAACAGTGCAGTGGAGGGGTGGGGGAAGCAAGTCCAAGTGTAGAGTGTTACAGACCAGCAAAGAGCAGCTGACTATTTTCTCTCTTTTCCTTTAGGCTGTGAAACATCTGCTCAGTCTGACAAGGCCACTTCAATAAAGGCTGTGCAACAATTACCAGCAAATAAAAATGAACAGTGTCTCAGGATGTCTGTGCTGATTTGGGCAGAAGTTTGCAAGTGCTTCTTGCAAAAGTAGAGCAACCCATGATAAAACAGTAATTCCAAATGCCCAAAGAGACTGTGGAGCAATAAACAAAAACTACATATAGGAAGGCATATTAGATTATGTTAGAATAAAAATATTTGAAGCCTATTTTATCCAGAGCGAGTTTTGTCTACAGAAGACTAAATAACACGTAGTTCAATTTACTAAGAATCGAAAAAGTTTTCAAACTGCCTAACTGTGATAAAACCAGTACAAATACCTGGGGACACTGAGCATTAGGAGCCGCTGCTCACTGGCAGCCATCGGGCTACCTGAGGAACTTCCCACCTCTGTAGTACTTGAGCTTCAGAAAGCTTAAGCAATGCTATTACACTGTTGGAAGCAAGAGCAGTGAGTCAAAACATCTTCTGAGGGTAGTATTCTTGATCTTTTAATTTCCATCTTGAGTGGCTAGAATGATGAGATGCAAAAGAAGAGAAAAAAATAATGACAACACGTGCCTTGTGCTCACTTTGCTTTCCAAAAGGAAGGAGCATGTGACATTTTCTGGTTCTGGACACAGCTAGATTCAAAGAACCAGGATTCTTCAGTTCAGTACATCACTAAATCGAGCAAGAAGGAGAGTTGCACAATTTAAGGCCTCCAGCTGACAACAGCGTGCCACTGACATTCACCAGAAGCATCTCGGTACAGTACAAAAGTTCTGAAATGCTACCTATAGGGTGACAGGAGTGTGACAGACAGCTCCAGTTTTTATTCAAGTACTTTTTCGCCAAGCAAAAGTCAACAAGAAAATTATAAAATACAAATCATTTCAGCAATGGGATTTTAATCTTCATTTTACAACTGCTTGCCCCCTCCCATCCCTTTTTTTCCTTTTTAAAAATCCAAACCACTTCTGAACCATTTAAAGAGCCAATTAAAAGCTTGCTGAAAAGTTGAGTGTTTATACACCAAAGATTTCCCTAAATCATTGCCAACTTACACTGTTAGTGTCCCAGCCTCTCAATACAAGCTTTAAGTGAGGTCTACGTATTATAACATCATACGGAAGCTACTGGAATATGCAGTGCATAAATGAAATGTGCTTCTGGGATTACAGACTTCAATATAATCTTCAAGAGATAAAAAAAATAAGAACTGTCTATTGTCGGAAAGAATTTTGAGGTGTTTGATATCAAACAAGTTCCAAAGATATTTTAAATGCTTTCTCTTATAACTCATACCCTTAGAATGGGGCATTAACATAAGCTAATTTTAAGCTTATGTATACAGCACCTTCTGCTGTTAATAAATCTCTTCCATTTCCAAAAAGAGGCATTTTATGTTACAGAAGACAATGCTTATTTGGTGTTTATTGATACCATGGGGTCTTTCTGACCCAGCGCAGAGTGAATCCAGCATCTGTTCTTATCTTAATGGATGCTGCTTCAGCTTCTCTCACAGTTTCCTTTACAGACTGCATGAGGTTCTGGGCATTGTGAACCAACATCTCAGTTGCCTGGAAAACAAAATAAACAAACATTGTTAGGAAATAGCATGTTCACAACAGTGGGATGGAAACCCAGTGTGCACAGTAATTCCTCGAGTACAGCATTTTTAAGGCAGTCTACTGCTGAAAAGTAAATTATACTGCTACTCAAGTGATAGTTGACTCCCAACAGTACTTCCCTGCTTGTCATTAGGCATTGAAAGTCTGAATAGAAACTCAATTTTTCAAAGCCGAATAAGCTCTCAGAAGCCAGAAACCACAAGATTCCAACTGAAAAATATGCATTTGAAAGCCAACAGAACCGTGAAATAAACACTCAAGATGATGTCGGAAGTATTTTCACCACAACCCGCTAGGGGGCGCAATCACTCCACCTTCGTTAAACCTGCCGTCGTTTCAGCTGAAAGTTCTTTTGCTAGCTCACTTCTGGGAGGAAAAGTGATTAATAAACCGTTTGTATACAAATTTGAACCAGAACAATTGTTTTGCTCGGAGAGGACTAATGTTCTTTTATTCAAATGCACCTTTTGAAACAGCAAGCAATGTGTTAAGTTTTCCTTACTAAGCTCCTGAGGTAAGTTTCTTGAGTTCTCAGCACACATCTATTTTAGTGTTGTTTCTTTCTCCCCATAACACTGCTCAGCAGTTTCACCTCCCATCAATTTTTACATCTCTTACCTGTTCTGATTCTTCATCGCTGATGTTAGTCCTGCCCAGCATGGTAGCTTTAACTGTGGAAAGAATTTTGAGTTGTGTGCTGATGGTTGGGATTCGCTCACAGACCTAAAGAATAGGGATAAAAAAAACCATTTCACATTGTAAACTCAACTGATACACTTTTTCTTCCCTTTAGATTAATTCTTTGGTTTTCCTTTACTATTCCACAAGGAGTAAGCATAGAGGGGTCCCCATAACTTTCAAGACTTTCAGACAAATACAGGTAAGATAACTGAACATCTTATTTTAATTGCTCTGAGAATTTTTCTGAAGAACTACATTCTCTTTTCCTCTAGATATTCCTTAGGTGATCTACCCAGACCTGGGAATGGAAGGACATTTATCTGTCTGCCTGAGAGTGGAAAAAACTATGCAGTGTTACATTTCTGCTGCTATTCTTTGACACAGTAGGAAAGAGTAGATGAAATACAAAGCGATGCAGAAACGGGAGAGAGCAGTGCTCCTTGCACAGTACTTTTCAAAACCTCTCAGACATTAGCATCTTTCACTCACCTGGAAACTGATCTGACTTTACAAAACATGCACCACTACAGAATCTAAAAACATACACAGCTTGTAACGTTCTGTCAAGTTGCAAGTGAAGACACTTGTGTTTTACCGCAACACCTCCTCTGCTCACAGACGGTAAGAGAAGAACCAAGTATTTTGAGGTGCTTACAAGTTAACTCATTACCTGTAAGAGGTTTGTCCTAATGCGTTTATCAGTGCATTGCTTGGCCACCTCTTTGGCCAACCGAGTGACTTCATCCGATGCCTTGGCAATGTCTTTTGCACACTGAATGAGGGCACGCTTGTTCCCGCTGCCTCCTCGCACCAGGCGTGACATCTCTGCCATGAGCAGCGCCATCCGTTTAGCAGCAGCAATGATGTCGTTACCCTGAAGAGAACAGCAGCAGTCAGTGTTTGTGTTGGGAAGGCAGCTTCCAGAAGTCACACCTGAGCAGCCTACATTCTGGTAGCAACCCTTTCAGGAAGTCAAGGATGGAAAAACCATTGTGAACACAGAAGAGGTTTCTTCAAGGAACAGGGAAGATCTGCCCTGATTGCCTACTTATGGCATACTTTTCTTCCTAAGACTCAGGGAAAAAGGTTTGCTTCAAAACTGGAAAAAAACGCAGTGATAAAGTGTTAGTTTGTCCATGGAATAGGAGTTTCTGCTCTGCTGGTTATATTTTAAGATAAAGCATGTTATTAGCATTTGAAATTCCAGATCTCTCAATAAGGGGAGTAAGGAAGTTATTTTCTAAGTGTGCTAAGCACCTCATTAAACCAAATAGCACTGATTTGGTTACACAGTTCAGCATCATGTTTTCACTGGCATCTGAAACTGAAGTTGTTCAAACGTATCTGTGCTGCTACCTTGCTATGTTGCTGCCAGGTAAGTGGAAGACAATCTGTAACAAAGGTTTGCCACAGGTAGCATGGAAATGAGAAGCAATATTATTGCTGGGTTTTTCTTTATTTCTTGAAAACAGTTATTGCTTTTTTTATTAATTCTCTCCCTTCAAAATAAAGCTTCTAGGAGAGAATAACTTGTAGTTTAAAAGATAACTCGGTATTATTAAAAATCAGATTTCTTGTGTTAATTATATCAAGATAAGGCTCAAAAATACTTCAGGTATTTGCAATGTGGGAATTAAATACCAAAAATAAACCAAAGCAAAAGTGTTTTTCATACGCTGTTCCAGAGAGAAACCTAGTGCAAGAAAAAAGCAGTCCAGAGTTATGGATTGTTAATAGTCTGTTAGTACATTTAGATTCACCTTCCTGAGAAGTTGTTAGACAAACGTGAAACAGAGTGCCACGATGCATTCCTACTACGTGGATGAAATATTAGCAGTGATTTTAAGTATTAGCACACACATTCTTCAGTGCAGTTTCACAATGAATGACCAATGAAGACCACAGCAAGTAGTACACAGTGAGAACCCAACTGTTTTCTCTGTCCTTTGCACGTAATTCCATGACTCACTACTCGTCAATTGAAGAAGATATCTGAAACACGTCATTAAGTGTGGCACAGGTACGGGTGACACAAAAAGCTCAACTATTTGTTACCGTGACCTAATATCTAATCTGTTTGCTAGTATAACCGGTTAGGATGCAAGTGACACAACACAAAGCTTTTCCATGTTTTCACGCAGGAGGATCAAGAAATTAGGACCAATGTCATTTACGAAGCCCTCTAACAAGTTATCCAAGCATCAGAATCTGAAAAGGACAAGAACATTATAAAGCCCTTTTTATTAAAAATAGTTTTGTATATCTACATACACATAAACACACACACCCCTAACCTTTGTTATGGAACACCAACCTTTCTTTTTGTGGCATGCTATTAAAAGTGACAAGTCTTGCAACCATTTGTGCTCAGACAGAAGAAACAGGCTACTTGTGAATGTCTGAACCCCGTGTTAGATGTCCATTGGTTTCATACAAACAATCTCAATTCAGCAGATAACAGCATTCAGTGCAGCTCCTTCATAAAAGAATTCTCTCAAAAGCAGCATTTGCAATACAGCCAAGTGCAAGCCAGCAGATCAGTCAGTCCTCTTCAGTAACCACTGCCATACAAAGCCATTCCTTGTTCGAAGGTATTTTAATTGACGGCAGAATTTAATGGAGGCCAAGCACAACAGACACGTGAAATGACTTCTTGAACGCTGTGTACACGGCTGCATCCGGAAGTCATTAAGAAACCATGAGCAATGGCTTCCTAGGTAGCCCAAATTAATGTAGAAAGGAAAGGAGGGAGGAAAGATAAGCCCTGCTTACAATTTGAGAACTGTTGTAACAAAGGACAGGCAGATGCAAAGAGAGAAGAAGCCTTGTAATATTAATAAGTGACCCAAATCAAGCTTCAGTCTGGCACTGACAGACAGATCTAGCAAACTTGTGAAGCCACTCTCAGTCCTTAAGATGAAGTGCAGGCAAATGTTTTCATTCAGAATGACGGGACCCAGCAGGGATCAAGAGTGATGCAAATGTGTCAGCGTTCCAAATGGCTGGATGCACACAGATCAGTCCCCGGGGGAGACTCAGGAGTACCTTACTAGACCACTTGGTTGCTTCCCGATGCAGAGACTGAGCAGCAGCCAGAATGGGCTGGTTAACGGGCTGATTGGTTGGCATTAACAGCAGCTCAGGCTCGTAATCATCTTCAATGTCAGAGGGGAGACTGAATTCAACATCTGCATCATCCTCCTCATCTATATCTACACCAGCCTCAGCCGCTTCATTAATCACAGTCACAGGCTTTGCAGGTGGCAGCAAGGGTGGAGAAACAGGGGACAGTTAGTACGAGAAGCAGAATTTGGTAGAAGAGCATGAACTGAGCTGTTTTAGTGACCAAACATCCTCTTGGTCTCTCCGTATCTGATAGGACAGCTCTAGGATCAGGTCAGAGGGAGGAGGGGAAGGAATACAAGATTAGCAGAAGGAAACAAACATTTCACCTGTGTATCAAAGTTACCAAAAAAAAAAAAAATTAAGTAACAATTCAAAGATGCAGCAACATTTTTCAACTCAGCATACAGCTTCTACACACAGAGGCTGATTTTCAAAACAACATTTTTCTGGCAAGACAATGGTGAAATGAATGGATTTTCTGTTTTAATGAAAGCCATTTCATTGGCTAAGAAGCAGGCACAGCAGCTGATGACTGTGGCATTTGTGCAGACAGAAAGCATGTATGAAAGCTCTTTCACATAGATGTAAGTAAGAGGCAGCAGTAAGACCACAGAAAAACCACTGACACTGTGTGGCTGTCAAGGAAAAAAGGTGGAGTAATAGAAAAGAAAAGTGAAGTACTGCAGGTAACGTGAAAATGAACAAAACCAGGTTATGAAAAGAGATGATACTGACTGTTATGAATGACATTAATATTACAGTTTTTAAAAAAAGAGACTGAAACAGAATTAGTAAATTAAGAGGATTATGAAGCATATGATACTGTTTTGCCACAATATGTTGTACCCGTTACCTTTTAAAATATAGACAATCTAAGCAAATATATTCCATTGAATTCATTCACAAAGATGAGGTAACAGTAGTGTAACAATACAGGCATTTATAATATAGCAGTATTTTAACAAAGAAGATGTTGTAGCACATTTATTAACTTCAATTTTTGACTGCATTATACAAAACAACCCTTACCAAAGCCTACACATTTGCAACTGAGTTTTGCTTGAGGTCTAATTTTCTATCCAAAGACACCTACACCAGCAGAAACATGCAGAAGTTTTAATATCTGTACATTGCCAAATTAACTCAACTTTGAAGACTTAACTCTAGGTATCAAACCGGTGAAAAGCCTCCAAGTATCCCTCATTTTTAAGGTAGTTTTGACACAGGAACCTAACTAAACAAAACTTCATTCTCTCCTTTAATCAAGAGGCAGAAAGACAATGGAATCTAAAGCAACAGTTGATTTTTCATTTGTGCTCCATGAGAGATTGAGTACACAGAAGCCTGGAATCCCCTCCATGAAAAGAAGTTTTTGGGAAGGAGAAGAAGAAATGAACTGCACATCTTACAGGAATGAAGAATGCTACCAGTTACTTTTGAAAACTACCTACTTGCCTTCCCATAAGCCTGAAATATCAGTGAGCTAATGTAAAAGGACAACGAAGCAGAAGGCAGTTGACAGTCTTCTGCCATTCAGCATGAGGCAAGACATTGTGTTTCTGTCTTTCCAAGTCTAATCTACATCCCTTACCATCAGTGTCCATCAATCCCTCTTCCACCCAATAAGGAAGTGGCTTAAACTATAAACACGGTTTTAATCTTCTAGCCTTCTGGCCCTATATAACTCCTTGTAAACATATTTAAAAACTTGGACTGCATGTGCCAAGTTGTTACTAACTAATAGTGTCAGATAAGAGTGCCACTACTTCCTTCCCCAAAACATACTGGCCAAGTAATTGTCTCTTTATTGCTAAAATGGACATTTACAGAGCATTAGAAGGACAAATGTTAGGTGACCACTAAGTATGTTACAGTCTAACTCCTTAATAATATAAAATTGTATGTGGTATAGCCACAAGTATCTGCAAAGTAAGAGCATTTCATTTTAAGGAAAAGGCTTAAAAAATTTTGCAGGATTTTTTTTATTTTATCTATACTTTCAAAGCATTACATTCTTTGTGCATATTCAGTTGAAGTTGATTCTGTAAAAATCAAAGATTATCTTCTCATTCACCACATAGATGGGTGCAAGCAAAAAGTGGAGGTCTTAAAAGCAAAATTTTGACCATAAAGTTATGCCTGCAGAAAGCTGCTACTCTCAAGTTCTCAGTTGCTACCAAAGAAATACAGCTGTAAGTTCCATTTGCGTTTATAGGAATGACAGACTTTAGACTGCTTTGTTGTGGAACTAAACTTTAAAGAGCATCAAGGATTTTGGCCTCGACAGTAAATGTGACTCAAAAAAAAAAAAAAAAAAAAGAGACCAGGCTGCCTATATACAGCCCCTTTTTTGATCTAAAGCGGACCAGATTAACTGCATAGTAACCTGCAGCTCCTAACATAAAACAACTCATGATTTTTGCAGCTGGTGGCTGCAGAATTCATGCAGATTTCCTGAAAACAGTTAAACAAAGCAACCAGCTTGTTAACCAAGAAAGGCACAAGCAGCAGTGACTGTCTAGCAATACTAGCACTAAGGATCACAAACAGCTTAACATGTTTGTTTTCACAGAGTTATGATAATAAGCATTCTATCATCTATCATTCTATGACTCACAAATATTAGGCCAGTTGTACTTAGTTCACTCTAATACGTAAGGGTTTCCAATTCCTCCTCCAACTACAATGTTTTACTATTTGGTCTAAGATTACTCCCTGCATGGAGGCAACTGACAATGAACCAAACTAACACACTGATCCAAAATAAGTATTTTTTGCACAGAATACACATGTAACAATTTCTTACCTTGCTAGACCATTTCCGAGCCTCATCATGCAACTGCCTAGCAGCCATCATCATAGGCTGATTTATAGCTTCTCCTGCTTTCTGCTCTGGGAACTCCTCATCCTTTTCTTCAGGGGGTGGTGGTCTGGGTGGGGGAACCTCGCCTTCTGGAAGTGGTGGTTTCGGAGGAGCAAGCTCATCACTCAGCTAAGGAGGGTAGAAATCTTGTTCAGTGCAATGAAAGAGTACAAAGATTAAGCACTGTGTGTCATGGCAAGAGAAGACAGCATAAGCTCATGCTTTCTCTTGGTTTTTTAAGTGCTCCCTGTTTAAGGAAACACCACATTCTAATATCTTCTTTCAAATTTTGAACTACTTGGGTTTCTTTTTTTTTTTTTTTTTTTTTTTTTTTTTTTTTTTAAGTTTTAAGACTTCTAGCTACACATGTATATGTTGGCTGGCTGGTTGATGTGTTTTATTTCTGAGAAGTAATAAATTTATTCAAGAAATTGCATCATGCAGTCCACACTTTGTCAGTGGCAATGGAGTATGACAGGTTTTGTGGCACTTACATGAAGATGCTCAAGGTCGGGAGGAGGAGGGGGAAAATCTGGTTCCTGAGGCTGGAAGGCTTCTCTGACTTTGGCCACAGCTCCCAGAATCCTGTACCCAGAATCCAAGAAACTCTTCTGCAAACCTGAATAAAAATCCCATTCTCAGATTGATTAACAGCATTCTATAGTATTTAGAACTGCAACATTAGCCAAAAATATACTTCTAATAAGGTACTATGTACACAGATATATCTAAGAAATGAACAAATTTTAAAAGCTACCGAAAAGTTCATGCTCAATTTTCATGTTTGTAATATCAGTATCATATCTATAAAATACATAAAATAAAGCTTAGGCTGATTAACAGTAACAATCAATAGCCAATCAGCTTTCAGAATACAAGACAATGTAATATTTTCCTTAAATATGCATTGATTCAAATACATATATACTGATAATAGTAAGAAACGTTTGTCTCTGACAAAGGTCATGAAATCATGTAATCAAATAAAATGCCGAATCCTTTTCCCTTGAACACGGCAGAGGTCTCTGATTGCACTTGAAAAGAACAGGATCCAGCAGTTAATGGTGTGATGCTGATCTCACCAGTCTGGAATTTAAGCATACAGAATTTCCATAATAGGAGATCCTTAGCTGTACAAGACAACACCAGCACTACTTCACATCATCTTCCACCAGCAAAAAATACATCTGAAATCAGCCGACTGAATCCTTACCAGGATCAGAGATATTTCCAGCTACAGCTTTAGCATCCATTACCATTGGTGATATAGTTTTGCTTAGCTCATCAGAAGCTGCTTTAACAGCCTCCCGGAATTTCGGGTCTTCTGAATTTTCAACCTCCCGTTTTGCCACAAGCAGGATGCGGTTTGCTCGCCTAGCGATGCTGGTGGCTCCAGCTACCAGCATCTGAGGTTGCATATTGGCCATTGCAACTTTACATTTATCAAGATCTTTCTTAATAGCCTCTTCTGATGCATCCAACAGAGACTTGGTATCGATGGCTTCATCCACTAGCCCTAGAATAAAAGTTGAAAACATTAATAATCCAATTTTAACTCTGGAAAGAGATATTTGGTATTCTGGTTTATGACCAGAGAAGTAACCATTTCCAAAATGAGGGATGGGGAAGAGCGGAAGGCAGCATGAAAAATGAGACCAAACATTTCACTGCTGTTGCACTTCTGATTATATATGGTACCTCTAGCACTTCAACTGCTGTCAGACTTGCACCCTCTAATGACACCCTGAACTCTTGCTCATCTATCATGGATTGTTGCTTTTATGAAGAGCTGACTTACACGATAGCATTACCTTCCTTCCAAATTTCTTTGCAAAAATTCAGCAGTTTTGTACTTTTCTTGTTCACACAAAAGGAAAGATTCCTCTGGTTGTGTTTTAACTTAAGGGTGATACATGGCGATAAAACAGTAAAATTGTAATCTTTCAGAAGTTAATTATAGAGATAGACAAGGATACAGCATACAGTGAGGACTAACTATTTTGTTAGCAGCACAATGCAAGGATCTACGCTTCAGGACTGAAGCCTTTAAGCATCTCAGAAAGACATAGTAGATTAGGAGTCTTCTTTTATTCTACTACTACTTTCATCAAGATATAACAACTTCGAATATGCTTTCTTCCCCTGTCCCTCACTTTTCTGTCCTCATTCAACATGCCAAGATCATGAAGTATGAAAATCCTCAGTGTGCCACTGTGATATATCACTGCTAGAAGCACACAAGGTATCCTGTTTTTCCCAGGAAAGAACTGAAGCCCAAATTATTCCCCCTCATTTCTCAAAGCAACAAAGCAAGCTATTTTATTTATGCCGTGGCATGTTGCACACACAAATTCCTGGGGTCAAACAGCACATTTCCACTTCTCTCAATGCAATTATTTTTGTTCACTGGTTACCTTCCATACATGTGTCCTCAATCCAAACAAAAAAGGATAATAAACCATACCACATAGGTAAGTAAAAGTATCATCTTAAATTTTAAAGAAAGCCTACTTTTACCTGTCATCTTTTCTACATTATCAATCCATTGGTTTTTCATTGTTTCAAAATGCTCATAAGCAGCTTGATTTCCAGGATTTCTCAGGAGAATTCGAGCTGCTGATACTACCTGCCAATACAAAGTGGTTTTAATTATGAAAATATCAGTATTTAAAAGACATCATAAACATTTCTGAAAATGCATTTGTTTTAGTACTGAATGTATAGCTCACTTGTAATTCCAGCTCATCACCTATCTGCTTAAAAATTTACAATTCTTCTGAAATTTATGATAGAAATATTTCTCTACAACTTCAATTACTAGCTTATACACCAAAAAGCATTTCACCATTTATAACCAGTTCTTGACAGCACTGAAGTAAAATACTTAAGACAGACTCACTAATAAACAAGTTCTAGATAGAAGCTTAACTCAGAAAGTAAAATGATGTAAAAAGCACTTTTTAAGCACTTTATTAAGTCTTAATGTAATTTATTTAGTGTTAAATTATTATGTAATTTATTAAGTCTTAATGTAACTATTTCAAGATAAGCTACTAACACTTCTGCCCAAAAGTTGAAGACTAAGACATAGCACCTGATCACCTCATCCTACCTGGTAGGATACACACAAGTACTTGCCATTCCCCCTTTCAGAATGTCAGTACTATGTTCTTTGCTGTCATTTAGATCTTACTGTGATAGCAGAGCTATATGGAAAGTTCCACCCAGGTCCTTTCCAACCTTCATAATAGCATTTTGAGAGGAAACAAGCAAACCTGTGGGGTAAGCTCCCTTGCTGATTTCACTGTAGCCTGAATGCCTTCCACAGTAGTTTTATTAGCAGTCCCAACTGCAGCTGCTTTTTCTGCTGTTGCTCCCAGTCTAGCAGCATGGTTTTCAAAGTTTGCTGCTCTTTCTTCAAACACCTAGTTGTCCAAAAAGAAAGATGCATTAAAGAAGCCTTGTTTCCCTAACAGAACAGAATATTTCTCAAGTGTCAAACTACAAGACCTCCAAACTTGACATAACTTCTGACAGGATGCAACAGGACAACACAAAAGGTTTGAAACTCTCATCCTTACATTAGCAGACTTCTTGCTTTACGAATTCACTTGGTTCTCCCAAAGGCTACTATCACATTTTACGGTTTTGAAATACAAGCTACACTAACTCCTGATTTCTATTTTAACAACTACTGAGTTGACGCCAGTTTAGCTTACAGAGACTAATCTTTGAACCCAGAAAAAAACTGTATTTGGAAAAATATGCGTTCCTGCTCTAAAAATTGAGGCTTCACAATGGAAAAAACATTCCTCTTCCTGCAGTTTTTATTGATTCAAGGACACAAATTATACTGCTGTGAAGTTCAATTCCTGAAGGCATTGGGAATCATTTTCATCACATTCAAACAAACTAGGCAAACAGAGCTGGCAAGCATAGAGTTCTAGACACCTCACACTGTCAGAAGCCTTGAACTACACTACACAGTGAGACAACTGTTTAAGTACATTGATCAATACTGTTATGAATCAGCTTATCTAATATTGAGATATACAATTCAGAAACTGCTGTCAGTGATTCTGGTAAACGAATATTTAGCATGCTCAGAGTAACAGGGCATAATATCAGAGGGAGTAGTTTTTAGCATTTACTGAAGTCAGTCTCCAAGACACTAGAAACATTTGCATGGCAATCATCCCAGTCAGAATTATTAAGCATGAATTATACGTTTGTGAAAATACTGACTTATTTTTCAAAATACTGATTCAAAACACCAGTTTGATTTTCAAAACAGTGATTCTCAGTAAACAAGTTAGTAACTCAAGTTCCACATGGGAAAAACAGTATCAAATACTTGCCTCTTCTCTATTGGGAGTATCAGAAGGAGCAGTGGCTGCTACTGCTAACAACTTAATAGGAGTTGTAGTGTCACTAAAAATATCAGACACCTCCTGGGTCATTGCTTCTTGCATCCGTGCTTTGAGATCCTTAAAAAAAAGCCAAATTTATTTTACACGTTACACAGAAACATTAAGTTCCTAAGGGTTCCAATCCTACATCATCTTCACATGACAAACAAAATAGGGGGAAAAAAAAGCAGATTCACTGAAAGTCATACAGATAAAACAATCTTAGAGGCATGTTCAATAAATCACATGCTTTTACAGCACTCAAAATGCAAGCAGCATACACTCTACTCACTGAAAGAGGATAGAAGCCGAAGCCATAAATGGAATTATTTGAGACCCTGCCCCTCAGATTTGCAACGCTAACACTCTATCTTCATTGAAAGTAAGACTTACCCTCATTTTTAACTTCTAAATTGTTCATTTGTAATTATATTACGGTAGGATGGTTGGACTTGCAGTTAGATGGTCTTAAAGGTCCTGAGCAATTCTATGATTTCCTTTATAATCTCTATGGCATAATATCAAGGTTTTTGTATTAAAGATTGCTCTAAGTCTTCCAGATAAACCTACGTAGTTTTTTGCTCCTCCACCTACATACAAGCTCTTTATCAGAGCAGTGCAAATACTTCCACGTACACGCATTTCACTGCACAAGATGACATTTTTACCTTCAGGGAGTCCTGAAGCTGAGCAGCAATTGCCCTAGCCTGCGGAGATTCTCCCTCCCCTCTTGCTGCAAGGTCAGCAAGCTGCGCAGCCAGCTGGTCTACACGGTCACATTTGGCAAGCAGGTCCTGACGATAAGGTCCCATCATGACATTGGCTAAGCGACGACCTTCTGCAACCAAACCCCGAATTGCTGCCTGGCCTGTAGTGGAAGATGATGCAAGGCATTAACATACAGGAGAAACAAAACTTGAAAGCCCAATGCAAATGCATCATGAACTAAACGATATTCCAGAATTTCTGGGTTAGGAACACAGTTTCAGGTGCTGAGAAGAATCTGCAGCTCCCCAGTAAGCAATGGCAGCTCAAAACTCTAGAAGAATTTCAACCGTCACCAATTTATTTGGTCTATTACAGCAAGCGAGGCCCTCGAGATGCATTCTTTTTTTTTAGCTAGGAAAGCCTCAAGATCACAATTACAGCAGTTGGAATTCTTACATAAGTCATCTGTCAACTCCTATAGAAATCATTTGTAAGCTTCATGTACTGGAATTCATTTCCATACCATTTCAAGTCATTATAAGCTGAGCAGGAAGAGGGTACAAGTACAAAATTGCAAAAATAAATAAATAAATCAGAATATCCTCTTCAGGCCTTCCTCAAATCATGGGTAAATAATGTCTGGTGTCCACAATTGGAGAAAAGGAAAGAAAAAACTATGAAGCATGTTTTTTAGTTTTTGGGTTTTTTTAAGTGCTTAAAAAAGTTATTTTTAGTTGGATAATTTCCTTCACTCAATCACAGACACTTCCTGTTCTTTCATTAACAATATGCTTCTGCTCTTTCAGTAATCGAGTAGTATTCTTTTCAAAGGAAGTCATTGTATTCAAAACATATTAAGTCCTTTAAAGACCTACTAAAGAATCATTTTAAGCCAACATTAACATTCAATTCAAGTTCATAATTAAGCTCAAAATTACTTTAAAATAAGTTGTTATAGAGCTTGACTGTTCAGTAGTCAACTGTAATGATAAGAAAGCTTGTAAGTATAGCTAGGTCTGGTTCTGCTGCAACGTCCCAAGGTGACTTTTAATTACTGTTTAGCTGAGTGCAGCAAAACAGATGCACTTCAGTATTTCAATAAATCTTGCCTAACTTGTATTTGCCCACAGCAGTTACATTAGCCCCCACCTAACTAACCTGCATGATGAAGTTACGAGTTTTTATGTAAAAAAAATCTGCCATCTGTGCTGTTACTTCAAAATGCAGTTTGTATTGCACTACCTCAGTCTAACTGTAAGCACACAAATGTTATTTCTGACATGGTCATTCATACTGGAGAGATTACTGAAGGGATATTTCCATATTGTCATAGGGATGAAAAAATTCTATCAGAAATCCGTCCAGAGCACGTATCAGAGAATGGCTGGGGTGGGAAGAGACCTTAAAGTTCCATCCAATAACCTCAATGTAACCTTTCCTACAAGCATTCTACAGAGGACCAATCCAACGAAATACAATTAAATGAAAAATACATAAATTATGACATCACACTACAACTCTATTCTTTCCTCATTAAGCTACAAACATTATTGCTATGGGGCATATTATATCCCTTGTATAATCAATGAATACACAGGTATTATAATTAAGAAATATACAAGAGAGTTTGGCTAAGCAGGTTATTACACCAAAAAGGATAGATAGAGAGCTTACACTTGTCCTGGGCTCGCTTGTCCTGGGAGTTTTGGAAAACTCCAAAGGAGGGATTCTCCAGAAAGAGATCCTTCCCCACTGGTAGTCAGCTCTTAAATGGAGCCAAGCTCCACCCCTTCCAGCAGCACAGGTGAATTGCCTTCACCTGTGCTCCCAGGGCTGACTCACTGCTCATCTCAGGTGATCAATCAGAGGTTCAGGCCATAATTCAGCAGTTCCCATACACACTTCATAGATTTTTGTCATTATGCATTCCTATTACAATTGATTCAATCCTGTAGTACATGTCCAGCACTGAGAAACTTTGGCTCCTGCCACAAACTTCCAGTATGTACACAAGTTTCATGATTAACTAGGTATTTACAGGCTCTGGGGGTGATTTAAGTTCCCTATTACTCTTTCGAACTTAAAAGAATAAGTTTAGGTTTTGTGCTTCTTCAAGTCAAGCACCTCAAATTTTACTGTGTTCAAGTGAAACAATACAATTATGAAGGTTTTCAGTTAATGTCAAAACACTTCATAAGAATTACCTACTGCCTTCTTGGTCATCTCACACAGCATGCTTTTGGCTCATCAGAAAGTATCAGTACACATAACTCCACTATTCTGTATCCAGAGAATAGCGGAGTTTCGTGTTCTGCAAATAAAGCTTCATTTCTCGAGTGTCCAAGCTATCAGGATCACTATCTGTAATTCCATGATCTGTCATTCATTATTCACACAATAAAAATTATCTTCACAGACATAAGGAAAGATATTAGAAAGTCATTAAATGTCTGCAGTTATACTGCTTCCTATAAGTTTTGACTTGCATCAGTTGCGCTACTTGAGCCTAATTACTATGGGAAGAACTACTGAATCCAGTCTTGAAGGTTCATCCACCTACTGATGCTACTGTGAGAAGAAGCAAAACAAGAACTTTCCAAGATGTTTTACAATAAGCTTTCAGTACCATTTTTCATTAATCATAATTATATGCTTGCTGATAGCATCCTAGGATTCTCAGATCACTTTTCTCTTTAAGTAGCATTCTCCTCAGATAATCAAGAAATCATACAAGTAGTAGCATTATTAGATCAGGTCTGTGAAGGATTTGATTACTTAACTATGTTTGAATGACATTAAGAACAAAGAGCAGCCAAAAGTATGTACGTGTGTGTGTGCATTCCCCATCTTTGTCAAACTCACTTCCACAAAGAAAATCACCAGCCAGCTTGATAGTTTTACAGTAAATTTTACAGTAAAAACTTGGCTACAAACTACCAGCCATGAACTATGTTGTCAATGAAGAGATTCTACTCACCCTCTTCATCTCAGAAGCAGTAGTTTCAATCTTAAAAATTACTAAGTTACACCAGAAAAATTGTGATAGAAGAGAAGAGCATGCTGAAAAACTTACCTACTCCTCGATCATCAACTGTAGGATTATCTATCCACCTTTGAGCCTGCTCAATCTTGCCCTCCAAATGGACAGCTGCTTTAACTGGCCTGGTATTTGCTACAGCTCTGTTCGTTTTGGATTGTAAATTCTGAAGTGATGTAGCTATTTGTTTGGCCAATGCACGGGCCTCAGGAGAGTCGCCTTTCCCACTGAGGATTTAAAGAAAAAAGTCACTTAAAGGTCATTCACAACTAATCCCAAATTAAATTTGGCAGGAAAAAGACAACAAAGAATGGTACTTAATCTTTTCAGTAAGGTCAAACTTGAGACTTGAATCTCAGAAGAAATAATGCCTGCTATCCATAAATCCCCATTCCATTCTGCTGCTGTAGCACCTGGCTATTACTTTTGTCCAATGCAGCACTGAAGCAGAGGAAGGTATGATATTATCATTGATAACTTTGATTTCCCATAACCATGATCAGCTATAGTAATGCTATGTATATTGCAAGTACAAAATTAAGCAGCAACAGACACAAAGCCATTCATAAACTATAAAAGAGAGAATGCATTCGGATCTACAGCAGCAAATGTCAAGAAAAATCTGAAGAGTGACTAATGAAGAAAAAGTTTTATCTCCATACTGCCACTGGCCATAAATTAAAGATCACAATTTTTACAATGATCATTTCTCACTTCAATTCTCAAGCAAACACTGTGCAAAACTGATATTGAAATACTACATGCAGCTGAGCCCTGAATACTACGTAGCACGATTTTCTCACATTTATACAGTTACAGCTTCCACAACACTTGACTCAAGATCGAAATGTGTGATAATCCACCCTACCAGACAGTAATGTGCTGAGCAAAAAACAGTGATATCTGTCTGCATAAACAAGCTTAAATTTCACATTATCTCATTCTTCTCAAGTACTTTGATATCGCCAAGGCAATTGCCTACAAAATATTTCATAGGCAGTAAAAAAAAAATCTTTTATAGATATACAACTCCAGTTAATCTAATTTGGAGGAAGATCTTGCAAATCAAGCTTTAGGATAGAAATTAAACCAAAGCATTAAAAAATGATAATATATTTTGTAGATGAAATTTTTAAAGGCATGTTAAAAAAACTTCTCCCCTCCAAGAACTGAACAGTTATTCGCATTCCATTTTTATTAAATAAGCTGAGAAGTATAACATGTCTATTCACAGTTCTTGGAGGAAAATACATTCCAAAATTAATCATTAATATCCTAATTAATTATTTTACAACTTTGAACTGCAAATTAAAGTAATTCAAATAAATATATGGTGAGACAATAAATACATACTGTCGTCGCAGATCTGACAGCTTAGCTGTCAGAGCAGAGATTTCCCCCAAGGAGCGAAGGATATCATCTCTTTCTTTAGGCTCCTCACACAATTCTGCAACTTTCCTTGCTTCAGACATAATTCCTCGAATGTGTTCTTCTCCTTCACTTCCGCCATTGGGATCCGCAAGCCAGTTCTTAATAGAAAGAGTTTGTCTTTACTCCTCTACAACTTATCTTTTAACATAATGTTTTAACATATGTTTTAATAAACAAAAAGAAAAACTGGTACAGCTGGCAGAGCTTGATTTAACAGGCAGTTTTTCCTAAAAGCAATTGCTAGAGATTACATACCTTGATGTGCTATTGTCAGGAAAACGTTCTGTTTTGAACACCATGACAAATTAAATGACTGTCCATTCCTTCTCCCCTCAACATTTGCCAACAATATTTCCAGAAGTGAAGTTCAACTAGCTGTTTTAATGACTCACAATCTCAGAGGGTTCCAATGAAAAATAACAGATGCTGTTTGCACACAATGTAACACATTCCTTGCAGAGCCCTTACTAAAAAGTTACATTATCAGGCTTTTCATCTGATAAGACATATATATATACACACACTAATATATGTTGGCTAACTACATACACATACTTATATGGTATTTGAAGATTTATTTTATAATCATCACACACTGAAGATTAAGCGTTACAGAAATGAAATAGCAATGAAAACAATAGTTTCATTGGCTCTGTTTGTATGTAGGTTCTATGCCCTGAACTCCGCTCCCAAAACAGAGCCCACTTACCTGTGCAGTCTGAAACTATTCTTTCCTTTTATAAGTTGACCTTCTGTCCTAAGTTAAGACATTTCCTCACTGCAAATACCTAACACTCAAGGTTTTAGCAATGCTAAACAATCTATGAAAGAACAAAGCTCTAACCAAACTCATGTTATCCTCTACATTCATGAATTTAGCATTTTCCTGACTGAAGACAAATATTCTCTATATATTGCTTCTAAAGAGTAACTGTGCTGTGTTTGGATACATCTGCAAAAGCTTAGTGTGACACGTAACAATTTTCTGAAGCATTTACTTAATCATTAGCAGTACCTGAGCAGCATCAATCTTCTTTGCAATAGCCTGCTTAGAGTTTGTCATGGCCTCCAATTTCCGGGCTGCATTCTCCACTTTTGCAGTCAGCAAATCCAGGCCTTGTGACACCTGCTGTGCCTTCTGCATCGCCATTGGTGTAGCACCCTGTCCTCTGCCAAAGAGCATCACAAATTCAATTCAGAATTGAGCAAAGCCTTTCTCTAATGAAGAAGCATCAAAAAGTAGTTAGGAGCATTCCCAGCAACTATTGCAAGAATTACAGTATTTAATCAGATTATCTTTACCTTGAAAAGAAAAATAATTCAGGAGAAAATATTACACCATGAAACCATTATCTGTCTCCCTAGTGGATCATAATTAATAGCTTTCTAGGTTTCCTGCATGGGTTCTTTTTTACTTTTTTTTTTCTTTTTCTTTTTAGGGGCAGGAGACAGTGAGTACCACAACAAAAAATGAACTGATACAACAACACTCCAATTTGGAGTATTTACTACACTGAAGAGCAGATGAAAAAAATGTTTAGCACTAAGAGCTTCCTTTCCTACAAGTTAAGAAATGATACAAGTAAAACTATGCAACTATGAGTTCAGAATAGCTGTTTTAATAGCAGTGGAATAGCAGTAGATTTACCTAGCTCGGAGATCAGCAAGTTGATCAGTCATTTGGCCCAAAGTTTTGCACGTTCCCAGAATCTCCCTGCGTTCTTTGCCTGCACACAATTCTCCTGCTTTTCCAGCTTCATCAAGGATCTGTCTTATTGCTTGCTCACCAGCATCCCCTAAAAGGTACAGTCAGTAAAATATCAAATTATACATGCTTTGATATCTTTTAATAAACTGCTGGTTTAATAAAATGCTGCATGTCCCACCACACTAATTTCATCAGGTTCAGTCATCAGAATGTATTTATTAAAATCTACGATATACACCAAATGTGATCTTCATGAGATCATATTTCTGAAACAGTACAGCATAGTAACAATAAAGTGCATCATGTACCATCTATTTCAAGTAATTTAAAAATTCTGTTATCATAGCTTAATTTCTGTAAGTAGAAATTCCTAAAACTCGTAGTGTATTCAGACTGAGAACAGAAAGAGCAATAAGGAAAGATTCATCCCTCTCTTCAATCCACCTCCAACTCCACCCTCTCATGTTATGAGCACTGGCACATCCAGTTCCTCAATTAAGTTACTGTAGTGGAACTGGCTCAGAAGTCCTGCCATAAGAACACTCAGGTGATAAAAATATTATGCAGTTAGTTTGGAGTAACATATTGAGTAAAATCTGACTTGAAGTTTTACAATAATTTTTGCATTTGTCTCTAGTAACTGAATACTTGATCTTTTACTGCTTTAATTGTCATCACAAACAACAGAAGGCTCTGAAATTAGTCATGTTTCCAGCACTGAGTGTGGCAAGGGAACGAAATCAAGTGTAAGCAGCAGCTCCACTGATAACAACAATTCACGTTCAACTTTGCATTATTTTTGCTTCAGTTTCAGAGGAAGCTTTTCAGATAAGGTCTTTAAAGTCCAAATGGAACAGGCCTCCACCTGCTTTTACTCACTTTAAAGATGCACACTAACACAAAGCATTTTATATAAATCAAGGTGACTTTTTACAGTATTCATTGCACCTTTTCTGCTAAGTATTTTCTGTCAAGACTGAAAGAATAATACTTACATTATTATTATTAGAAAAACCTAAAGTTATACAAACATGAAAATACAGAAGGAGGAGTTCTAAAGAGTAGCAACAGTTCAGTACTGTTCAATGCAATTTACTTAGTTTCTATTTCATGAGTGGAATGCAAAGAAAAATATATACATTATACAGTGTATATGTAGATAATTTAAAACAGGAGAAAGATTGTCAGATCATTAAACACAATTTGTTTGATTTCCAGGTTATAAAGAAAAGACTACCTATGGGCTGCTTCAAAATGATTCACTACATGTAAGTTATTGATATCCAAAGGAAATTTTGCATTATACAAGTGAATTACTCACACCTTAAAAAAAAAAAAAGGAATCAAAATACTGTGGAGGGTTTTTTGTTTGTTATTTTTATTATTACCTGGAGGTGCGTTTGGATCTCTCAGCCAACCTTTTGCCTGGTTCATCTTCGAATCTATTAGGGCTAAAGCTCTTTTCATGGCTTCAGTGTCCTTCGCAAAAGAGAAACCACCATAATGATTTTCAAAAGCTCAAAGCATAAACAGCCAACTTAACGAAAGCAGACAGAAGTTGTATAAAGCACAGCCTACTTACAGAAACACATCCATGTAAGCAGCTCAAAACCCATTTTCAAACTAGCAGATCATAGTCGCTTCTTTCCAAGTCAGACAGACATTTTCATTTCACTCAAAATGCAGGAAATATGCATGCAGATTCAGTGATGTTTCTGTTTCTTTATTTACTAGTGTTTTACTTTCTCAAGTCAGAGCTCTAATAAGCACATATCTCAGAGTTAGTACCATTTGTCTCCTTAGTGTATATCATAGCATGAAGATTAGAATCAACATTTTAAAAATGGAAATCAGCCAGTGAGTTTTGCAACTTCTGTGCACAAGACTGCACATCTGCATTTTTCACCTGTTCTGTCGTTTTAAGTCAAATAACTGCTGTCTGCATGAAGTTCAACCTTTACTTAATTCTTACAATTCTCAAATAGGGAGTTTACTGTCTGCAGAGACTTAAAACACACGTATTCACTGATGGCTGTTTTAAACTCAGAACATCTCTCCCAGGAACATTACAGAAGCTGCTTCTTTGACTGCTATGCTGCATTCAGCATGTCTTCAGCTTCAGGAGCTAGAACTACCTGCTCCTCATCTCTCTGCATACTCTATTAATTGTTCATGTTTCATCCCTCCACTAGAGACCACAAGTTTTCTGCCCTATACAAATGGAAAGACAATCAACAGAGCAAGTCCCTTCCAAAGGAACTATTCTGTTCTATTCAACACTACATATATATTACCAGAGCAACAAGTACCTTAAGTAACAAGTTGGGAGAAATCCAAAATAGCTTTTTACCACACATGTAATGGAAATAATTTCCAATGAATATAACATCCCACTATTAGTATAAGGATGATGAAAAGAAGCCTGTCCCTGTGCTGCTAGCTGAATTGAACTACCCATGTCCAGCTGCTACAGAGAGCAGCCTGCTCCCAGAATCAAGGAGCAGTCATCTGATATAACATGCGACACCCTGACAACACTACAAAAAAACACCACAGTTTGGTGGAGCAGCTCATTCTGCATTCTTAGTCCTAACGATACTTTACTATAAATGTTCTGGCATTAAAGCCTGTTTTACTCAGATATGTCAGTCTTTCAGCAATTCACATAATGCAACTCAGCAACCAACAAATCACGTGACACTGCTGGATAATTTTAAAAGCTCTTGAATCACTGCCCAAAAAAGCCCAACAAAAGCAGAATTTTTTTTTACACCTGGAAGACTGGCTCTTAAACCTTGAAACCAGGCTTCAGGGCTTAGGCCAAGACCTAAAGGACAGGACACTCAGCCAGGGCTGGAAGAGGGCACAATAATCTCCAAGTCATCTTCTCTACAGCATGAGAATTGTGCATTTAATGTACGACACAGTTAAGTAAATAAGCATATGATAAATTAAACAGAAATGCATATGGAAAAACCTCACCAGATGTGATGGGAGGTATTAGAGTTTTCTTTTGTTTTATGTATGGGCTGGAGTAACTTCAGCTTGGAATGAATAGCCTACTGGAGGCCTGTCTACTCATAAATAATTTGAAACAAAAGGATTAACTGAATTTTTAATAAGGTGACAGATGTTGCTTAGTATGTTCATGAGATGATAGGTGTGGGATGGCTGAGAAGAGAGTGTTGGATGGATGAGAGGGGGCAAAGATCCATTCTCCTCTTTAAACTAAAGCAAGCTTTTTTGTCATCTCAGCTGCCTGCAGAAGTGCAGCTACAGCAAAATGATAAAGAAGGCTCTGAATCTGAATTTCTTATCAAGTGATAAAATTAAGGGCACTTCAGTTCCCATGTTCACATTACCCACGCAATACCAGCATTCATCTGTCCTATCATACAAAAGCCACAGAGTTGAATTGTTCTGCAATACAAATATTGCTATCTTGTGCAAATCTTTGCTGAAGTTTGTGTGTGCAACAATACCATGTCCCTTTCCTATTTGAAACAAAGACCTGGTTAAGTCTCAGTGCAGCAGTTGCAAACTGTTCCAGGCAGGCTGCTTGTAAAGCACAGATTTTCCATCTTTGCAACTAAAGCTGCCAAGGAAGGGAAGCCCTCTCAGCTTTAGCCTGACAAGGAGTTTCCGTTGCAAGGACATGAGTAATTTTTAAATAAGAAATTAGAACCCGTTCTTAACCAGGCTTATTGGTACTGCACATGTAATAATTTCACTTCTGTTTCTGCCACAATCTGTACGGTATGGCAAGAAAGGTGTAGCAATACTGGCATGTCTGGCCTTATCCACTGACCCAGGTTAACAAGCAAGAAAATGAAAAAACAGTACAAAGGAGACACACTTACTCCAGGCCTTACAGCCTGAAAGTGAGTAACATTCCTGACTCTTAGAACTGTTAGAATGCCCAAACAGTTCAATACAATGGAAATTCTACTGTTTTGGGATTTGCCAGCAGAACATCTGTACAAATAAGGAAAGAAAAACTCCTGCAGATAGCCTGCAAAACATTTCATGACAATTACTTGTCACAAAAAAAAAAAAGATAGCTTTCCTCCCTTCCCTACTGCCCCTCCTGTTGGGGAAAGGAGTTCCATAAAGAAAACCAGCACTATTATCTATTCCAAAGAGGTAAACAGCTTAAGTCAATGAAGTCAAACAACTAGGGTAACACTGAAGGGGAAAGAACAAGCTGGCATTTTAAAATTCCACTCCCATAAGAGCACTTATTCACAATACATTTGTACAAGACTTCTGCCACTATTAAGAATTTTGAGATTATTCATGGAGCAGGTGGTATTGACACTGCCTTTTAAAATGAGCATAATAAATCCTACACTTCCCTTGCTGAATATAAAATACAACCTCTGACACAATTAAATGGTCTAGTCTAGTGATAACTTTATTTCATTACCAAAGAAGGGAATGTTGAAGAAAAAAGGCAAAGCCAGCCTTCTGGCAGAATAGATAGCTTAGTCACCATCCAGGGTTCAACCCTACACAATACTAGACTTCTCAGCTTCCAAACTTTTAACCCCTTATGGAAATAGAAGGCATATAAACTGTATATTACTTCATGATTCTTTAAAAAATGAGAAGTATAAAAGAACTGAACCACTGTAAAACAATGAGAAAAAAACTGAACAGAACTATGAATGGAACACCTAAGTGCAGATTTTTTTTTGTTTTAAGATTTTTGTCAGAGATCTTTATTTGCTCAGCATTTAACTTCTAAATCAGCACATTATTTAAAAAGTAAGCTTTTTTTGTGTGTGAGGCTGTTGCAGTGAAGTAACAGCACGACACTCTTCAGAGTCTGTAGCAAAACCATGGTAGTTTATAGTAAAGCCTCAGTTCTAGCTCTACACATTTGTCCCTTCCACTATATCTACGATGATTTTGTGATACACTTACATATAAACAATTCAGGACAGAATAACAAACAAAACAAACTAATATCAACATTAGGATGTAGTACACAGAAAATTTTTAAGGCTGTGTCTTGAATTTTGCCTCAGAAGTGGATGGGAAGAAGATCTTTCCCTTAATCATCAGGCACGAAATGCATGCAACAGTCATCTTGAGTAAAAATTAAGAGATTTCATTCTCCCTCTCAACAAATAAACACATCTACACTCACGCACAAATACAAGGAAAAGGCTAATAATATGGAGCCAGCAGTGAACTAGTTCTCCATCTCACCGCTTTTCAGTCAAAACTTTGGTTAATGCCCAGTGATAGAGCTCCAAATTGTGAATGTCTTCATTCAAAAGCCAAAAGAAATTTAAGAAGTTCTCTGCTCAGAGTGTGAAATGAAACTTCAATTATACTTTACTGCACTACATCCATATGCATAACAAATACTGATCAATATTTTCCACGTGGAGATACTGCCAGTACACCAACCTTTCTCTTAATGAAATCCTTTATTTAATGTACCTTGTAATAACATAAGTAAGGATAAGACTGGCTTGCCAACTTTCTGCAAGTCATTTTTCTGATTTTCAAAACCAGGAAAGCTTCCAAATTTAACAAAAATAAAACTGCATTTGCACTTCCTAAAATACAAGAGCACTTAAATTCAAAAATAAACCTGAATTTAAATATGTACATTAAAAAAATCTGAAGTTTAAAGCCTAGACCTGAAGAATGTGAACCATCAGAATTGTAGGAAGGCTACTGCCAAAATACTAAGGAATGGACAATCCCTGATTTAATAAAGCTTTCTGGGCATGCAGTAGCTTGTTCCTGAATGAATGGAGCCTTTATTTGCAACGACAAACACTAGTAACATAAACTAACACAAAAGCATTTAACAACAATGTGCTCTAGAATCTTGGGGTAGCTCTAATCAGATTCAGAAAGACAGTTTCAGTGCAGTTCAGCTTGCCATTACCATTTTCTTAGTGACAGCCAATTCTACACATTTGCCTATTAAAAGTCATTTAAAACCTCAATGTGTAAATATGTAAGTATGGTGTTACAGCTGGCACACAAATAAGAAGTTGCACAGCACACAGTCTGCACACAGCACAAAATCCCATATACATGCTTTTTTTGTTTTAGTACAAGGTAGAGGTGTAGGGTGTGTAAGAAAGCTTACCTTCTAAAGGTGAGAAAAGGGTAAGAAACAGAAGAACAAAAACAAAGATGCATAAAGTAGTCATAATAAAGAAGTGATAGTGACAAAATAACTCAAAAGGCAAACTAAGGGTCAAGTGCCAAACAATATAGGCCTAAGTGATTTTAATGCCTAGATTACACTGGTTAGATTTTATTTTCTGCATGAGATTTTATTTGTTAATAAGCCTGGCTTCAGGTTTCAATACCTTCTTCAAATTTTACCATTACTTGTTGCTTATATTATAAACCCTTAAAAAAAATCACTTTGGCCATTTATTTCAAGTTACTTCAAAAAAAAAAAAAAGTAGATATCTGAATTGCACAGTTGCATTCTTCAGTAAGCCCACAATAACACTTTATATGATTCTGCCCATCAAACTGCTTTAGGATCTGTTGTACATTTCGGTATCTTCCGTATCTGTCTAGGCACCCCAGGCAAAGCAGTTGCAGTTAATTACACAGCTTAACGCTGAGTCAAAAAGACCCAATACTGCCCACTTGTCTGCTTCACAGAAAGGCTCTTCAGATTAGTCCATTTTTTTGTGCTGCAAACACTTAAATTTTAATTCCATATCAAGGCTAAAAATGGACTGCAGCTGGAGGGTGTTGGTGTTCAAAAAAGCACCCCAAAAATTAACTGAAGCCTCTTAACTCCAGGCCTTTTCACAAGAAATACAACAGTAGTCTATCTTTTTGAGTAGGAAGTGGAAGGAAAAAAAATCACAGGTAATCCTACTTGCAGATGCCAAGCAACAGGACCATTTTAAGGTACAGAACAGTTTCTTTTATACCTAATTTACGCCTGTGAAATATGACAATTTAAGTTTGCTCTAGATAGTAAAAAAAAAACCTTTAAGAGGATGCACTATATTCCATGATTACTTAACTACACCAGGACTCAAATGTGAATAAAGCAAAGACAGTAACCACTGGGCAACCTTTAAGTTTCACACTCCTTTAACCCAGCTTGTAAAGAGAAAAAGCTAGTTTTGAAATCAAGGCAACCATCTCCAAAGACGTTGTTCATCACTGACGAAATTATATAATGTGTTGCAAAACTGATGGAAAAATACATATTTGAACAGTCAGATTCACAAGTGTTTAAGTCTACCATACAAGAGTTGTCCTTCCATATCCAAATGTAGATGTGAAACATACCTTGCTGGCCCAGGCATCTTCATCCCAGGAAGTGAGTTGTAATACACGAATTATTTCATTTATCTCAGCACTCATTTTCTCTACTGTGAAATTGCGATTTTTCAAGGCCTCTTCTATTCCCTGGCTTTTAGTGTTTTTTGTGGTTACAAAGATCTTCATAGCTGTAAAAATACCATAAATCAGGAACAGCTACACATAGAATAAAATCAATATCGAAGATAACCCTGAATACTCACTGCAAAATACAATATACAATCTGTTTCTGTGCAAGACTATCTAGAAGGAGATTGTAGTTATAGTCAGCTGCATTGTCTACATCTGCATCTACAAAAATATTTTTAACATTATCATATGGATGTCAGAACTGAAACCAGTTAATTAGACTGGCATGGCAGTACTTCTCTTGCACAAACTATATTCATAATCTGCAAATAACAACATTGTCAGACATAAAGATATAGGCTTTGGTATGCGTTATTTCATGCCAGGTTATAGCACATCCTGCACACAATGTCATTATCTCCTTGCTGCTGCAGCTGGTGGTGTTTGTTAGTGCAGTAGGATCCACAAGCTACTACCAGAATTTCATTTTATATTAATTTGCCATTAGTCTGTTAACATATCACAACTCTTTCTCTGTATTTATCTACAGTTCCATACGCAGGTAAGTAACAAATGTACTCCATTCATATCACTAATCATCACCTTTATGATAGCAAATGTACAGCATCTGAAGCATTAATTTAACAGTACTTCCAAACGGAGACAAATCAAGTTTATCCATACTTGCAATACAACCATTACACTGAATAACTTTGCAGAAGAGGTGAAGGGGAGGCAACACAATACATCTGTGTTATTAACTGCTTTATGATGCATTTCTACACAGTACTATAGTCAGGAAAATGAAGCCAAGTTCACATCCCTTGACACCCTGGCAACAGCTTACACAGGTTTCTTCATCCAGAGGAAACTATTCACCCATTTTTCACATTTAGAGTTATAAATCAAAGAAAAAAAAGTCATAGCAAGAAGAGATGATTATCTCCATACATTTCAATACTCTCTCAGACTGCCCTAACAAGCAAACATCTCTTTTGCCTGCCTATACATGGCTCAGCACAGTGAGATACTGCCAGTGCCTTCACATAAAAGGAAATGGTGATGCTAGCAGGATATTATGTCCCTGTAAAAGAACATGGTACACCAGAGCCAGGAATGCTACAGCAGTCCACAGGGAAGGCTTCAAAACATTACATGTCTCCCCTGTTACAACTCAGCTTCTCCATTAGACCATGCCTCTTATCATCTTGTAAGAACAGTTAGGGATATTGACAGAGAGCCAGTAAGGCATGTGTACTAAATAACAGATGTTGAAGTGCTTTATCAAGCAAGCAAGCTGAGATCCAAATTAAAAAAAAAAAAATCAAATATATTATATGGTTATTTGCCACCAGTACAGAGGCAGTGTCAAGGCTGATATTTTTTCATGCACACAAGACAATCGAATTCCAGTTCAGAATAGACACCAACTCTGAGTTATGTTATTTAAGTAAAAGAATACCTGAAATAAGTACAGGCAATAGCTCCTTCACAGTATTCATGGAGTTCACCAGCATAACCCTATGTTCCTGATGAGTTAATTCCTGTTGTCTCTCATCGATCATTTTTGCCATCTTTGTCATTCCTTAAGATTAAAGAAATTAAACAATCAGAAGTGCAGAAATGCAATATTAGGTTTAATTTGCAACAACTGAGCTTTCTGAACATGAACAAAGTATAACAAGTACTGGCAATTTCACTTAAAGCATACTTTAATATTAGGATCCATTATTTAAATTGTATTCCAGCTGTTTCAGTGAAGTCTGTGATTCCAAATCTAGCCACTGTGAGAAGAAAAATGGAAGACTCAAAACTCTTGATTTAAAATACCAGCAGGAAAATAGTAAAATAACCAAAATAACCAACTTAAGACATTAAGTCATCTCATGACCGTGGAAGTAAATTTGAAGGATTTTTTCTTTGTTAGAACTCGCTACCTAAGCTCAAGAATTACATCTATTTGTCCATCAGCTCTGCTGGAAATATTTCTGTGTTCTCAAAGTTTGGAAGGAATAAAATTGATTCTAGAGCAAATCTACTTTCAAGAGCTAAAACTGGCCAAATTTACCACATGGCATAAGTGGAAATTTCAGGCAGAGCTCCACAAAAACGAAAGCTGATTTAAATTGGTGCTGTCACATTCCCACCTTTTACTCACAAAAAGACACAAAATTGGCAGAAATTTACATACCGTGTTACCTAAATAATTTTCTCCTTATTGGGATTAAAAACATCTTCATTTAACAAAAGTTTAAAAGAGCCTTAATGCCAGTGCTAAAAAGTAATCGAGCCTCCACATTGACAGCAGAGCAGATAAGCTGCATGGAACCACCTTTGTGTACAAAGGACATAAGTCACCTAAAAAGGTTGTCGTATCCTCCACTTTACTTCCAGTCTAAAACCTCTGAGCACTTTGTTGATCAGGTCCCTGCCTGAGGTGAGAGAGGCTGGACTAATCCCTTCCAATCCATATCACTCTATGATTCTATAATCTTGTTATTTATACAGTTCTCACATTGACAGTAAGATCAGATATGATAAAACTGTAAGGAACAAGGCAAAAAAAAGTTTTGTGGGCATGGACTGTGTTAAGTAACATGGAGTTGAGGGTCTTTTCCTGAACTGTTTGTAGAGCGTGCCAGAAACAAGAGATGAACTGTTTATCCAAAGGAGGGATAGAGAAGATCACTTCTGACTAAGAAATGACACAGTTGTCTAAGTCCTAATATCTCCATCATACATCCACAAAACAGGAAGTTATGCCAAAAAAGTTCAGCGAGAAATCCTAAGTGACTGAGCCAAGTAGAGAAAAATGAAAAGCTTAAGGAACATTTTAAAGACATGGAACATAATGACCACAGAGAAACCAAAATTGAACAGTAAAAACAGAGAGTAAAACCAGAAGACTGTTCTTTCTGTTTGATCCCTTCCTATGCAAAATGAGGCAGAAGTCAGTATAGCTAAAGGTAATGTCTCAGGGAACATAAAAGAAATTTAATGAATGCTATAACTTCATATGCAACCTAAAGGTTTTTTTAAACCTAAAAATGGGAGAGAGCATACATGTTAAATAAAAACAGGGCAATCTTTAAGTACATCATGGACAACAAACACATTCTGTGATGTGAGAGTTGCTAGTCTGTTACTACCCCATTTCATTTATGAGCTAGGTTTCCTTACATTACATATGGATTCTCATATATATCTATGAATAAAGTCTTGATAAGCATTCTTTAGTTCAGTGTAACTTCACTGCAACACATTCTTACCTTTCCAACACAGTACCTACTTTATACAGTATGTTTTTGTTAAAAAACCTTATGCTAGCTGAATCCAAAGCGTTTGAAACACTGGCTGACAGAGATTGATGGTAGGTTTCCTCTATAGCAGCTCAGTGCCTCACTTCCTCACCATTTATTTCCACCACTGAAAGAGTGTGAGTTAGCACAGTGAAGTAACAAGCAGCCAAGGAACATCAAATAATGAAAGAGAAGATTTCTGGCAACAGCTGGGTTTTTGCATTATACAGTAAGACAGCTATATCAGCAACCCCATTAAGATGTTAATATATAACATGCAGTTTCTACTACTCTAAGAAATTCCTACTAGACCTAACCAACTCAGGCAGTACACACACATTGGCATCTTAACCAACTTTGTAGCTGTAGCCTTCTCAATTTTTTGTTTTATTCTTACTAATGTATACATAATCAATTCACCTAGCAGTGTACAACAAATACAGTACACATTGCCTGTATAGTATATCTCATTTACCAGCATCTTGATTATCCTGTATTCATTTGGGAATGTCAATCACAAAATAGCAGTCAGTCATGCTGTAGTTCAAAACTCTTTCCAACAGACACTTTCAAACCAACTGCTTTATCATTTTCTGAACACTTAGAACTTGGCTAGGTGAGCATGGCATGGGGCAGGGAAAAAAAAAGTAAAAGAAAAGACTGCACTTAGAATATTTATAATAGAATGCAGCATATCAAACCTGGCCCTAGATTCTTTGTGTATGTCACCAAATCCTCCATAGTCTCTACTACTTCTGCCACAGTCAGATATTCCAATATTCCTTTGCAGACACGGATGATTTTACGGACCTACAAAAGAAACATTCCACCATTTATTTGATGAAGCAATGTTACACTTGAATTAGAAGTACAAGCTTATAATTAGAACATACTAACGCTAATATAATGTACAGGCAATCAGAAGTGTCTGAAATACTGCTTAAGTTACTCACAATTTTGTATCTGTAGAGTTTTATTTACAAGAAAACATATTTAATCAGCATTGCTTCAATCAGAAATGGAAAAGCCTCCTTTTAATATTTTCACTTTACATGAGAACTAAAGGATAGTATTGAGAAATCATAAGGAAGTGCACGTACATATGCTGGCATGCTCTACATTTTCTTTTGCTATTTCTATTAAAAATTTAAAAATCATTTAAAAGAAAAAGCAAAACTACAAAGAAAGCACACTCTACATGTTCACAGGAGTTGTTATTTACTACACAGCTTCACAAATGTATAAGGCACTTTTCAGCACTCTGGTAGGAAAGATAGATCCAACATCTTAATCCTTTCAGAAAAATCTGTCTATGAAGACTGTACTTTAGCTAACCCTGGATTTCTGCCTCAGTAACTTAATTTTTTTTTTTTTAGTTCATGTTTCACTACACAGTGCTCTCCTAAGTCAGTTAATGTTATCATCTTACTTTGAGCTACATAATTTCTGACAATATCACATAAAATTCACATTGAAAAATGACTTAATTAACATTTAATTTGGAATAACCTCATGAAGCGTTCAACCTTTAGAATAGATCATCAATTAATTTAAAATTCACTTCAGTTTTGTACCAGTGTTAGTGTAGTGAAGCATAGCAGAATACAAACACGCTAAGTTTCCTACTAGTCAAAAGTTAATCATTTTAGACTATTACTTTTTTTTTTTTTTTTAAATACACAGTTGTTAAAGACAAGAATTCAATGAAGTCGTAACTGCACAGAACTCAACTTCTTTCCTAAACACTGGAAAAAGAGAGATTAAAAGATGTTAGCTTCCTTGCAATTTTGACCCACAGCACTTTGTAGCATCTATTAAAAAGGACTGAAATATGAAATGAGACATTTCAAAGCATTCTCTCTGTTTCAGAGAAACATGCTGATAGTAGCATGAGTTGATTGAACGATGTCATGGTAGAT
Source organism: Phasianus colchicus (assembly GCF_987193195.1). Lineage (NCBI taxonomy): Eukaryota > Metazoa > Chordata > Aves > Galliformes > Phasianidae > Phasianus > Phasianus colchicus. Next base: position 15,825,917 of record NC_143443.1, read on the forward strand.
CACTAAGAATAGCAGCACGTGTAACACAGTTTCTCAGATTAAGAGATTGCTGCAAAGCTAAACTTTAGAATTAATATGAGCATTTCTAAGTGTTAGCTTTAATTCCCCACAACAGCATGATGTTTGCTATTTAGGTAAGTGTAAAATTCCATATTCCCAATGAAATCATTACAAGAGTAAAGAAAGACTCATAAACCTTAGCTAACAAGTATCAGACACTCAATAGCGACACATGCCTACCTTTTTAAAGAACAACAAGTTTTCTTGAGTTTCTGGCTTTTTTCCGTCTAAGACACTGTTAACAGCACCTCAGAGCCACTTTTTGGCTTGCACAGTAGCCAAGTGAAATAACTGTTAGAATTATCAGAATATATCCTCAGGCTGACTAGTCAGACATCCAAATTTGTAGTATCTTTCCCACCCTAAAATCCATTAAAGTGCCACAGCTAATGTGGTCGAACAAAGAAATGTTAATGAGTGATGCTGGGCTTTTCAGTGAGACATAGAATTAAAATACGGTATGGGTATAGTGAATGGAATATAGAAAAATACCAGCAAGATACAAGAAAGAGTTGACAGAACCTGGCCTTTTTGAGGAACAACCCCAAGCAACACAAATATCGTGTCATTCAAAGATGACATTAACAAAGCAGCCCTTCAAGATTAAGCTCCTTCTGATAGAAAGGAATGAAAAATCCATCTAAGGCAATCAAGACTAAGCAGTAGAAAACACATTCAGTTGTTCAACAGTTTACACTAGCTCATTTGGTTACAGAGATATTCAAATTAAAAACACTGTTGTGCAGATACCTAAGTCACTCATGTTAGGATTCCTACCTCTGCTTCATCAAATGTCAGAAGCAAGTCTGATGTTCCAGAAAGGATGCCTCTTGATCCATCAATTAGGTAGTCACGAGCTGGTACAGAATAAGGATCTGCCTGCAGCATCTGGGCTGCTCGAACGAGCTTGGTGCAGGCATTCTCTACTCTGCAGAAAGTCAGACAAAACTTGCTGAATACTCTGTAAAGCAACAGACTTCAAAAATGCTGAAGGATTTGTTTTTAACTTTACTACTGTTATTTCTGTCAAGCCATTAACACAACAATTCAAAAAACATCAAGAGCTGGAACAACAAAAATTTGGGGTTTTGTTTGCTTGTTTTCACTACTTCATGACAGCTCAGAGGAATACAAAATGCAGACTTCAATTCCATGTTAGCTATGCTACTCATAGCTGTACTTACTGAAGACACTGACCATGACTTTCCCCTATTCTCTTTCATTTCTTTAAGAGCAATGTAAATACATAGGCTCTATGCATGATTGCCATGTGTTCATTCAAATTACATCAAGTTCCAAAAGCCAAATACTGTTAATACAGCAAAATTATCAATACTGTTAATACAGCAAAATTATCAATACTGTTAATACAGCAAAATTATCTTCCAGTTTTTTCCCCATGCTTATCAGAGCCCTTTTTCCACTGACCACTTGGGCACACTCTTTTCTCCTACTTATGCTATTGGAAAATCAGTCGTACCATCCTCTCTCTCCCCCCTAAAAAACACTCCTTACTACACAAATGACACAACTTAATGGTTGCTTCCAATAGTGGTTACACTAGAAATAAAACTTGTTACAGGAAATCATGATTATATTTTTTCCAGAAAGTAAAGTTTTTAAGCTAATGGCTCCCTTAAGCAGATCAAATTGAGTCCGCTGACCTTTCCATAACCTGCTCTTTAGCAAGACATCTGCTCTGCACATCAGGTGGTGGGAGCTCATGACAGAGTAGGAATGCACAGGAGAACTCTAAGGCAGAAATTGGGAATGGTCTGCTCATTATTATGCCATGCACTCACACATATAATCAAAGTCAACTGAGTGCACTAAATTACATTTCCCCACTTCTCAAATTTATTCTTTTCAAATCTGCCAAGAAAGGGATTATACAAACAACCTATTCAACCAGCTCAGAAATACTTCATTTCCTACAGCTCAATTTCATGGTCATCTGTTTAATACTAATGATTATCTCAAAGCTGGCTTTTTCATTTGTGGAAAAAAAAGGAAGGTAAGCATGCATTATCACCAAAAGTCGCCATACTTCAGCACAAAAATAAATTCCTAAAATTCAGAGATTTCTTTTTCAGTTTCCCAGAGTGGTACCTTCACAAGGAAATCTTGAGTGTAACTTGTACAATGCCTATTTTGAATAAACTTCCCAATCAATGCATTTGAAAGATTTCAGGAGCATGCACCACGTACAAAAAGAAGCTGAGAAATTTTTCTACAATAGATGCCCCTGATACCTGCAAAGCATACATGGCAGGAAACAAAAGACAGGAAAAAGGGAAAGGGAGCAAATCATTTACTTAGAACTTCCTTTTTCCCCCTATCAGCCTAAACATTCATTGCAATGAGTTCCTCATTCCTCACAAAAATCAACCATATTGCCAAGCTTTCAATAGAAGCTCATTGCCATTTTGAATGTTCAGCCAAAAACTTCTTTAAAGCACTGCTGAGACACAGAATCTTGGCTATTTTATTATTTTGTATTTTATGAGTAGAAACCACACCTCAAGTATTGCACAACAAGAGAAAAAAACTTCAGATATATACATACTTAGATAGGAAGTTTAAGACCATTTCTTTTTTTCTTTTTTAAGGCAGAGATGAATTAATTAATGCTAATGATTTCTGTGAGTTGCCACAACATCACCTATTCTTTGTTACATTCAGAGCCTCACAACAGAAATTATTTCTAACTTGCAAAAGGAGACAGGAATGCTCAAAAAACATCAGAGCTGGAGGTCTTCCAATACGAGAAGACATTAGAATACTAGATCATAAAAGAACCCACACATGCTTTAATACTAAATTAGACACTAGTTCAGCAGAAATACTTTAATTCATTTTAATATTCAAACAGTTGGCTTATAAATAAAAATTCTAAATGAAAGAAAAAACAGCCAAATAACTGCTAGATATGTAAACAAAATTGTACTCAGCATTACCACAACACCTCATTTATAGGTTAAGTTAACTAACCAAGGCATATTTTGATGCTTGGTTTCTTAGACATACACATATGACAGCTGAAAGGTAATTGGTTTTGTATAGGTCAGAATGCCCACATACTTTCCAAAGCCATTAAAACCCATTCTTAACATTTTTCACAAAAGCTCAGTTGCTAAAATACACTGTGAAAATATCTTGCATTTTACTTTTTGCTCTGCTTCCTTTTGAGTAGTATTTTGTATTGATCTTGATCATATTGAGAATAATGGTTTTGGAACAGCTTTTCAGTAAATCAAAAAGAATGTCTGATGAAACAGTTTCAGCATAACAACTTTTTTTTTTTTTTTTTAACATTTAATGGGAGCCTGAAGTGTCAGGGGTGTGGTTCAAAGTATATGACAGCTAAAAGACTGACTGCCTTTTTTTGTATGGACTTCTTGCAAGAAGCTTCAGTTGATCAAACATTTCATATTAATTGCTCATGTGAACTATGGCCACAGCAGGCGGGACATCTCTTCACTGGCCAACAAGTCTACCCAGTTACCATACTGTATCAAGGAATAAGCCTGTAAGAGGACAGAGTCAGCTGAACAGCTGGAATAATGCAAGACCATGATACGATCTAGCTTACAGTAACTCACCTCTACCTTTCTATAAATCATCCCTATAATCCCACTGTGTTCACTGAACACACTGAAAGTTAGATTTTGGCACACATAGACCCACAACATAACCTGCACTGAAGACTTAAACAGAAGTAAAGATGGAGAAATTGTGCCCGTTAGGTTTACACATAAATGCAGTTATTTTTTAAGTCAGCTGATATTCTTTAAATATTCAGTTCAAAGATGTATGTGAAAGAATGTTCAGTTTTTCTAAAGCTGTTTCTCCATTAAGAACAGGAAAACGCACTAGTCATTTACTTTCAAGTTATGCTCCCAATTACAGAAGATTAAGCATTTACATATACGTCAAACAGAAAATGACACATTCATTTTCTCGGTTTTGCAGCCAATTCAATCTAATCCCTGTATAATATTACAGTGTTGTTTTTTTTTTTTTTTAAGTGTATTTATTTTAGAGGATTAATTACAATAGAACTATGTTAACACCAGCCAAGTTATGTATGGAGCTCACTAGCACAGGTCATGCTACTTCCATCCACACTACTTTCAGTAGTCAATCAGCTTCATTCTTGATATTGTCATCTTTGTAATACTGGAGTAAAAAAAAAAAAAAAAAAATCAGCTTATGCTGAACTACCTTGTGGCTTTTTTTTTTTTTTTTAGGTTTTAGCACTGAAATGAAGATGACTGCTCAAATGGCCAACAATGCCTTTTATGTTTGAATAAGGCTTGCTTCAATTTCTCATGAATCAATCATAGTGAGTAAGCTCACTACAGTTCAGATTACTCACAGTTTAGAACTACTTCAGATTTGATTTTTATTTAGATTAACATTAAATTCTTAATATAGTAAACCAGCAATGCGACTCCAACTTGGACACAGAAATCATGTTAGTACAGAACAGCATTACTGCTCAATTAACGTATTGAGTCCGAATGTGCAAGTTAAATACAGACAAATTTTTATTATGATCAGTCAGGTGTTACACTATTCTTCAACTTGTGACTGCAGCTTTTTCCTTCTTTACATTAAATTTTTCACAAGTAACACAAACACACCGCAAAACATCTGATACAAATTACAGGCATTACTCATACTCCCTCAGGACTAAGAGAACTGAGATAAAGAATAGCATTTTTTAACTCTAGGTCAGTAGTTCCAATGTGGTTTATGTCAGCAGCAAGCAAAGGGATGCATGACAGCTTCTCAGCAGCCAACAAATAGTTCCGCTGTGCAATCACACTCCTACTGGAAAACCTGACATATTACCACCATACGTACTCATTATGAACCCTCAGTGTCAATTTCAAGCAAGCCAAAACCTAAGTTATTAACAGGACTAAACAGATATTCTTCCTCATCATTGAGACAGGTTTCCTCCAGTCTGATGTTAATTTTGAGTGGCAAAAATATGCACAGAGACTGCAGCAGTAGTGCATGCAGGCTGCTCCTTATCCCATCAGACAAGTGCTAGTGCAAGTTCTTTTACAGGACTGCAACTTTCTGAACCAGCACTTCAGAAGAAAACACCCTGCCCCTCAAAAGCAAAACAACCCTCATCTGTTTCACCTCCTGCATCCAAGTCCTGCCCTGTAACACTGAAACAGTGCAATTCCCTTGGCAGCTCACTCGCTACTGTTGCTTGCTCCTACAGCACACACAGCTAGAATGCTCCACAGCATTAGCAAGGAACTATTAACAGAAACAAACTCATTTTGATATGAACTCCACATTAACAAAAAAAAAACAACAAACAAACAAATGCAACAGGTAATCATTTATAAAGGCCATTGGTCATTCATAATTCATGTTATTGCATTTAGGATATTAAGAATGACGTGCAGTACATTTCATTACTGTGGTATAGCTTTGAATCCCACTTTTTATGTTATATTACATAAAAGCAGTCCAAACAGTCATGAGTTGCTGGATTATGTCCTTGCTTTCAGCATAACATGGTACTATTCAGCTGTGCCTCTATCTCATTTTTACAGTAACTGAGCTATGTAAGTCTCCAGAATCTATGTTGATCAAAGACTGGCAGCAGTGTAGCAACTGAGAAGTCTTTTTTTCCTTAATCCCTTACTTACTTCAGTGAACAAGAAGTTGGAAACGAACTAAAAACTCTACACATCATAGAAAAGATCTACACATCCTAAAAAGTGAGCAGAGTTACACATTCATACACAACTCACCAAGAAGAAATGCTTTAATCTCATTTCAATACGTGCCGATACACACTTTCCAATAAATAAATAAAGAAAACAATTTTGCCAAACAAGATGACAAGGCAGGAACTCAGCATAACAAATACTGCAGTGGACTGTAAATGCACATTTAGCTAAGTATCCTGTCTTCAAAAGTAGCTGCAAGTATATGTCTTTGGAAGGATAAGCAATTATCATACTCTCCGTGCACTCTCCCATCCTCCAACTGATTCCAGTTCTTAGGATTTCCTGTAGTTTGTCTTATTTGATATCTGACAATAGATTCCTCTGAGTATTTGGCTGTTACTCTCCAAACATACATGAAGATTTTTTAACAGTAAACGGCCTGTACCTTCTCCATGAAGCATTCAAGGCATGGGATAGTAGTATATGGTGACATTTTGATCGCTCAAACCTGGCTGATACATTTGGCTTATGTTTGACACCTGCTGAGCACATTACAGATGCTCTCATCTATGCACCACAGCTCCAGAATCTCTCTCTTACTATTCATAATGGCCAGTTCAGAGCCAACCAACATCTCAGAAGCTAGAGCCACTGCTCTGCCACACATGCGTAGCTTCAGACTTCAAAAATATTTTCATCTGTGCTTAAAATCATATAAATCAGTTTAATATATTCCTGCTGTAATTTCTCATTCACGCATTAATCTTGCTTCCTTGTATTAAACTTTGGGTTATCAGTTTCACCTCACTTTTCATCTGGGCTTACAGGACAGTTGTGAGCATACTAAAAAAGCATAGATCTTTAAAGCCCCACTGAATACCTCTCATCTTTACCAGGGCTAACATGCATTTTTTTCTTTCACTTTTCATCTTCGCTGTGTAAAATCTTTTCTTATTAACCTGTGTTCACCTTATAGGTATACGGGTTTTCTTAAAAAGTCTTCAGTCTTTGCAAAAAACTTCAGAAATCAGTATATACCATATAACTTCAATTACTCTTTCCCATGCTTGTAGTGCTTCCAAGGACAGAAGCACAATTTCCATGCACAGAAGGATGAAACACATATGCGTATATATCTATTAACTTCCCTCTTCAGAAGAGACCATTTGCTTCAAGCCTACGTTTGACCTACAGACCTTGTTTCCAAGATTCCCCTACAAAGCTTCTGAAGCCATAGCAATGCCTTGACAAATATTCTGCGTTACACAGCCACTTTCACATATGACTACAGAATTAACACAAAACATTTGTAAATATGATATCATCTCTGTAACTGCTAAGAAAAGTATAAACAGCATACAATTAAGTGCAGTTATTAATCTGAAATCTCTTACTGGTAAAGGAAGGTAAACCTTAGATTTTATTTATATAGATATGTATTTAACAGGAGAAGTCATAGTGAAAAAAGTAATTCTGGAAAAAGCTCAGCCTCAAGTCTCCCAAGAGAACTATTTAGACAAGAGTATTTTCTAATCCATAACAGCAGAAGCGAGTAACATTGACTCATCATTGGAACACGTTTCCTCTACAAACAGCAAAAGATTTACAATAAAGTGAGTTTACTTGATGAACGCTGGTGGCATGTCCCTTTTCAAGATCTGGTCTTCTGTTGTCTGCACAGTCTCTTTTCCAACCTGCAGGAAAAAGAAGTTATACTTAAGATTGAGAATGTCAGTGTAAAGCCCAGACAAAAACAAAGAGCAAGAAGAACAACCAAAAAATAGTAGTTGTACTTCACGACAAGTAGCTAGGCTACTTGCTATTGTAACTAGTTTTGACACCATTACATGACAAATTAGTCCACTGCCTTAGAAATTTCTATCTTCTCTCCCTCCAACATCTCTGCAGACAGTACACTCACCCCTCTCTTCATTCTCCACAGAAACAACACTATGTTTGCTGCATTTAGTTGCGTTGGGGAAGAAAGAAAATTTAAACGAACAAAAATTATCTCTGTAGGTTTTGCTCCCTTCAAACCCACCCAGTCAGAAGCCAAGTTCCAAGTTAAAAAAAAAAAAATCCTATTTTGCTAATGAACCTGCCTGCTCTATTAGAAAAATTTAGTTAATTACTGAAAACACACTTTACATCCACACCATCCATAGACAGAAATAATTACACAGAAGCTAATCAAGTGATAGATCTGGGCTTTTCTATATACTAACTCATGTGTTATACAGTAGAAGTCTTTATAATTGCTAGCTGGCTCTCTAGACTGTGAGATCACCAACTTGACAAAATATTTCCAGCTCCTTTGTTCGCTGTATTTTCCAGCTGAATAAGCCATTCAGAAAGGCACCACAAAGCAGAAGGTCATTAGCCCAGACACTAGCGTGTGTCAAGAGCTGCCAAGCCTGCTCAAGCTAGACAAGATAGCACTAAAAAACCCTCCATCAGCTGGTACTTCAGATTTGCTGGGTTTTTCGACAGAAGTTGCAGTGTGCCAACATGCATAGCACTTGCCAATTCAAACACTGTGCAGCTCTCCAGAAGCATCACTTAGCTGCACATTTACTCCATTTGCCAAAACTGCTGTGCCCCTTCTTTGGTCTCCCTTTCCCCTTTCAGAGGGATTTTACAGATATACACTGGCCCCAACACTCCACTGGTTCAAACTCAGAGTCAGTCTAGCCTACAATTAATAATTCTTAAATTAACTATAGCTACATTTATGAGCACTATTGTAGATACTTCCAAGTAATGGAGGAAAGCACTGAGACATCAACGATTTTACAATGCTTTTTCATCTCTGTGCTCCTTGTAGCCCAATAACAGTCACACTTGTGCTAGCACACAGCACTGCAGCATTACGTGATTCCTAAACTTTCCAATAGTGCCTCAAGAGTATAGTTAGAGATGCATCTCACGCACTGTTTCTTGGGGCAGGGTTACATGACCCAGAGACAGCACACCAGTTTTGTTTCAGTTATTTCCATTGCACTTTATTTTACTGATGCATGACGAAGACCACAGTGAAAAGGAACAATTGCATAAAGCCTGAACTCTACAGTGTCACACCGTATAGACACAGGAGGAGATCACACACTGGAAACCAGCAGTAATACTTTTATTTCCAAAAGCATTAGGTGAAATGTCACTGCCTTCAGAATTTCTTTTTCATCCGTCCAAACCTGCTCCTTTTAATAGAACATTTTTGAGGATATATACTTGCTAAAGAAAGCATGAAAATTTATTTGCAACTAAGGGGAAAAGGCTCTTTGAAGGGCTTTCTAAGAACGGGCATTCAGCTTGCTATATTATGTTGAAAAGACAGACATGAACAACCAAGAGACAACTTCTGCTTTAATTACAGTACAGTTCATGCAAGTTACTGCTATTTTTACTAGCCTATACAGAAGTTTTTCTTCATTCAGTCTGAAAAGTCTCTTAACATAGACTTAAGTTTATTAACCACTAGTTATAGATACACTAACATTTTATAATATGTATACACATACATAATCTAAACATGGGCATTCCTTGATATGGCTACCATGAATCCTTAGCCTTCCAATTAAAGTAATGTTCAGGATGAGCCTACTTCCATTTTAAATTTTTGTGAAGAGCTCTAACCTCAGAACTTCTCGAACTGCCTTTACCCTAAACACTGAAGTCAGCCCATTTCTCATCCAGTTCATGACAAAAGCATTCCTGTTGAATCCTTCACACTACAAATCCCATAGACAAGACAAAATTTGGGGTAGTGTCCATGAGGTCTCAGTTTAAAATGACTGTTTAAACATAAAACCTTGTGACACAATTAAAAGTACTCCATATTTACATAACTCTGCATTAACATCTAAGTTTTTCTTTGCATTTGTAATCAAGGTGTACAGACAAGAAAATAACATGCACCACATACCATTTAATAGATGAATTCTCAAAACATGAAGCCATATTTGTGACCAAAAAGACGCAACCCCAAAAATACTTGGGTGTCCTCCCTTTTAGGTTTTTTTTTTTTTTTTGCTAAGTGTTTTCATGAGATTTTTGGTGTTGTTGCTCCTTGTTTTAACAGGAAATCGTTTCTTCAGACTGAATGAACTAAGCGATTTTCAGACATACTGCAGTGTAACACAAGACAGATTCATTCCACCTTACCAATGCCAAGGGAATTGGGAGGGGGTTATCATTAGGATGTAATATCTATGCATCCCCTATTTTAGGTAGGCTTGAAGAGCTTCATGCTAGTAAGGAACAGTTACCACGGGAACCTCTATTTTATTTCTATCCAATAGGATAAATGTGGAAAAAACAGGATTACAACTGTTGTTTCAGATATACTTAAAACCTACAATAATCTTCTAACAAATCAGGAGGGAACAGTTCCCAAAAAATTCATATTACTGATTATTAATAATTAATTGGTTTCTACCCACTGCTCTAAAGTCACTCCACCAGTTAACACAGTAACCAGACCTGCACTTCTTGAAGATTTTATCAGCCCAGAACTGCAGAGGGGAAGGGAAGTTCTCATGCAAATGTTACCAAGTCAGTTTCATTGTTCCAGGTTCAGAACATCCATATTGGTCTCCATTCTCTTTGCTGGAGAAGTAACTTCAATTAGAGGCACTTGGCTTAAATCAAAGAAAGAATGAGCTACCTCCCTGCTACTCAACAACAGTGAACATGACACTGAAATCTTATGGAAATGGGACGCACTCAGCAGAGAGCATATCTGACCACTGAAAAGGCTTCAAGGCTGGAAAAAGGCTTCCAGCTAGAAGGATCAATACAAGATTGAGAGTTCCTGCAGCTTTAAAATTTCAACTTTATTTGAAGATTTTACACACTTATTTTCCACTCATCAGTAGCCTATCAGTGCGTTTCCAGTTTCCTGCTGTGGGGTATTTTCTCCATGGCAAAGCACAAAGAAAACTTCCTGATCGGGTTCAGTTTTGTCATATCCACTTCTGCTGCAGAAAAGACAAGTGGACTGCCAAAGGTCCCTTTTCTATCTTCTCAGCCTGCTGGACATAGATAAGAACAGCCTTCCAGCAAGAAAGGGAAACAGTTTCAGCTTCTGTAACTCTTTAGGAGTTTGCTCAAACCACAGCAGGATACCACAAACATCTCATTGCATCTTAGTTCTCCCACTTCTCCCAGAAACAAAAGAACCAATGGCTTGTGTCACAGCACATTTAACATGGGAGTCCAAAGTTGATTGCTTCGGTTTTGGTGGTGCTGCTTCTTTTTCAGTGTGGTAGAGTGTTGGTTTATTTTTGGGGAGCAGGGTATAATACTGTAATGGGATGAAGAATACAGCCATAATAGGAGAGTGGCAAAGTCTTAGGCTCATTCTCATTTGCTGTAGCCAAAACACAGCACCTGCAGATGCAAAAACATAGGAAAAGATCTGCTTACCTTTGGAAGGCCTCAGGTAGGCAGGAACCTCCAGCAAGTGATACCCTTGCCTCCACTGTCACACCTTAAGTGAGGTTTGGGAGGGGCTGGATCCTGTCTCCACCCCTTCTGGTTACTCAGGTGCATTGCATGCACCTGAGCTCCCCTGGGTTGGCCCTGCCTTCCCACCAGGTACTCGATCACTGCTTCAGGCCATGACTCAGCATTTCCACTACAGAGGGGCATTTAAAAAAATAAATAAATAAATCAAGCAATCTTCTGAATGTCTTTACTGACATTAACAAGAACTCAAACACTGTAGACAAAGACCTCCTTGCAACTTGTTTTCCCTAGTTAAAAAGTAAGAAAAGCTCCATTTTATCTAGGAGCCCAAGAACAGTCTTGTGTCAAAATTCACTGAACACATACAGCCCTAGCTCTAGCCCTAACAGAGCCGAGGTTTCTCCCAGAGGATAAACTACAGTAGAACTTCTGCTTGACAAATTCAGAGTACTCATAAAATAAAGTCATCTAGTCTGTAGGCTGTATAAGGAACTTCATCACAAACTATCTTACATTAAAAAGAAATAACACCTAGTTGATGTGTTATGCATTCTTCCATATATTGCAAGCCTCCAGGAAGCAAAATAACACTTCCATTGTTACATCTCACATCAGAAATCTGTTCTAAATCAATGCAGCTTCATGAATTTCTCTGAAACTTCTCCATTTCTTTATATGTCTGCCCTGAGGAAAAAAAGAATAAACTGAAATATTTGACATAACTACACAAGGAAAACAGTTTCTACACTGAAGATCTGTATCTGAAATCCTGCTAAGATGAGATACAGCGTCTTAAGTAACTTTGAAATAGGGTTGGCTAGTCCTTTTTTCTTTTTGCTTTTCCAGGATGTAAAAGGGGCTTCGATACCAAGACCATGAATAATCCATTTAGCAGTGTCAGAAGCCAGCCAAAATTATTCCAGATTTATGCCTATTCCTTGCTAGAGCACATTTTTGAGGCCAGATCAAAAAATAAAAAAATGAAAATGAGCAGAGATTACAAAATCTCCTTAAGAAAGCACTTTCAATTCTCTTACAGTACCAGGGAACTTATACGTTATAGTTTAAATAGTGATGACTGAAGTTAATGGCATCCAGTTGTACATCCTACACCTTTCATAGAGTTCATCCATCCCCACAAGGCCTTGACCCCTGAAGGCCTACAAAATCAGTTCTTTATCTTGAACTGAGTTCAGGGAAAGTTTGTCTCAGTGGGCTCAAAGTGGCAAGGGCTCAATAACTATCTCACAACTGTTGAGTTTCCCCTTTGTGAAACCAACTATTTGAGCTAAATTAACACGGGAAACTTCTGAGAAGGGGCAAAGGGCCCTGGCAGGAAAAGAGAAACAAAGGGTACTCAGTGCTCTGTTTTCCTTCACTGTTGTCAGCCATAGTATTTGGATTGCAACCCAGATTCTTGTTCTTATTTCAGTATTGAGCAGATCCAATTGTTGATATTCCATACTATTTCACTAGGATCTTTTTAAGACAGCTGCTCGAGTGAATATTGTTTTACCATGTCCTGATCCATAGCTACCATCATCCATGTAGGTAAGTGGTAGGAGAACAGAACTGCATGCATCTTGGCATGACAGCAAAGCATTAAATTTAATCAATTAACTCCAACAACTTTGGGGCATATCATATTTATTGGTCCTACCCAAATTTCACAAATTCTTCAGCAATTATGACCAGATTACATTTGTAGCTTCCAGTAGAGACATGACTTCCTGCAAAGTCAGCAGAAGAAATAAGCAATTTTTGAAGGTTTTTTTTTTTAAATGAAGAAATAAGAGAACAGAGTTACAGGTAACTCCTCAATCTAATCCTTCTCTTCCAGCATGATTGAAAAAAGTGAGTCTTAACATGTTAAACTTTATTGTACCTAAAAAAAAAAAAAAGTATATTTTTCTCTTAAAGGCTCTTTCAAAAGCATTGAAGAAAAGTTCCCAATTTCTTCACTGCTACCCTTCTCACTTAGATTTTAAAACTGGATTAACACATCACTTACTATTAGATTAAGCTTCTTAAAACAGCATTAAACTAAGCTGTTTTTCTTCCATGTAGTAGAACAGGGCAGTGCAATAAAAGGTTGAAATACAAGTCCAAAGAAATAGTTCAATTGTCTTCTGGCTTCCAGGTTATGCCAAAATAACAATGCACACAGCTGTGCAGTTAATAGGACCAATTCTTTTTCCCTTTAAGCTAGACAAAAACAAAGACTGCTGAATGACAGTCTAGCTACCTTGCCTCTGCGTCAAAATGGATGCTGTATATTGGCTCCCAGTTTTCTCATGATCACCCTGTAGACTACATCCCAAGCATAGCAAGGCATAGTTTCAAAGTCCTCTGGCAATAAGTCAAGTAAATTAGAACACTCCAGCCATCTGGTCCCAAATAGCAGCAAGCTGACCTACCTGTCTACACTGGAGATTAAGACAAATTCAGTTGGCCTGAGGCAAAGGAAATCCTGCTGTCCAAGTAAAATATATAAGTATGAAGCAAAAACCATATGGCAAAATGAAAATTTAGGTACCAAAACATTTTTTTAGTCATGCTGCTAATGTCTACTAATTCTGTACTGATAACAGGGCTGAGGTTTGGATGCTTTATGTAGTTCCAAGATACATAACTTGACAAAGAAAACAAAGCACATATTGAGCTGAATTACGTGAGACAGAATTATTCTTATTTCTGAATTAAAAACTCCTCTAAGGCAAATTATAACTGCAATTCAACCTAATAAGATAGTTGGTTCTGACCTTCGGGCATATCCAAAACTCAGCTGGAGGAATAAGACATTAATTGTCCTCCAGAAACAACATTCACAGCTGAATTAGCTACTTTTACCTTAGAAGGAAGTCTAAGAAAGGTCCCTCATACCAAATAGCACAGACTTGAAAAGCACATCCAGTTCTTTCCCAGACCTGTTCACACCCAGACCTGTGAATCATCAGCAAGTCTCAGAGCACCTCTTATAAATCCTGCTGCTGAAGTACAAATAGAGTAATTAGTACTGCCCTAACAGATAACTTATCATAGAGCTAAATTGTCTCCTTACTCACATGCCCAACTTTACAGCAAGTAACCACCATGCGCAATTATACTGTTGGTACATTTGCATGTTCTTTGACAATCTGCTACTACCAAAGTATTACCCGACATGCAAACATTACCCTCCATGTAACTAAGATGCACACATCCTGTCCTCCATGCCTTCTATGTGTTCAGTCAAACAAACATGCCACGAAATCTATTATTATTATTATCAATAGAGCCAAAAGACTTCACTATAGAGTGTTCATAGAGCAGCTCAAGGGAAAGAAAAGCACTTTTCAGGTAGAGCAGAATTATCTCTGGGAATATGTACTTCTAATATAAAAGACATAGAACTAGACAGAAAGACAGTCCCTAAACCAGCCCAAGCTTCACGTAGGTACTTTCTGCCCAGACTGCTTTTTCTTCATTAGAATGACAATTGTACATGGTCTTCATTAAAAAATATTTATATTGTTTTTTTTATAAACTCAGGGATAAATGAAATAGTTGAGATTATATGACTATTGTCCATATTGATTTTGACCATTTATACCAGCTCTGCAAATATTACAGCAGGCAGAATATGAGCCACTTCCACGGGAATCACCACAAATATCTGACATTATTTCTGGATTAGATGAAAAGGACAAGGAAGCTAGCATCAGCAAACAATTCTAAGATCGCAGTCAAGCACTAAAAACAACAGAAAAACTGTAAAGCACCTGATAGCACATAACTGCTACCACTTAAATCAGTAGGTGGTAAGGTGGTAACTGTTCAAGTCTTTTTAGATGCTAGGTTTTCCCCAACACATTGTCTTTTTGGGGGAAGTTAGTCTGAATTTACAAGCAACTGAATTGAAGAAAATAATTCTTTGGAGCTAGCACCGCACTGAAAATAAAATAAAAAATCTAAGATGTAGGGCCAGCTTGAAAGCCAACTAGAAAGCAAAAGCTAGATCCTTCAAGCTTACAACACCTCTCCTATTTTACTTCCTCTAATGCTATACTTTCATATGGTTAATTATCAGCTTCAATATTTTCTAGCAAGTCACATGCAGGGAAGAGTTTTATGCTTTCTCCTCTTGCAGAGAATTATCCAAGAGTCTTTCACAACAATGGCTAAGCTGTGGCTCTTCAAACAAGTTACTGAACTGCTTTAGGGCTGCAATACTCAAGAACAGTCAGAGAATCTACCAACCCACATTAAAAATTGCAGGGCCACAAGTTAGCTTGCAAGTGAGAGATGAAACATTTAATATTCTATAGTTCAGCGTTGCAAAAAATCTCCACAAAGCTGGGGGCAAAGGAAGAAGGGAAACCAGATCAACAGAGAAAAACATTCCTTCCTGCTGCATGGGGGGTGGGCTGGGCTGACAGCCCAAGTGCCAGTGCAGACAGCTAAGGGAGGTCAGGAATGCAGGTTTTCTCCAGTATTAACTTAACAGAAGTAAATGAAGTGCTATGCTTACTGAAATTACCTTTTCAGAGAAAGATTCAAGTCAAGTTGAAACCAGACAAAAATTGACTGAAGTTCCCAACTTTACCCCATGATTTTTTGAGAGGAGGGAAGAAAGCTTTTTTATTATTTATTTAAGTATAGCCAAGAATTAAGTAGTACTTCAGCTGCTACAGCCAACTCAGTGGTTTACCAGCTATTGGCCCTTCACAACCCTTTTTTTTTTTTTTTTTTGTCATTTTAGTCACGGCACACTAAGTAAAATCTGACCTTTTTACTGCTGTTCTGGTGAAGTTTGAGCAACTGCATTTGTTTAACCTCTCTATTATTCAGCACAAGTATTATGCTGTAAAAGCTATAAAGACAGCTAGGCTTATGAAAGTGAAGTTTAGTGTAGACCAATAAATAGAGGCCAGCTTACTAACTTGTCCTCTCATCTAGAGCTGTGAAAGTTATACAGAAATTAAAGAACATGTTTTTATACTTGATACTAAAAATTATACCCAACTGGATTGTGCAACCTAATAGAAAAAAGAAATCAGCTTTGCAGATTCAGCTGAAGGATATTTAAATCCATCCATGCATATTGAAAGCCTGAAATGAGAAACTCGGAAGAAATTTACAAAAAACGGGTTTAAAATTTAAAAGCAAGTTGACACCTCATGAAGAACAGCACCAGCAAGTCATCTTTCCAATATCCTCTAACTGGATATTTAAAGTAGCATTTTTATACTGATAACATTTAAGATAAATATTCAGTACCTCATACACTTGTTAATATTAACAACTTTAAGTACATTCAAATGACTCCACAGAGATATGTCACAAGTGACAAGGTGTGTGTATATATATATATATATATCCCTAAAAATTCCAGGGAACAGACAGTCCTTTCAAGGACCTGCTTGAAAGAATACAAGGATGCAGTCTAAGAAAGAAGAGGGGCTCTGGAGAAATGGTTGATTTTCCAAATTTACCTCCTCTTAGCTCAAGAACAGTCCACCCAAAAGATGGCAGGAAGCCTTATGGAAAAAACACAACACTACTGACTCAACTCTGACTTGAAAAGGAAGCATACAAGCAGAAGAATAGAGAGGTGACTCAGGGGAGAAATAGAGATACTACCTGAAAACAAAGCAATGTGATTGATCTTAAAGCCCATGTAGAGTTAAATTTTGTGAGGAACATGATGGGCAACAATTACAACACAAACACTTCTGTATGTACATCAGCAGCAAGATGTAGACGCAGGAAAATGGGGGCCCACTGCTGAATGGGTGGTGACAAAACCAAGAAGGTTAAGTCTTCTCCACCTCAGCTTTTACTAAAAAGACTTCACTTTCAGCAGTCCCAGGTCCCTGAAACTTTGGAGCAAGGGAAATGCATCTTGAGCGTTAAGTAATCAGATTACATTTACTTTGACGTGGGTGTAACCAATGACAGAAAATAAAATGCCATTTTATTAATATGGGGTTCTTCATAGGGATTCTAAGCCAACAGAAACAAGGCATACAAGTTTTCTACAGTAACAGTTTATTTCTGTCTTCTGTTCTGTTTTTTGAGAACCCTGACATAACCACCAGTTTCCCACCCTATCTATGAAGTAATGGTTCTGGGAAACTGCTCTAACATCTTCTCTCAGTGAAGAGAGCTTTCAAGAACAAACACTGAATATAAGCTGGCAATTTCAGCGATCTTAAGGTTTTGGGATTTACAGTGGTTGTTTTCCCCTCCTGCTCCTTCATTTTCCCCTTTCACCAGCCAGTATTGTTATTCATGGATCATTACTCAGAATCAAGGTAATTATTCTGAAGCATCAGCATACTGTTTAATTTACAATACAGTTCTCTTTCCAAGTGAGTTGTTCAACATTTCCACAGAAAGCCTTCTGGTCTCAGGACCAAGCACAGGTCATACCTCAGCAGACCTGAATAATTAAGCAAAGCAAACAAAGCCAAGTTTTACTCCATGGACTGATTCTCCATTCAATCTTCAAATATCCTTCAAAATGCACTATGTTCTCAACTTACTACAGGGACAAACCGGACCTATTTCCAAATATTACACATGAAGAATTTTCCCAATTAAGATTTGAGCTTACTAGTGAAACATCTGTCACTGAATGGAAAATCCAGCCTTTACTTGATCATTTCCATTCTCTTAGTCATCTTATAAGCAGTGTCTTCTGAAATGCAGACACCTGCAACATCCACCCCTTTGTGTTGCATTTCCATTCATCTACACAAACACTTACTTTAGACTTCAGTTCTCTCTTGAAGGATGTCATAAAAAATAAGAAATCATACATTGAAACATTAACTGCTGTGTATACACACACTAAATTAATTGCATACAGTCAGAGTATATTTTACTATCGAAATTCACTAGTGTCAATGCTATCTAGTATGAATTCCTATTGTAATGTTTAAACATTAATGCCAGCAATGTTAGTATTTTACAAGAATTAAAAACCATGGCTGCAGAGGCAGGCTCTGTAACAAGAAGCAATTCTCAGCTTTTGACTGAGAAAATGAAGGAACAGAATTTGTCACTAAAGGAAAAATCCAGCCTCCTGTAGCAGAGTTCAGAGTTTTACATCTCATTTGCCAGTATGACTTGCTTTATATAGAGAGAAATAGCAGCATAAGAAAACACATTAGTAACAGTAGTAGTTGTCTTTGCATCTTTTCACCTCAAATACAATGTCAGAAAGACTCAAAAAAAAAAAAAAATCAGTCAGACAAGGGCTTCAGAACAACACTTTCAAGCTGTACAATACTGAAATGGGGACTTAAAATTAGTCTTAACTCTAGGTGAGGCCACTGCTGAAGTTGAGCAGTACTCAAGGCAGTGTCAAATCAGTCCATTCAGTCCTTTGGAAAAGTAATTGGCAGAAGAGTTATTTGTTTTAAGAGTTCTAGCAGATGTGGAATCAAAGAAACATAACCCAGCATTTTCACCAACCACCACTTAACTTTCTCAGGCACTTACCATAACTAGCATTAACATCCATGTTTGTTTAACACCTCTTTAAAACCACTACTTGTTTTTTCTTCCTAAATCCTCCAGAATATTTGCTTCATCAGTCCAGATTACAGCTACACTGGGAAGGTAAAAGACATGCAAATTACCCTCCTGACGTTCTGAAGCTACACATTTCTGCTTTGTGTAAATCACAGTGAGCTATGTTTTATTTGGTTCATTCCCTTTATAAAACTGTAAAGGAATTCATGCCTACAGGCTGATCGAACTATGAGAAGAAACATCCTCCAGTTTCAGAGCACAAAGAAGAAATGTAACACAGAAGTTGCAAGAAGTCAGGAACGATAAGAAACACCTCAGCCCCGACTCTTGGATTTAACCATTCCATTCTCACTGCTGAAATACACTTACACAGTAAAAGGAAGCATTGAGTTTTCCAGAGCGTATTCCAGCAGTGGTACACACCATATTGTTGGCATATGGAACTTTTTAGTCCAGCCAGCCACTATAAGGTTATCTATTCACTGCTGAATAATACTCTGTTTTTATGCCCAAGAGCAAGCTGCACGTAATTAGTAATGAAGGCATTCACTATCTCAATGCACATTTAAAGAAACAGAACAAAAGATTCCTTTTAGAGAACAGGCTGGTATAAATTAAGACTCCAAATACATAACAGAACAAAAGAGATTTTTCTATTCAAATTAGAAACTGATTTATCGCTTATGTAAAGATGACTCCGAGCAGATAAAAGCAAGAAAGAAGTTATGATGTGCTTTTGTTATTACAAAGTTGCTTTAATTCTAATTCAACACTCTTTCTCTCAGCCCACCCCCATGAACACACCCTCACTACTTTCATCTAACAAGAACACATGGTCACTGTTCCCATGGTCTGAAAAAAAAAAACGAAGTCCTAAAGAAGATACACCAAAGTAGGGTGACGTTCTTTCAAAGGTAAGCAAATACATATTATATGCATATTATAAAGAAATAACACCCAACAGCAATCACAGGTTTCCACCACATATACACATGTAATATAGAAATACACAATGAAAAGATCTATTCTCTCACGAGATCTTCAGGGTTCCTCTAGCACTCCTAGCAACTTGTCATTTGGCAATAGGTTTGGACACAATAGTTCAGATGAGCTGCTTTAACAACTCACTTTTTCAGTATGGCAGGAAGCAAGGAAGGAAAAAAGACAAGACCAAAAAAACCTCTGAAAGTTACTGCAGACTTTAAAAAAAAAAACAACACCTTATTGTTTTCTCCTTTCTACCCTCCTCAATGAGGCTCTAAAAAACAGCAAGCTGATTTCTTCCCCAAATAATCATTTCACTAAGCTCTCTCCGCTCTCACACATCCCGAGATACAGGCAAGCCAGCTCTGCCAGGAGAAAGTCTAGAGACAAAGAAACTGCTTTCCCAATCAATTCTCCACACCATTTCTCCATATTAACTACATTTAGCAACATATTTGAATTTTACGCTGCAATTATGACAGGGGTTTCAAGGCAGGTTGCGTCTTCCACAAACTCGAGTGATTTCCAGTCCAACGGGCATCAGCTATTGGCAGGTAACTCACAGACTGTCCACAGAAAATGCACAGTTCATTCTGCACAGCCCTGTGAGCCTCTGTCACTTCCTGCACTTGAGGAAGGTTCATGGATACGTACCCAGAACAGACTGAATGCTTGAGGCAATAACTTCATCATTCATGAGGATGAGATAGGACATCTGCCAAGGATACACCAAAAACAAAAATGTGGGAAAGGTGCATATTTATTTTTTAAGCTTCATGTGGCTGCCTCAGTACCAGTGCTTATGGTGAGGTAGTGGTTGGGCATGCAGGACTTAAGGGAAACATCTGATGCACCACAACTGCAAGACAAAATACTCATAATCAAAGAGACCCTTACTCATGGCTGACCTGACACAGTAACTGTCATTGATGCAAAAAGATATCAGTAGTTTCATAAGCCTCCAAATCTCAGTAAGTGAATAAAGCTCGTCACAACATCCAGAATGTTATTTCTGAGCAATGCAACACTTAACCATTCAATAGACAAAGTAAAATAATTTTTCTCCATAAAAGTTCACGGAATAGAAATTGGATGTATGCAAACATTATACAATACATAACTTAGAATGGAAAAGAATAGCATATGTAACACAGAGAATGGAAAATACATTACAAGCTGCAACATCAATTAGAGGAAATGAAAACCTCCTTTCCAAACATGTCTCTTTTCCAAACCATCTCAGACATTTTATTTGTGAACACAAATTTAATTACGACCAGTTCATGGACTGAGCTCACTCAAAGTGAAAAATAGCAACACTGGTCAATGGTCCGACATTTGGCCTCAAGTAAAGAGTCAAATCTTTCAGAATAGCGACCTGGTAAGACAACTCAGCCCCTGAAAAGCCAACACCTTCCTGAGCCACTGGCACCACTTCTGAGCTTAAGTTGTATGTACTTAAGCCTTCTCACACACTCACCTTTGCTACCCTAACATGCACAGAATTTATTCCCTATCTGACAAGCTCAGCTGCTTCACCTATGGGACTGCTGATGTTTGGCAGAACAGCAAGGGTTCTGCTGTGAAGCAGCTCAGTCTGAAACACTATGACAAGTCCATATCTTTAACATTAGAAAATCAGAATCCAAACAAGGCAGTAAGTGAATGGCAGAGTAGAACACGCTTTCTCTGTTTTGCAGTATTATAACATTATTCTGAAGATAGAACTGTTAAGTCACTACTATTTTTCCCCTCTACAAAATTGGGAAGTTATTTATACAGGGTATGAAAGGTTTAAGTTTACTGCATTGCTATTAGTCATCTTCAGCAGAAGTCCCTTCTAAAAAAAGATAAATTTGATTAATGCTTTATGAAAGAAATTAGAAAACCACTGAAGTACCATAAGGTTAATTTCCTTCAAGTCAACTTGATCACTCAAGATCTCATTTTGCTGCCCACTAAAATTGAAGTATATTTGGCAAGCTCCAAATTACTCCCAGCCTATTGAGCTTGACTGATTTTTCTCCTCCAAACAATCCTGTCATTTTTGTGGTACATCTTCAGCTACAAGAAATACCAAGCCAAACCCCAACCCTTCCCTAAGAGGCACACATCCATTCCAAATACCAGCCAATAAAAACATTAAGATCTTCAGTTAAAAAAAAAAAAAGAAAAAACTGATTAAATATATTACAGAAGATCCATCAAATTCCACTCCAACCTGGAGATAGTACACTGTCATACCTGTACCTAAAGAACATCAACAAAATGAACTTCAAAAAAAAAAAGTTACTGCATGGGGCTCCTTCTTGGAAGGAGACATCTTTCTTAACCCATTTTTCACATCTCCTCAGCATTGCACAAGTGAAGATCTCAGCTACCAGCAGCTGCTTACTGATACAGTAGTCACAGGGATTCAATTCTGCACCCTCTAAATTACGGAGCCGGTACTGCGTGTAGTAAGGCTGGTGAGCTGGACAATGATGTTGCTGTGTGAGACACATTTTCACAGATAAACTAGCCTCTCCTGGTCAGTGTTCACCATCCTGTATTCTCTGTGATACTTACACTACATGAAGGAGCCAGGGTAGACAGCAAAGAATAAAGAAATCTACCAGCCACGCTGCCATCTTGGTTGTACTGGCCATTTCTTCTATGCTGTCTCCTATGAAGCCACTAGAAAACTAGCAATTAGATAACCTGACTGAAATAAATATTTCTGCTTCTGTGAATAGTTTCACAGATTGTCTTCACACTTCGGAATGATGCACTGAAAGCAGAGCTTTGGAAAGGAAACAGAACTTTGCTTTTGTTTTTCTTTTAATGCTGTCAAAGCTGTATTCTACCAAACCAGGACATCTTTTTTTTAAGCACCACCTCAGATTACACATCTATTGGCTCTCTGTGAATTAACACACAAATTGTATTCAACAGTCCGTCTTCTTATTTAGCTGGCAGGCAAGGAAAGAAAATCAGAGGCTTTCAAAACAATGGCCCCAAATGAAAGATGATATGGCATTAGCAAGCTGCAGAAAAGAAACTAATTCTATTTCTGGATTTCTGAAATAAGTCCTACTTTTTGAGACAGAGCTTCCTTGTGGCGGGGCATAAGAAGAATGAACAAAATCATACAATTCAGTGAGACAGTCTAAGCTCAGAAACAATGTTACATCTGAAGTCTTCCTTTCAAGGAAAAGCATTTCATACACTGTGGCTGAACACCCATACAGCCAGAGCACCTACTGCAGCAGTTCAGTGCTGCAGGCAGACCACTTTTCATCAGAACTCAGGAGTTTCAGCTGAAGCCAGAGAGGTACAAGTGTCCTGCAGCACATCCCATAGAGCTCACAGAGTCATAGGACAAGAAGCAACAGTGGCACTGCAGAACCTCAAAGTGGGGAGCTATTACTGCATTGGACGTACTGCAGACTGTAATCTAATGAACAAATCACTTGCACTACTCATCTTGACAGCTCCTTATCCCCACAAGCCTCATGATTTCCACATGTTAATGAATGTATCAGTTAGCTGTGATGCAGTATTTTAACCATATGCAAGTATTACAGTCAAACTTAAAACTTTTTTGTTAAGAGAAAATGCTTTCTATGAACAACTTAAGATTTTTATGGGATTCAGAGTGAGCATGAAGTGTGTTATGTTTCAAAATGAATCCATTAGAGTCTATAAATGAACCTAACAGAAGTGCAAGTATTACTAACTGTTAAAGGAACAGAAGAATACAATATTCCATTGCTCTTCACATCAATCAAGACACTTTTGCTTTGCAAGAGTTTGCTATTCTTCTGATGCAGTAAGTCACAAAAGCATTAATAGAAAACATTTCAGACATATTAGTCATGCGCTTTTCAGACTAAAGTGTCTATACTGCAAATACTTGTACCTTGAGAAGTTATGCTATGTTTAGCTGTCCCAAGAATCCTAGAGATTCCGCTTGATCTTGACCCACCATCACTTCCCGCAGGCAGAGAGCAGCTTTCATTCAAGGCTGTGCAGAACAGAGCAAGCAGCAGCTCCCGGCTCTGTGCTCTGGCCACAGCTCCGGGCTGCTCCGCTCAGCGCTGAGCACGGACAGCTGGCCCCTGTCCATGTACCTCACTGTCACAACCCTGCCTTTTTTTCCCCCCCCTTTCTCTCTCCTCTCCAGGAGGAAATTATACTAATTAAGTACTTGCCTGTTACAGCGGATACATTTAGAATCATGGAATCATCACAATTAGAAAAGACCGCTAAGATCACCTGGCCCATCCATCAGCCACCCCACCGTGCCCACTAACCACGTCCGTCAGTACCACATCTCCGCGTTTCCTGAACACCCCCAGGGACAGTGACTCCACCGCCCCCTGGGCAGCCTGTGCCAGCGCCCTGACACTCTTTCAAAGAAGTCTTTCTTAATATCCAACCTGCACTCCCCTGACACAACTTGAGGCCGT